>NC_041391.1:36682636-36710767 GCF_002162155.2 Triticum dicoccoides | reverse complement strand
TTCTCTGTAAAGGAAGCGTGCATCTTGCTGGCAGTGAAAGATGGGCTTAATCACCGTGTTTATTTTTAATCTACTTCATCTGTCAACTAACATCCATCTGGGTTGAAAAGCTATGCTATTAAATTAACCAGTGGCAATATGATGTAGAGTATTGACTAATGGTTGCCATCGTTGCTAATGCGGATGAAATCGTGTGGTATTTATACTCTGCCTCTAGTACAGTACAGTGCAAGCCCAATAAATGGAATCATTCTTTGATATTTGCAGCCAGGAGATATGATTTTGACAAGTTAAGGAAATAGGCAACTCACTTTATGTCGAAATAAACGACACTTGTGGTAGAAATAAATGGCCATACCAGCTGTAATTAATGTGAAGTTTGGTGAATGAATTATGTCCAGGAAACACAGTATGCTGATTCAATGGCCTTCTATAAATACCAATTTCATGTGCAGCACAGTCATATGCAGTTGCTAGAGAAAGAATGACCATTTGTGACAGGAGAGCAAAAATGAAAAAGACAATGGGTGCCACTGGCGGTCGGGGATGGTGCAACCTCATAGGAATGAGATGCACTGGGAATTTGATTCGGAGACGAGTAGAGGTTCCTTGTCCAGGGATATGTTGTAGAGCTATAGAGAGCGTGTACACCGGCTCCATCCATTTGATCTGGTGGAATTTGATCTAGAGAGTGTTGACCATGAGATATGTATTTCGTGGAGGTGTGCGAGTTCAACCAAGAATATCCCAGTCCGGTTGTGACTTGCTCGCACTTTCCTGCCGATGTAGGCTTCCCACTGGTTGTTTATGTCCTATTGATTGTCTTAGGCATGTGTGCATTTGTTACTGCGATGAGTAGGTCTTCCTGGCGCTTTTCCTACAGAGGCTAAGACAGAATAATCATAAGTACATCACGGTGTTGCTCTAACACACAAGAAAATATATAATGCAGGGAATATTTACATGGTTAAACATATGAAATTTATATTATTGTGACATCAATCGACTCAGTGTCATGTAAGGGCTACTTCTTTGAGGTATTTGGAAACAGAGCCTCTGAATATTCAAAATGTTGCAAGAAGTGCCTCCTCCTCTTCCTAAATCACAGTCACGGAGGGCCCACACTTCCAAATCAAACTGGGTTATGAACTAAGCTAGTTTCAAGGGCAAGACGGGCAGTAGATGAGCGCCATACATGCGTGATGCCTCTGCACTAGTAAGAGAATAAACGATGTTTAGTTTGTCGACAATCAGCACGGGACAAGTCAAAGAGGCTGTGATCTTGCCGTGTGCGGCACTGCCACCCATCGATCGACCTACTACTGTTTCCGTTCAGAATATGGGTCCCTATCTTATCCTAACTACTGGAATCGAGTTATACGCCGAGTGCCACGGACACTCGGTAAAGGGGCAAAACACGCCGGCAAAACCTTTGCCGAGTGCAGCACTCAGGAAAAGCTGCTGGAATAATTCAAACATATGATAGTTAAGATTAGGTAAGTTTGATTAGAATGTTTGTCTAGTTGGACTTTGCATGATACGCTTCGAGTAGCAGTACCAATTATTTGAGTCTATACGAATAGAAGTTGGAGTTGGAGTCGTGTAATTAGATTATGAAAATCAATAAGTTGAGTCCGGCTAGGACTTGTGCCTGCCTATCTAGTTGTGTTGGTAGAAGTTGTACGTGAAGGACAAGGTTCAGTAGGTTACCTGTGTCCGTGACGTACTGGTTTAGGCTGTTTGGAGTCGGCTTGGTAGCCAGATCGTTGCATATATATATGCATCAATGTGTGAGTTTTGTAACACAGAGAGAAAAGGAGAAAATCAATAAAGAGGAGAATAAGGGCACGACAAGGGCCCTTGGCTAAAAGTTTCTGTGCACGTGTGTTCGCGTTGTTATTATGTGATTGATCCTGAAGGCGAATTTCCAACAATTGGTATCTAGAGCAAGGTCGCGGTGAAGCTATGCTTGCCCCGGGGTGGCGACCCGACTAGCGCCTCGGGGCGGGCGATACTGTCATTGGGTGGTGCAACGACGAAGAAGAGCGGGCAATATAGTCGTTGGGTGGTGCAACGACGTGGACGGCCGGGCAGTCGTCGTTCGGCGTAGCGGCGACGAGAAGGCGGTGAAGGTGCTGTCGCAAGCGAGGCGCCGCGTGATTGTCGTTCGGCGGAGCGAAAGCGAGAAGTGGCGGGGACACTGTCGTAAGCGAGGCGACAGGTGATGGTCGTTCTGCGGAACAACCAGGAGGAGGGCGACAGGGCTATCGTCAGCAAAGCGTTGGTGGTCGTTGATGGTTATGGAGGTGCCGAAGTTGCGACACCGAGGAAATCATCGATATCATCGTTGGGGGGAGCGAGGAAGAGGCGACAAATTTGCGAGTTGTCGTCAAGGTGTGCACATGAGTTCTTGTAAGGTGCGTCCAAGAGCTCAGGTGTGTGAGTCTGTTGCTGCAGTTGAGATGCGTCACTGGCAGAGGAGAATTGCGAGTGAGAGCGGGCGAAAAAAGGAATTTGTGCCTTGCGTTTCTGTTTGTGGTCGTGGAGTTCCGGCGAGTTCATATACGGTGGAGATGAGTTGCACGTATATGGCGAGTTGTGTTGCCGCTGGACAGAAGGTGTCATTTGATAAGATGTGGCATCAGCGACAATGAGAAGATTGAAGATGTGGCGGGTGAATAGGAGTGTTTCCCCATGTGCAAGAAACCGATGCGAAGATGGATCAACCTGAAGATGGATGCGGACCAGTTAAGTTGAGTTCCTGCATGAGGCTATGCGGCATGTAGCACGCTAAGATGAGACAACGTGGTTGGCAGTCCGGGTAATCGTTGGTTCTAATCTACAAATCGGCATGAAAAGAAAAGACGACGATGAAGTAGTGGCCATCGTTGCAAGAAGGGAGAACTTATGGTGCGGTAAGTTGCGTCACGGGAAGCAACCAGCGTGACAAGATGAACAAGTTGTCGTCTGCGTGTCTCATCGAATAAAGAGTCGAAAGTTTGGATTAAGGGGTGAATGTTGGAATAATCCAAACATATGATAGTTAAGATTAGGTAAGTTTGATTAGAATGTTTGTCTAGTTGGACTTTGCATGATACGCTTCGAGTAGCAGTACCAATTATTTGAGTCTATACGAATAGAAGTTGGAGTTGGAGTCGTGTTAGGCTTGTGATCAGCGTGGCCGTGTAATTAGATTATGAAAATCACTAAGTTGAGTCCGGCTAGGACTTGTGCCTGGCTATCTAGTTGTGTTGGTAGAAGCTGTACGTGAAGGACACGGTTCAGTAGGTTACCTGTGTCCGTGACGTACTGGGCTGTTTGGAGTCGGCTTGGTAGCCAGATCGTTGCATATATATATGCATCAATGTGTGAGTTTTGTAACACAGAGAGAAAAGAAGAAAATCAATAAAGAGGAGAATAAGGGCACGACAAGGGCCCTTGGCTCAAAGTTTCTGTGCGCGTGTGTTCGCGTTGTTATTATGTGATCGATCCTGAAGGCGAATTTCCAACAAAAGCCACCCGGCTTGCACCTGTCAGGCAAACCGGAATTTGCCGGCAGCCAGGACACGGGCAATCGGCAAAGTGTTTGCCGAGGGCCATCTTTGCCGAGAGCCACTCTCGGCAAAGAGATCCAATAGGAGAGCGCCACGTGTCAGGTTCTAACATGTGGGCCCACAGTATCATGCCGAGGGACATCTTTACCGAGAGCCACTCTCGGCAAAGAGAGCCAATAGGAAAGGGCAACGTGTCAGGTCCTGACATGTGGGCCCACAGTATCATGCCGAGGGTCATCTTTACCGAGAGCCACTCTTGGCAAAGAGAGCCAATAGGAAAGGGCCACGTGGCAGCTCCTCACATGTGGGTCCACAGTAACATGCCAAGGGCCATCTTTGTCGAGCGCCACTCTCGGCAAAGAGATCCAATAGGAGAGCGCCACATTGCAGCTCCTGACATGTGTATCCACAGTAACATGTCGAAGGCTATCTTTGCCGAGTGCCACTCTCAGCAAAGAGAGCCAGTAGGAGAGCGCCACGTGGCTGCTCCGGACATATGAGTCCATAGTAACATGCCGAGGGCTACCTTTGCCGAGAGTGGCTCTCGGCAAACCTTGTACCTTTTCCGAGAGGCCTCTCGGTAAAGTTATCAGAGGCGCTACAGGTTGTGATCCCTTTCCGAGAGGCCTCTCGTTAAAGGTGTTAGGTTCTACTGGTTGGCACCCTTTACCGAGAGTCCACTCAGTAAAGGTTCCAGTTTCACAGTCTTCGCCGAGAGTCCCTCTCGGTATTGTTGTGCCCAACAACTTTTTGTGTGTTTTTGTTTCTTTCCTGCAGCAAAACATGTACAACAGCAGCAGTTCATCACACATAGAACATGTCACATATAGGTATCATTGAATAAAAAAAGCATTGATTCTCAAGAATGTCCCACATAAAAGCAATAGTGCATAAAAGGTGCAATAGTTGTCAAGCACACTCGACTACCACAAGTTTACAAGTCTCAAGATCACACAACATGCAATAGTTCTCAAGCACATACAAGGAACAGTTTCAAACACAACATAACATCAAGTTCACATGGTTTTGAAGATCGGAGTGGTAACATCAACATCAGAAGACGTCATTCTGTTTGCTTCCCCAACTCCAACAACTTGAGGTGGAACTACCGAAACATTGTTCGACCCTTGTGATGGATTGAGTTGTGATGGATTGACCCAATAATGAGATGAATGCATATGGTAATGCTGAAAATGGTGATAGAAATAGTTTGAACGAAACTCACAATGTTCCACTCTGGCGTCGGTGGCATCTCTGGCACTGGTTTGCCTTGCATTGAATAAAGATTGTAAAGACTTCACTAGATAATCTTGTGCCTTTAGCTTAGCCCGGTCTTCATCTTGTTCTTTCTGTGCGTCAAGCAGTCGAGTCTACAATATGGCAATGCAAATGTCATTCGTGTTGAAATGCTAACAGGCAGGATCATGAAAGATCAATGAAAAAGCGCTGACCTGAAAATCCTCAATAATAGTCGTGGTATGTGGTACGTGACGCTTTATGGTAGGAGTAGAGCCAGTACTCATAGGACAGAGCGTGTTGACTCTCGGAAGGGAGGAGGTTATGACACAATTGAGGTGAACCGCCATCCGGCCATTCGGTCTACCGCCTGCCACGGCAATGGCCACAAGAGGGTCAAACAACAGCACGTGAAGATCAACCTCTTGCCCATATGTCTCCTTCAACTTTTTGGTATAGTTATCCCCATCCGACCGGGCCTTAGAGCTGACCCAGTCCGTCTCCGGGTGGAGAGGGTCCTTGTCCTTGTCGTATTTCGTATGTTCGGTGTTCCAAGCCTCGAAGTAAGAGATATCCTTGCTAGTTGTAAGTGCATCTAGTGCCCCTTAGTGATTTTGGTGTATTGAAGACTTATAGGTTAAGGGACTAATGCGTTTGTGAGTGTACACAGGTCTATAAGTCTATGAGGAGTTTGATATTTACAGAGAAAGTCGACCCCTAAAAATGAAGTTCTTCAACTGAAGACTTTGATATTCTGAAGACTTTCTGAAGACTTTGAAAGTGAAGAAATTGGTGTGACCTTGAAGACTTGGTATTCACTTGTGGAACATGAAGCGTGAAGACTTTTGTTTTCATGGTTTCATTTTCTTGAGTCATAGGAAACACCGTACTGTTAAAGGGGGTCGAGGAAATACTAAGGAAAAATTTCCATGTGATGCTCAACTCAAAATCCTACACCTACCAATCCCTTCGAGTGAAGCCTTTGGAAATCTCATACAGTTCAGTCACTTTCTTCAGTGACAGAGACGAAGTTCTTCTGGTCGCTGATGAATTTGTTCTGACTGAGGAGTGAGGAATTCGCCAGTGCGAATTACCTACACAGTGAGGAACATGATAGCCCTGAGGAATTTGAGAGTCAAATTTCCGACCGTTGCTGTGCTGCGCGCCAGCTGTCCCAAAATATCTTATCCACCTAACGGTCATATCATTGAAGGGCATTCATGTCTTATCATGTCGGGCTGCTCCCTAGGCTATAAATAGCCACCCCCTACAACCACTAGCTGGTTGGCTGCTCCGAGAGAACTTGACACTTGTCATTTGAGAGCAACCCATCCTCCACGGACTTTGAGCGAAAATCATCGAGTGAGGAAAACCCAAAACCAAACCCCTACAAACCCAAAGTGATTGAGCATCACTGAAGAAATTGATCCTGCGTGGATCCGACGCTTGTTACCTTTGGAGACTGTGCTTCTTCCAGACGGTTAGGCGTCATGGTCTAGAGCATCCAAGAGGAATTGTGGATCGCCGAGTGACCAATTTTGTGAAGGTTTGGAAGTCGCCTGAAGAATTCATAAAAATCACCTATTCACCCCCCTCTAGTCGATATAACGCACTTTCAATTGGTATCAGAGCAAGGTACTCCCTTGTTCTGTGTGATTTTGGTTTAACCGCCTGGAGTTTTAGTTATGTCGACCGCAGGTATGATCAAGGTCTCGGCTGGGTGTCGTACCTTTGATGGGACGGACTACCCCTACTGGAAAAACAAGATGCGAATGCATCTTGAGGCAATTGACAACGATCTCTGGTATGTTGTGGAAAATGGTGTTCCCTCTGTCTCACCCTCACTGAACGCAACCGATGTGAAGAGATTCAAGCAACTCGATTCTCAAGCGAAGAATATCATATGTGGCCATCTGAGTAAAGGACAGTATGGAAGAGTGAGTGCTTTGGAAACTGCTAAGCTTATCTGGGATAGGCTGTCCAAAGTGAATGAAGGAGTCTCAACTCAGCGTGACTCTCGAGTTGATGTTCTTCGGAATCTCTTCAATCGCTTCAAAAGACTCGAAATGAAAATGTCCAACAAACCTTTGATCGCCTCACTAACATCTCAAATGAGCTTCAAGCCCTCGGTGCACTGACATCACTGACCATGAGGTGGTGAAGAAACTGTTGAGATTGCTTGATTCCTCATTTGATACTCTGGGTATGATGATACAAGAACGGCCTGACTACAAGTCTCTTGATCCTGCCGATATCCTCGAAAGGTTAAACACTCACGAGTTCTAGCTTGTTGAAAAGAGAGATCTCTATGGTTCGAGCTATGGCAAACCACGTGCCCTGAAGGCCAAGGTTGTGTCTGAGTCTGAATGTGAGGATTCTGGTAGTAGCCTCGGTGATCCTGAAGAATTGAGCCAGGAGCTAGCACTGCTCGTGAAGAAATTCTAAAAGTTCTCAAGACGTGGTCGCTTTGGAAAATCCTCAAGAAGGAGTGATTCCTCATCAAGTGACTATAAGAGAAGGCTGTGCCACAAATGCAAGAAACCTGGTCACTATATTCAAGATTGTCCTCAGTGGGAAAAGGAATTGAAGAAGAAGAAATACATGGATTACAGTTCTGATGATGCGAAGAAGAAGAAGAAATCATCAAAATCTTCGTCATCAAAATCCTCGAAGTCTTCATCTCACAAGAAGAGCAGCTCCAAGAAGGCTCGGGCATTCATTGGAAAGGAAATGGACTCTGAAGCTGAATCTAAGTAACATGAGGAAGAGGAGGCGTCTGAAGAATCCGAATCCGGTGTGGCGAGTCTGGCCTTCGCTACTGCTTTCGTTAGCAAGTCCATCTTCAACACTAAAGAAACTGACTCCACCGACAAGCCTGATGAAGATAATGATGACTACGCTCCCACCTATTGCTTCATGGCAAAAGGTGCAAAGGTACTCAAATACACCTCCTCTGAATCTAGTGAAAATGAATCTGATGAGGATCTCAAGCCCAACTACTCTAAACTTGCTAAGATTGCTGTAAAACAACAAAGGGCTCTTGAAAAGGTTCAAAACATGCTAGACAAAAGTGATGATATGTTGGGTGAAGAAATGGATCGCACTAAAGCCCTGACTGAAAATCTTCAGAGATTTCAGTCTAGGTTTGATAACCTTCAAAGTCATCATAACACTCTCTTATCTGATCACGAGAAACTTCCTTATGAATTTCTTCAAAGAAAGCAAGATCTTGAGAAGCTAAGAGTGAGTTATAAAGATCTTCAGAAGGAGCGCGATTCATTACTAGCTCAACAAATCAGCGCTTCTCAGGAAGAATTTGTTCCTCCATGCTTAAAGTGCATTGAACGTGAATCTGCTAATTCTTCACCTGAATGTTCAAATGCTTCAACTGTTACAAATTCTTCATCTGCCTCTGCTATCACTAATTCCTCATCTGAAGACATTGCTAGTATCATTGACGATGTAGGGCTGAAGGAATTGTACATGACAGGCATGTACAAAAGCCTCAAAGGGCATCAGACTCTTTTTGATGTGCTTAAAAAGCAGATCCTCAACAGAAACCCTAGGAAAGAGGGTATCGCCTTTGAGAGGAAACTTAATGCTGATGGAACATATTGGAAGCCTGAGCAGTACCCCAAAACCTCATGGGTTGCGGCAAAGGGACCTCCAGTTGATCCATCTAACTTATCTGGCTTTACATGTGAATCTCCTCATCCTTCTGATGAGTCATTTGACTCCAACTATAAACTGTTCAAAAATCAGAATGGTGAAGTATTTGCTAGATATGTTGGCACTAACTGCAGGAACGGTTCTCCTATGAAGAAAATCTGGGTTCCCAAGAAGTGCCTTGAAAGTCTTCAGGTGAATGTCCTCATGACACCACCAGTGAAGAACAGGAACCCCAGATCAAATTCTTCATATGGATCAAATTCCTCAAATGGATCAAAGTCCTCATATGATTATCATCGTGCTAACAACTCTGTTTCGCAGGGTAGAGCTAAGGGCTATGAATATGTGCATTATTCTTCAAACCATTATGTTCATAAGTCCTCGAAGAATTTCTCTGCTTATTCATATGCTTACCCTAACCCCTCTTATGTGAAACGAAATGGTTTGGCTTCTATGCCACCATTCTCGTATGGTGCTCGCAGAGTGATGAACTCTTTGCCACCCCTTCAGATGTGGGTGGTGAAGAAAAAGAACTAATCTCTTCTGCAGGGTCGGGTCTCCAGATGTGCCTTAACGTCTGAAGAATTTGCTGGGGACCTGACAAAATTGCCTGAAAGGACGCAGGCGAATCATGATGAAATAAACTTTCATTTCACACGTCCTCCTACTGCTATATCTGTTTACTGCTTGATGAAATTCATCTGATGAACTTGATATCATATTCTTCACTGATGAAGCATATGAGATTGTAAGATACACTAATTCATCTGCAGGATGATCAACCCAAAGCCACTGAATGGGTCCTCGATAGTGGATGTACAAATCACATGACTGGTGACAAGAATCTTTTGATGGATGCTCCCTTATCACCGTTGCATCTGAAGCATATCATCTTTGCTGACAAAGGCAAAAGTCAGGTATTGGGTCTTGGTAAGGTTGCGATCTCTAAGGATAAACACATGGACAAAGTCATGCTTGTTAAGTCCTTAGGATACAACCTCATGTCAGTCTCAATGCTTTGTGATCTTGATATGGTTGTTGTCTTTGGCAAGTATCTCTTTGTTGTGATTATGGAAGCTGACAATTCCAAAGTCTTCGAAGGCTTTAGGAGAGGAGATTTGTATATTGTTGATTTCTCTACAGGACCACAACCAGCCGTGTGTCTACTTGCAAAAGCTTCAGAAGGCTGGCTATGGCATCGACGATTTGGTCACGAAGGCATGAGGAATTTGCACACGCTTGCGAAGAAGAAGCATGTCACTGGCATTGAGAATGTCAAATTCCTCAAGGATCACTTATGCGGAGCCTGTGAAGCTGGAAAAATGACCAAGGCCAAGCATCCGACGAAGACTATCATGACCTCTACTCGTCCATTCGAATTGCTTCACATGGACCTCTTCGGACCTAATCATTACTCAGCAGTCACTAATGATGCATCTCTATATGGTTTTGTCATTGTTGATGATTACTCTCGATATACATGGGTACACATTGTTACTTACAAACATGAAGTGCAGGAAGTCTTCAAACGTTTTTCCTCGAGGGCTTCAACCAACTTTGGTGTGAAGATCAAGCACATGAGAAGTGACAATGGAACTGAGTTCAAGAATTCCGGTCTTGATGACTATCTTGATGAACTTGGTATTACTCATGAGTTATCTGCTCCCTATACTCCTCAGCAAAATGGCGTCGTGGAGCGCAAGAACAGAACTCTTGTTGAGATGGCTCGCACTATGCTTGATGAATACAAAACGCCTCATCGTTTTTGGATTGATGCAATTGATACTGCATGCCACATCATCAACAGAGTATATCTTCACAAATTCTTCAAGAAGACGGCCTATGAACTCCTCACTGACAAGAAACCCAATGTGAGTTATTTCAAAGTCTTCGGTGCTAAATGTTGGATTAGAGATCCTCACCACAATTCTAAATTTGCACCGAAAGCACATGAAGGTTTTATGCTTGGTTACGGAAAGGACTCGCACACCTACAGAGTCTTCAACATTGTTCTTCACAAGATTGTTGACACTGTAGATGTGCGGTTCGATGAAACTAATGGCTCGCAAAGAGAGCACCTACCTTCTGTGTTAGATGAACCAGCACCTGAGGATTCTATCAAGTTCAAGGCAACTGAGGATGTCATTCCTACTGAAGAATCTGCTGAAGAATTCATTCAAGTTCATGAAGAACATCGAGCTGATGCACCTGAAGAAAATGCTGAGGAAAATGGTGCTGAAGAAAATGCTGATCAAACTCCTCAGCGACAACCAGCTCATCCTCGCATTGCAAAAGAAGTGCAAGTGGAGAAGATCATCGATGACATTAGAGCACCAGGTCCTCTCACACGCTCAAAAGCTTCACATTTATCTAACTTTTGTGGGCACTATGCTTTTGTCTCTATCATAGAGCCCACTAAGGTAGATGAAGCATTTTTGGAGCCGGAGTGGATTCAGGCTATGCAAGGAGAATTACATCAGTTCGAGCTCAACAATGTCTGGGAACTGGTCAAACGTCCAGATCCTCGCAAGCATAATATCATTGGCACAAAGTGGATCTACCGCAATAAGCAACATGAAAATGGCCTTATGGTGAGGAATAAGGCACGACTGGTAGCTCAAGGCTACACACAGGTTGAAGGAATTGATTTCGATGAAACTTTTGCACCTGTTGCTAGACTTGAGGCTATTCGCATATTACTTGCTTATGCTAACCATCATGATATCATCTTATATCAAATGGATGTGAAAAGTGCATTCCTCAATGGTAAGCTTGAGGAAGAAGTATATTGCTCAACCCCCAGGTTTTGAAGATCCAAAGAATCCTGACAAAGTCTTCAGACTTAATAAGGCCCTCTATGGACTCAAGCAAGCCCCTCGGGCATGGTATGATACATTGAAGGAATTCTTCGTGAAGAATGGCTTCACACCCGGTTCACTCGACCCTACACTCTTTACTAACTCTTATGATGGTGAACTGTTTGTGTGCCAAATATATGTTGATGATATTATCTTTGGCTGTACTGACCAACGTTATAGTGATGAATTTGCCTATATGATGAGTGAAGAATATCAAATGTCTATGATGGGAGAGTTGAAATTCTTCTTAGGTCTTCAAATTCGTCAACAGCGCAATGGCATATTCATATCTCAGGAGAAATACCTCAAAGATGTACTGAGGAAATTCGGCATGCAAGATTGCAAAGGCGTAAAAATTCCTATGCCCACAAATGGCCATCTTTGCACTAATGAAAATGGTATTGACTTCGATCACAAGCGTTCCTCGAAGAAAAACTGCATACTTCTTCAGAGAATTCGATTGTTCAAATTCCTCAACTGAAGAATATGGCAGACGGTAAGAAGCCGCAGAAAGGAGGAAAGAAACCTGAGGTTATGACTGCATTTGAAATCCCTTAGGAAATTTATGCTGGCTATTGCACACCTGATGAAGCAAAATTTGGCAAAGAAAACAAAAATCAGCGCAAGGTGCGCATTCAGAAGATTGAACGGAGATGGGCAAGGGAATGGAGGGAATACAGATATGTGACTCCAAAGTACATGAGGAAATTCGCCCTCAATCCTCCATGCCCAAGAGCTCCATTGGCACCTGGCCAAGTAGCTGACCCCACAAGCATTAAACATGGTGAGGACTTTCCTGAAGAATGGGCTAAGCGCCAAGCTAAATTGGCAAGACAAGCCAAGGAGGCAGTGAAGAAATTCAATGAGGATTCTACCACTGCTACTGCTACTGAGGCCTCGGTCAAACCGAGGAAATCCATGCCAAAGAAGCCCGCTCATAAGCCAAGTGCTTCACCAACAGCGCCCTCACGGCCAAGTTCCTCAGCAATGCCCTCACGGCAAATTCCTCACGCTGCTACTGCTCCACCAAAGTCCTCAACAGCTCCTTCAAAGTCCTCAGCTCCTGTGCATCTGGCTACATGTCAAAGAACTGCTGGTTTCACGATTGCCTATGGTGTTGCAGCAAGTTCCTCAGCTGTACCAATTTCCTCATCAGGCCCCACACTATTGAAGACCAAAGCAACAGCTGGACGAGGTCCTCGGCCAAGTCCAAAGAAGAAATAGGTCACATTCCATGTGCCTTCTGATGATGAAGCTTCTGATGATGAACTTGCAGAAATCATCAGAGACAGGCAGGTGAAGGCCGCTGGAGCCAAAGGCACATCTGTGCCACTGCTTTTGGATCCGAGGAAAATCCTCGATTATATTGATCTCTGGCACAAGGATCCAAACACCCCTATGCCTGACTTTCATATGACTCCTGGACAAAGTCATATGCTGACCCATTTCATCACTGAAGAGAAATGGAAGTTTAAAAAGGCAAGAGAGATCAAGAAAGCTCAATACAGAAAGGAGAAGTTCCTGAAGAAAAACGTTGTCAGAATGACACCTCAGGAACTTCTCAAGGTCCAGACTAAAATTCAAGACCTCAGCAAAAACTTTGATGCTTATTATGCTGATTGGCAAGGAGCCAAGGTCAGATTCGTCAACCTGACGAAGAAGTTCACCAATGTTGCTGCCCCAACGCAACATGAAATTCCTCAGGCTGGAGCCTCAGCTCAGCCGACTGAAGAACATGCTAGCACCGCTGATGAAGTTCAGGCTGCTGAAGAAAATGCCAGTGCCAGGGCTGATGATCTCATTCCAGCCGCTGAAGAAATTGCCAGGGCATCCACTAGTGGTGCGCCTGAAGAAACTGAACAAGACAGGGCAACTACATCAGTTGCGCCTGAGGAAAATCAACCAGCTTCCTCAGCTCCTCCTGCGCCTACACCAACTCCAATTCTTCCATCTGCCTCTGATGTGAAGAAGACCAAGGCTGCAGAACGAGATGCTCTGAAGAAACGGAAAGCATCAGCTGCGTCAAATTCTTCGGCTACAAAGAAAATGAAGCCAATGACGAGCTCCTTTGAAAATCCAATTGATGCTGTTCCAATTTCCTCAATTCCATCAAAGGACCTTGTTCCTTTTGGAGAAGACTATGAGATCCCAAGCGGATCTGATGAAGAAAATCATTCTGTCGCTTCGTCAGAGCAGCTTGATGAAGAAAATGAAGTGGACGCAATCCCTTCAACGCTAGTCATTTCCTCACCTATGCCTCAGTTCACAGCTGAAGAGGCTGGTGTTGAGGAAATTAAAGATGAAGATGTGGATATTGGAAGCACAATGCCAGTGATGAACGATGACTTTTGGGAAAGTCAGCATCCCAATACTCCTCTCTTCACCCCGACCCAACAGATTCCTCAGTCCCCTGCACCAACAGTTCAAATGGGCTCTGAAGAAACTCAACCCACTCTCTGTGTGCATGAAGATATTCTAGCCGCTAGTGCTGATGAACCTGTTGCAGCTGATCCTCAGACTACACCTGTTGAGGAACAAGAAATTCCTCAGCCTGAAGAACCTGAGATTGCGATTCCAGAGGTCGTGATGCAACTCACTGACACTCCACTGCCAAAGCCAAAGGATCCCTTCTCAACAAAGAAAAAGTTCAAGGCTGATGACTTCTTCAGCGAGCACGTATTCTTCATTGATTACAATCCTTATGATTCTGCTCGCATAAGGAAGAGGCGTTTCTGGACTGCCAGCCAAGCCAATTTCTATTCCTCAGTGCTTTTCAATAAAGACAAAGTCTTCGATCATGCTCATATTCCTCATGTGGACATGGAGTCTCTGCCCGGCTTTGAGCCAGTCCTCAGTGTTCTTCACGATGCAGGACTTCTGAATTTCTGCACTGATATCTGTGACTGGAATGAGGAACTCATTCTTCAATTATATGCAATGCTGCACATCACCGGAGACGCTGAAGACGTGAACTCATGGGTATTAGACTGGATGTCTGAAAATACTCACTACAAGGCACTAGCAACTGAATTGCTTCGTGCTCTACCACTCAGTCCTCCACTTGACGGTGCTCGTTGTATCTACAACGAAACAGAACTTTCAAATCACTATATGCAAGTGCTTATGAAGCCTTTGAAGCCAAGGCAGGCCCCACGAACCAAATTCCTCGTCAAGGAATTACTCTATGTGCCTCGGACTGTCTATCAAATTCTGACGAAGACAGTGAGTCCTATCAAAGGCCACGACTCAAATGATGAAGAAGTCGTTGGCATCTTGAAGAATATGTTGGAAATATGCCCTAGAGGCAATAATAAAAGTGTTATTATTATATTGTTCATGATGATTGTCTTTTATTCATGCTATAACTGTATTATCCGGAAATCGTAATACACGTGTGAATACATAGACCATAATATGTCCCTAGTAAGCCTCTAGTTGACTAGCTCGTTGATCCACTGATAGTCATGGTTTCCTGGCTATAGACATTGGATGTCGTTGATAACGGGATCACATCATTAGGAGAATGATGTGATGGACAAGACCCAATCCTAAGGATAGCACAAGATCGTGTAGTTCGTTTGCTAGAGCTTTTTTCAATGTCAAGTATCTCTTCCTTAGACCATGAGATCGTGTAACTCCCGGATACCGTAAGAGTGCTTTGGGTGTACCAAACGTCACAACGTAACTGGGTGATTATAAAGGTGCACTACAGGTATCTCCGAAAGTGTCTGTTGGATTGACACGGATTGAGACTGGGATTTGTCACTTCGTATGACGGAGAGGTATCTCTGGGCCCACTCGGTAATGCATCATCATAATGAGCTCAAAGTGACCAAGTGGTTGGTGACGGGATCATGCATTACGGTACGAGTAAAGTGACTTGCCGGTAACGAGACTGAACAAGGTATTGGGATACCGACGATCGAGTCTCGGGCAAGTAAGATACCGATTGACAAAGGGAATTGTATACGGGGTTTGATCGAATCCTCGACATCGTGGTTCATACGATGACATCATCGAGGAGCATGTGGGAGCCAATATGGGTATCCAGATCCCGCTGTTGGTTATTGACCGGAGAGTCGTCTCGGTCATGTCTACATGTCTCCCGAACCCGTAGGGTCTACACACTTAAGGTTCGGTGACGCTAGGGTTATTAGGAAGACTTGTATGTGATTACCGAAAGTTGTTTGGAGTCCCGGATGAGATCCCGGACGTCACAAGGAGTTCTGAAATGGTCCGGAGGTGAAGTTTTATATATGGGAAGTTGTCATGCGGACACCGGAAAGTTTCGGGGGCATATCGGTATTGTACCGGGGCCATCGGAGGGGTTCCGGGGGTCCACCGGGAGGGGCCACCCCTCTTGGAGGGCCACATGGGCCGCAAGGGGCAGGGAGCCAGCCCCTGGAGGGCTGGGCGTGCCCCCCACCTTGGGCCCATGCGCCTAGGGTTGGGGGGGAAACCCTAAGGGGGGGCGCCCCCCTTGCTTGGGGGGCAAGTCCCCCCTCCCTGGCCGCCGCCCCCCCTCTAGATCCCATCTAGAGGGGCCAGCCCCCCTTGCCCCTTCCCCTATAAATAGAGGGGTGAGGGGAGGGCTGCTGGATACAACTCAAGGCGCAGCCCCTCCCCTCTCCAACACCTCTCCTCCTCCGTACGTGCTTGGCGAAGCCCTGTCGGAGTACTGCTGCAACAACAGCACCACACCGTCGTGCTGCCGTTGGAGCTGTCTTCCTCAACCTCTCCTTCCTCCTTGTTGGATCAAGACGGAGGAGACGTTGTCCGTACCATACGTGTGTTGAACGTGGAGGTGTTGTCCGTTCAGCACTTGGTCATCGGTGATCCGAATCACGGCGAGTACGACTCCATCATCACCATCCCTTGAACGCTTCCGCACTCGATCTACAAGTGGTATGTAGATGCAAACTCACTCCCTTGACTCGTTGCTTAGATGAACTCATAGATGGATCTTGGTGAAACCGTAGGAAAATTTTTAATTTTCTGCAACGTTCCCCAACAGTGGTATCAGAGCCAGATTTATGCGTAGTTCTCTATTGCACGAGTAGAACACAATTTTGTTGTGGGCGTAGATCTTGTCAACTTGCTTGCCGCTACTAGTCTTATCTTGCTTTAGCGGTATTGTGGGATGAAGCGGCCCGGACCAACCTTACACGTACGCTTACGTGAGACCGGTTCCACTGACTGACATGCACTAGTTGCATAAGGTGGCTGGCGGGTGTCTGTCTCTCCCACTTTAGTTGGAGCAGATTCGATGAAAAGGGTCCTTATGAAGGGTAAATAGAAGTTGACAAAATCACGTTGTGGTTATTCGTAGGTAAGAAAACGTTCTTGCTAGAACCCAATTGCAGCCACGTAAAAGATGCAACAACAATTAGACGACGTCTAACTTGTTTTTGCAGCAATTGTCATGTGATGTGATATGGCCAGAAGTTGTGATGAATGATGAATGACATATTGTGATGTATGAGATCATGTTCTTGTAATAGGAATCACGACTTGCATGTCGATGAGTATGACAACCGGCAGGAGCCATAGGAGTTGTCTTTATTTTTTTTGTATGACCTGCGTGTCATTGAAGAACGCCATGTAAATTACTTTACTTTATTGCTAAACGCGTTAGCCTTAGAAGTAGAAGTAGTCGTTGGCGTGACCACTTCATGAAGACACGATGATGGAGATCATGGTGTCATGCCGGTGACAAGATGATCATGGAGCCCGAAGATGGAGATCAATGGAGCTTTATGATATTGGCCATATCATGTCACTACTATATAATTGCATGTGATGTTTATTATGTTTATGCATCTTGTTTACTTAGAACGACGGTAGTAAATAAGATGATCCCTTACAACAATTTCAAGAAGTGTTCTCCCCTAACTATGCACCGTTGCTAAGGTTCGTCGTTTCGAAGCACCACGTGATGATCGAGTGTGATAGATCCTTACATTCACATACAACGGGTGTAAGACAGTTTTACACATGCAAAACACTTAGGGTTAACTTGACGAGCCTAGCATGTACAGACATGGCCTCGGAACACGGAGATCGAAAGGTCGAAGACGAGTCATATGGAAGGTACGATCAACATGAGAATGTTCACCGACGATGACTAGTCCGTCTCACGTGATGATCGGGCACGGCCTAGTCGACTCGGATCGTGTAACACTTAGATGACTAGAGGGATGTCTAATCTGAGTGGGAGTTCATTATAATAATTTGATTAGATGAACTTAATTATCATGAACTTAGTCTAAAACCTTTGCAAAATATGTCTTGTAGATCAAATGGCCAACGCTCATGTCAACATGAACTTCAACGCGTTCCTAGAGAAAACCAAGCTGAAAGATGATGGCAGAAACTATACGGACTGGGTCCGGAACCTGAGGATCATCCTCATTGCAGCAAAGAAAGCATATGTCCTAGATGAACCGCTAGGTGAAGCACCCATCCCACAGAACCAAGACGTTATGAATGTTTGGCAGACACGTGCTGATGATTACTCCCTCGTTCAATGCGGCATGCTTTACAGCTTAGAACCGGGGCTCCAAAAGCGTTTTGAGCATCACAGAGCATATGAGATGTTTGAGGAGCTGAAACTAGTTTTCCAAGCTCACGCCCGGGTCGAGAGATATGACGTCTCCGACAAGTTCTATAGTTGTAAGATGGAGGAAAATAGTTCTGTCAGTGAGCACATACTCAAGATGTCTGGGTTGCACAACCGCATGACCCAGCTGAATATTAACCTCCCTGATGAGGCGGTCATTGACAGAATCCTTCAATCGCTCCCACCAAGCTACAAGAGCTTTGTGAGGAACTACAATATGCAGGGGATGGTGAAGACCATTCCTGAAGTATTTTCCATGCTGAAGTCAGCAGAGGTTGAAATCAAGAAAGAACATCAAGTGTTGATGGTCAATAAGACCACTAAGTTCAAGAAGGGCAAGGGTAAGAAGAACTTCAAGAAGGACGGCAAGGAGGTTGCCGCGCCCGGTAAGCCAGTTACCGGGAAGAAGTCCAAGAATGGACCCAAGCCTGAGACTGAGTGCTTTTATTGCAAGGGGAAGGGTCACTGGAAGCGGAACTTCCCCAAATACTTAGCGGATAAGAAGGCCGGCAACACCAAAGGTATATTTGATATACATGTAATTGATGTGTACCTTACCAGTACTCGTAATAACTCTTGGGTATTTGATACCGGTGCCGTTGCTCATATTTGTAACTCACAGCAGGAGCTGCGGAATAAGCGGAGACTGGCGAAGGACGAGGTGACGATGCGCGTCGGGAATGGTTCCAAGGTCGATGTGATCGCCGTCGGCACGCTACCTCTACATTTACCTACGGGATTAGTTATAAACCTTAATAATTGTTATTTGGTGCCAAGTTTGAGCATGAACATTGTATCTGGATCTCGTTTGATACGAGATGGCTACTCATTTAAATCCGAGAATAATGGTTGTTCTATTTATATGAGAGATATGTTTTATGGTCATGCCCCGATGGTCAATGGTTTATTCTTAATGAATCTCGAGCGTAATGTTACACATATTCATAGCGTGAATACCAAAAGATGTAAAGTTGATAACGATAGTCCCACATACTTGTGGCACTACCGCCTTGGTCACATTGGTGTCAAGCGCATGAAGATGCTCCATGCTGATGGACTTTTGGAGTCTCTCGATTATGAATCATTTGACACATGCGAACAATGCCTCATGGGCAAGATGACCAAGACTCCGTTCTCCGGAACAATGGAGCGAGCAACCAACTAGTTGGAAATCATACATACCGATGTGTGCGGTCCAATGAGCGTTGAGGCTCGTGGAGGATATCGTTATGTTCTCACTCTCACTGATGACTTGAGTAGATATGGGTATGTCTACTTAATGAAACACAAGTCTGAGACCTTTGAAAAGTTCAAGGAATTTCAGAATGAGGTAGAGAATCAATGTGACCGAAAGATAAAATTCCTATGATCAGATCGTGGAGGAGAATACTTAAGTCATGAATTTGGTACACACTTAAGGAAATGTGGAATCGTTTCACAACTCACGCCGCCTGGAACACCTCAACGTAACGGTGTGTCCGAACGTCGTAATCGCACTCTATTGGATATGGTGCGGTCCATGATGTCTCTTACAGATTTACCGCTATCATTTTGGGGATACGCTCTAGAGACAGCTGCATTCACTTTAAATAGGGCACCGTCTAAATCCGTTAAGACGACACCATATGAATTATGGTTTGGGAAGAAACCTAAGCTATCGTTTCTAAAAGTTTGGGGATGCGATGCTTATGTCAAGAAACTTCAACCTGAAAAGCTCGAACCCAAGTCGGAAAAATGCGTCTTCATAGGATACCCTAAGGAAACCGTTGGGTATACCTTCTACTTAAGATCTGAGGGAAAGATCTTTGTTGCCAAGAACGGATGCTTTCTGGAAAAAGAGTTTCTCTCGAAAGAAGTAAGTGGGAGGAAAGTAGAACTCGATGAAGTACTACCTCTCGAACGGGATAGTAGTGCAGCTCAGGAAAATGTTCCTGTGATGCCTACACCAACTGAAGAGGAAAATAATGATGACGATCAAGGTACTTCGGATCAAGTTGCTACTGAACTTCGTAGGTCCACAAGGACACGTTCCGCACCAGAGTGGTACGGCAACCCTGTCCTGGAAATCATGTTGTTAGACAACGGTGAACCTTCGAACTATGAAGAAGTGATGGCGGGCCCAGATTCCAACAAATGGCTTGAAGCCATGAAATCTGAGATAGAATCCATGTATGCAAACAAAGTATGGACTTTGACAGACTTGCCCGATGAACGGCGAGCGATAGAAAACAAATGGATCTTTAAGAAGAAGACGGACGCGGATGGTAATGTCACCATCTATAAAGCTCGACTTGTCGCTAAGGGTTATCGACAAGTTCAAGGGATTGACTACGACGAGACATTCTCTCCCGTAGCAAAGCTGAAGTCTGTCCGAATCATGTTAGCAATTGCCGCATACTATGATTATGAGATATGGCAGATGGACGTCAAAACGGCATTCCTTAACGGGCATCTTAAGGAAGAACTGTATATGATGCAGCCGGAGGGTTTTGTCGATCCTAAGAATGCTAACAAAGTATGCAAGCTCCAGCGATCTATTTATGGGCTGGTGCAAGCATCTCGGAGTTGGAACATTCGCTTTGATGAGATGATCAAAGCGTTTGGGTTTATGCAGACTTATGGAGAAGTCTGCGTTTACAAGAAAGTGAGTGGGAGCTCTGTAGCATTTCTCATATTATATGTAGATGACATACTCTTGATGGGAAATGATGTAGAACTTTTGGACAGCATTAAGGCCTACTTGAATAAGTGTTTTTGAATGAAGGACCTTGGAGAAGCTGCTTATATATTAGGCATCAAGATCTATAGAGATAGATCGAGACGCATCATAGGTCTTTCACAAAGCACATACCTTGATAAGATTTTGAAGAAGTTCAAAATGGATCAGTCCAAGAAGGGATTCTTGCCTGTATCGCAAGGTGTGAGATTGAGCTCAGCTCATTGCCCGACCACGGCAAAAGATAAAGAAGAGATGACTGTCATCCCCTATGCTTCAGCCATAGGATCTATTATGTATGCCATACTGTGTACCAGACCTAATGTAAACATTGCCGTAAGTTTGGTAGGAAGGTACCAAAGTAATCCCGGCAAGGAACACTAGACAGCGGTCAAGAATATCTTGAAGTACCTGAAAAGGACAAAGGACATGTTTCTCGTTTATGGAGGTGACGAAGAGCTCGTCGTAAAGGGTTACGTCGACGCTAGCTTCGACACAGATCTGGATGACTCTAAGTCACAAACCGGATACGTGTATATGTTGAATGGTGGAGCAGTAAGCTGGTGTAGCTGCAACAGAGCGCCGTGGCGGGATCTACATGTGAAGTGGAGTACATGGCAGCGTCGGAGGCAACGCATGAAGCTATTTGGGTGAAGGAGTTCATCACCGACCTAGGAGTCATACCCAATGCGTCGGGGCCGATCAAACTCTTCTGTGACAACACTGGAGCTATTGCCCTTGCCAAGGAGCCCAGGTTTCACAAGAAGACCAGGCACATCAAGCGTCGTTTCAACTCCATCCGTGAAAATGTTCAAGATGGAGACATAGATATTTGCAAAGTACATACGGATCTGAATGTCGCAGATACGTTGACTAAACCTCTCTCGCCAGCAAAACATGATCAACACCAGAACTCTATGGGTGTTCGATTCATCACAATGTAACTAGATTATTAACTCTAGTGCAAGTGGGAGACTGTTGGAAATATGCCCTAGAGGCAATAATAAAAGTGTTATTATTATATTGTTCATGATGATTGTCTTTTATTCATGCTATAACTGTATTATCCGGAAATCGTAATACATGTGTGAATACATAGACCAAAATATGTCCCTAGTAAGCCTCTAGTTGACTAGCTCGTTGATCAACTGATAGTCATGGTTTCCTGGCTATGGACATTGGATGTCGTTGATAACGGGATCACATCATTAGGAGAATGATGTGATGGACAAGACCCAATCCTAAGCATAGCACAAGATCGTGTAGTTCGTTTGCTAGAGCTTTTTTCAATGTCAAGTATCTCTTCCTTAGACCATGAGATCGTGTAACTCCCGGATACCGTAAGAGTGCTTTGGGTGTACCAAACGTCACAACGTAACTGGGTGATTATAAAGGTGCACTACAGGTATGTCCGAAAGTGTCTGTTGGGTTGACACGGATCGAGACTAGGATTTGTCACTCCGTATGACGGAGAGGTATCTCTGGGCCCACTCGGTAATGCATCATCATAATGAGCTCAAAGTGACCAAGTTGTTGGTGATGGGATCATGCATTACGGTACGAGTAAAGTGACTTGCCGGTAACGAGACTGAACAAGGTATTGGGATACCGACGATCGAGTCTCGGGCAAGTAACGTACCAATTGACAAAGGGAATTGTATACGGGGTTTGATCGAATCCTCGACATCGTGGTTCATCCGATGACATCATCGAGGAGCATGTGGGAGCCAACATGGGTATCCAGATCCCGCTATTGGTTATTGACCGGAGAGTCGTCTCGGTCATGTCTACATGTCTCCCGAACCCGTAGGGTCTACACACTTAAGGTTCGGTGACGCTAGGTTTATTAGGAAGACTTGTATGTGATTACCGAAAGTTGTTCGGAGTCCCGGATGAGATCCCGGACGTCACGAGGAGTTCCGGAATGGTCCGGAGGTGAAGTTTTATATATGGGAAGTTGTCATGCGGACACCGGAATGTTTCGGGGGCATATCGGTATTGTACCGGGGCCACCGGAGGGGTTCCGGGGGTCCACCGGGAGGGGCCACCCCTCTTGGAGGGCCACATGGGCCGCAAGGGGCAGGGAGCCAGCCCCTGGAGGGCTGGGCGCGCCCCCCACCTTGGGCCCATGCACCTAGGGTTGGGGGGGGGGGGAATCCCTAAGGGGGGGCGCCCCGCTTGCTTGGGGGGCAAGTCCCCCCTCCCTGGCCGCCGCCCCCCCTCTAGATCCCATCTAGAGGGGCCGGCCCCCCTTGCCCCTTCCACTATAAATAGAGGGGTGAGGGGAGGGCTGCTGGATACAACTCAAGGCGCAGCCCCTCTCCTCCCCAACACCTCTCCTCCTCCGTACGTGCTTGGCGAAGCCCTGTCGGAGTACTGCTGCAACAACAGCACCACGCCGTCGTGCTGCCGTTGGAGCTGTCTTCCTCAACCTCTCCTTCCTCCTTGCTGGATCAAGACGGAGGAGACGTCATCCGTACCGTACGTGTGTTGAACGCGGAGGTGCTGTCCGTTCAGCACTTGGTCATCGGTGATCCGAATCACGGCGAGTACGACTCCATCATCACCATCCCCTTGAACGCTTCCGCACTCGATCTACAAGTGGTATGTAGATGCAAACTCACTCCCTTGACTCGTTGCTTAGATGAACTCATAGATGGATCTTGGTGAAACCGTAGGAAATTTTTTAATTTTTTGCAACGTTCCCCAACAGAATATGCTTTTCAACATCATTCATGGCGTTCCCATCAACTTCCATGATTTCTTCATGAGGACTCTGGCCAATATTGCTATATCACCATTCGAGCTGAAGCCCTATGCTCCTTGGATTATGAGATTCATCAGGGCAAAATCTTCACTGAATTACAAAGCTGACACTCTGAACCACGGTAGCTACTTGCCTCCCATTGAAGTCCTCAAACGGACAGTTTCATCAGCTGATGATAAAGGCAAGGCCGCTGCTGTGATCGATGAAGGCACTCGTCCATTGGATGGTCAATTTCGCAAGGCTACATCTTACTCTACCAATGACGACTCTGCCACACATGACTCTGCCGCAAATACCTCAACCAAGCAAAATCCTCAAGCCACAGCACCCAGGGTGATGACTGACCGTGAGTTACTCCCTAGTCTTCATCAGAAGGTTGATCGCAATCACAAATGGGTAAAGCGTCAGTTTGGTGCACTTCTTCACAATATGACCTCAACACACAATGCAGTGAAGAAGAACCAATACTACCTTCATGAAACCTTCAACCGCACCTGGGCTGTCCTCACTCATGTCTATACCGCTGAAGAACTGAAGACTATGAGTCTCAAGGAAGAATTTGACTGGTCTGCACCTCCTCCGAAGAAATTCAAGAGGGTCAAAATTCCTCCACTGGTGGGCAGCTCTTATTCTTCATCTTGTGACACTGATGAGTATGAAGATTTGGACGACACTGCGGCAGGCCCTGCTACAACAAACAACCCCGACAACGCTGGCGCTCCTCCATCGACTTGAAATTCCTCAGGGACGTTAGTCCTCAGTTTCAATCCTTTTGGTCATTTGATGACAAAGGGGGAGAAATCTGAGTTAGTCTTCAAGTGGGTCTATATTAAGGGCATTTTTTTAGTTACAACTGTCGTTCTTCTGAAACTTTTATTTGGATCGAGTTGTAATATTAAACCCGATGGTGCGTTGATACTTTTGTTGCATTATGCTTTGCATGCTTATTCCTCATTAATGACATTGCACGCATGCTGAATCTCATCAGGCACCATATTTCATCATGCATTTCAAATTCTTCATATTATATATCAAATGCGTGTATGAATTACAAGATATAGGGGGAGATCTCCATGATTCAACTCTTCAAATGTGCATTGCCTCAAAAGCAAATTCCTCACTATGCACATCTTCAGGGGGAGTTCTTCTATATCTTGTAATCAAATTCCTCAATATCAGTGTATACACTTCATATCTTTATCCCCGTTGAAAACTTAACCTATGTTGTCGTATTTCGTATGTTCGGTGTTCCAAGCCTCGAAGTAAGAGATATCCTTGCTAGTTGTAAGTGCATCTAGTGCCCCTTAGTGATTTTGGTGTATTGAAGACTTATAGGTTAAGGGACTAATGCGTTTGTGAGTGTACACATGTCTATAAGTCTATGAGGAGTTTGATATTTACAGAGAAAGTCGACCCTTAAAAATGAAGTTCTTCAACTGAAGACTTTGATATTCTGAAGACTTTCTGAAGACTTTGAAAGTGAAGAAATTGGTGTGACCTTGAAGACTTGGTATTCACTTGTGGAACATGAAGCGTGAAGACTTTTGTTTTCGTAGTTTCATTTTCTCTTTCTTGAGTCATAGGAAACACCGTACTATTAAAGGGGGTCGAGGAAATACTAAGGAAAAATTTCCATGTGATGCTCAACTCAAAATCCTACACCTACCAATCCCTTCGAGTGAAGCCTTTGGAAATCTCATACAGTTCAGTCACTTTCTTCAGTGACAGAGACGAAGTTCTTCTGGTCGCTGATGAATTTGTTCTGACTGAGGAGTTAGGAATTCGCCAGTGTGAATTACCTACACAGTGAGGAACATGATAGCCCTGAGGAATTTGAGAGTCAAATTTCCGACCGTTGCTGTGCTGCGCGCCAGCTGTCCCAAAATATCTTATCCACCTAACGGTCGTATCATTGAAGGGCATTTATGTCTTATCATGTCGGGCTGCTCCCTAGGCTATAAATAGCCGCCCCCTACAACCACCAGCTGGTTGGCTGCTCCGAGAGAACTTGACACTTGTCATTTGAGAGCAACCCATCCTCCGAGGACTTTGAGCGAAAATCATCGAGTGAGGAAAACCCAAAACCAAACCCCTACAAACCCAAAGTGATTGAGCATCACTGAAGAAATTGATCCTGCGTGGATCCGACGCTTCTTACCTTTGAAGACTGTGCTTCTTCCAGACGGTTAGGCGTCATGGTCTATAGCATCCAAGAAGAATTGTGGATTGCCGAGTGACCAAGTCTGTGAAGGTTTGGAAGTCGCCTAAAGACTTACCACGAGTGATTGGACAAGGTCTGTGTGACCTTAGTTCAAGGAGAATACGGTGAGGACTGGGTGTCCTGAGCTGCGTGATCAGCGACTGGGTGTCCGGGACTGTGTGCCCTCGAGTTTAAATACTCAGCCGCTCCAACCAGACGTACAACTGAGACAGCAGTTGGAACTGGTCTACCAAATCATTGTCTTCACCAACCTAACTGGTTCTATTTCCTCAACCCTTTCATTTCCTCATTACTGTGTTGAGTGTTTGTTCATATCTGTGTTTGAAGACTTTGACTGAAGACTTTCTCAATTTCCTCAGTTCAATTTCTTCAGTCTGTTTGTCTTCATCTTGTGTTATCCTGTGATTACGCTTTTTGTACTTTGTGCTAGTCTTCATTTCATCATGATGACCATGCTTGTATTCTGTTATGCTTACTTCTGAGTACTTATTCCGCTGCTAATAGTTCTTCGCTAAGGAATTTCCTCACCGGCAAATTCCTCAGTGAAGAATTCATAAAAATCGCCTATTCACCCCCCCTCTAGTCGATATAACGCACTTTCACTAGTGTCTTCTTTCTGCGAAAGAAAGCGATCCAAACAATCAAGGGAATGCTCACAAATGAAAGAGAACATGATGAAAAGAAAGGGATGTTGTTGCCTACATGTTTGCAGGCAACACCTGGGATGGTGAGGTTGCCTTGACAGTGTCCTGGACCACCCATCAACTTACGCCATTCCCCTATAGCCTTGTGTTCATCCTGCCACCCTGGATCTGCCCACTTTTCGATGATCTTCTCCCAGCACGGACGTTTGTCAGCGCACCACCGAGGAATTACCTGTAAAGTAAACAAATACATATTAGTAAGGAATCTAATTTTCGGTAATGTAGGGAATAGCAAGCATCCATCATCACTTGCCTTGATGTAATTGTCCCGTGAAAGATGCTTCCCTCGAGCCTCCTTTTTGTAAATCTTCTAGTTCAGATAGTCCGCGTGATACTTTACCACAACCAGACGCGCTACTCATAGTGCATGTCATGGACTAGTTTCTTGGAAATATTCTCAACCACCACATTTGCACGATCCTTCTGACCCTCTACGCATGTATAGAAATCCTACAAACATGCATACATGTGAGAAGGGTAAAATCATGACTATGGAAAATTTAAACCTTTTGGTATTGATTCAGGTGTTTGAAAGGACTTACCCATCCGGTGTCCCTGGCGGTCTAGGGAGTAGGTCGGCACCGAGAGGGGGTAGGCTACGGTGAACAATTGCTTCTTCGTGTTATCACAGGTCATCGCGAGATGACAAACCAAGTCTAAGCCAGTTCTGTCATAGGATCGCGCACCGAAGACTCGGTCTCACGGGCAAACACAGCTGGTCCTCGATGTCCCCGCCCATCTGTGTGGTTCGTGAGGCATGTGTCACGTCAAGGACGTGCATAGGTTATTCCAACAACACACCACCCATTTGCATGCATATGCATGGGGCCTTCTGCATGCAGGTGTGGTCCCCCCTCCCCCCTCGGGCGGATTCCAGACCGAGCCCCCATCGGGTGGCCCCAGGTGTATAGGGCGTTGACCGGCACCGAGAGGGGGTAGGCCACGGTGAACAAATGCTTCTTCGTGTTACGGCAGGTCATCGCGACATGACATAACAAGTCTAAGCCCGTTCTGTCACAGGATCGCCCACCAAAGACTCGGTCTCGCGGATGAACGTAGCTGGTCCTCGACGTTCCCGCCTATCTGTGTGGTTCGTGAGGCATGTGTCACGTCAAGGATGTGCATAGGTTATTCCAAGAATACACCACCCATTTGCATGCATATATATGGGGCCTTGTGCATGCATGTGTGCCCCCCTCGGACGGTTTCCAGATCGAGGACCCATCCGGTGGCCCCGGCGGTCTAGGGCGTTGACCGACACCGATAGATGGTAGCCCACAGCGAACAACTGTTCTTCGTGTTACAACAGGTCACTGTTCTCATGTTTTTTACTTTACAGTCTTTAAAGTTGAGTTTTGAACAAATCTAGCCCAAAACATATATATATAAGCCATCAAAAAGTCCTTTTCACAGAAAAAAATCATCAAAAGTCATGTCATTTTCAAAGGTTAGTCTTAAAAACATTTGAAATATTAGATACAAAAAGTGAGTGCCAAACAAAAACACAAATAGAAGGAAAATAAAGAATTAGAGTAGTGGTTACCGACGGTCGATTTTCGCCTCTCGGTAATGCCGAACTTTACCGAGAGTCGCTCTCGGGAAAGCACCTAAACATATTTCTTAACCGATCCCCTTTCTTTCTTTTTTGTCACTTCAATCTCTTCTCCTTCTTCTCTGCCCCGCTGCCACAACCACCGCCACCCCCACCAAACGCCGCCGCTGCGATCGCCACCAGCGGCCGCCATCGTCCCCGCCACAAGCTGCTGCCATAGCCACCGGTTCTTCAT
>NC_041391.1:36653891-36682375 GCF_002162155.2 Triticum dicoccoides | reverse complement strand
CACCCCATATCCCAACCCCATCCCTCTCCTCGATGGCTCCCACTCGCCTCCGACTTCCTCTCTCCCTCTGGCTCCCGCTCCCTGTCCCCTCTTGCCCCCTCTCCCTCTGGTTAGGTGATTTTTCTTAGGTTCATTTTAGAGTAGATCAATTTTGCTTAGGATAATTTTAGAGTAGGTCAACTTTTCTTATGTTAAATTTCAATTAAGTAACTTCTGATTAGGTATACTAATTCAAACTTTTATTTGTGTCAGCTGCTGCTATTCAACTATACATTAGAATAATTTAGATTAGAAATGGAACCAATATTTTGCTTAGGAGTCTATATTGATGGCTAGAAAAAATATTTATCATAAACTAGATATGATATGGAAGCACAAAAGTGAGTAAAAACATCTATTGGAGTTGAAATTAATGTGATGCTTCTAGCTAGGATATAAATGAAAGTAGGTCAATTTTATTTTGTATTTGTGTACGATTCCTATTAATTTCCAAGTCTAGGATGATGACCGAATAGCAGCATCTTAGCTGATGCTTGCTGATGACATAATATTTCATTTTTGTTACTACTAGCTTATCTGTGTGGCTGATGTTTTGTTGGTGAAATGTAAGCTTGGCATGTAAAGAGTTAAGGGCATACATTTCTTTTTTTGGTGTCGTTAGCCTCAGTTAGATATTAGTGCTATTTTTGCTAGAGAAAACGGAAAGTAGTGGTATATTGGCAAGTTGGATTTCACTAGTGGTATATTGGCAAGTTAGGTTTTCACTAGTGGTATTTTCTCTATTATCTCTTATTTATAATTGTATTTTATTTTATTTTCAGATTTCTCTCCGTTTTAGTTACTAATACATTTTTTTTCAGTTTTTGATGGGGGCTATAGTAAGTACCAGAGAGTCTCAAGTGGTCGGGTGACCCACGTTGACAACTCCGGCACGGCCGAGACGTCCGCCTCCTGTAAGGGCCGCTACCGACGATGAGTCATCATCAGATGGCGATGTCGGAGTGGACTTAGGTGGACCGGATCCGCTCGCTACTGAGTCCTGCGACATGGAGGCCTCGGATGGCTCGGGGTCTACCTCGAGCAACACTTCCAAGAGGAAGAAATCAGGGTGTGGTCCGGGGAAGGTCCCAGAACCAACAGCTGCCAGCGCCCGTCCTGTCATTTCCCCGATAGGTGAGGGGTAAGCAAGCATTTCATTTGCAACATATTTTGGATGCCACTGCTTTTACACTCACATATGCTTCTCTCTTTCATCATGCAGTTAGTGGGCATTTATCCTGAGACAGCCTAAGGGGCGCGCCCGCCGAACCACGTCATCAGATCCCTCGTGAGTAAGCACTTTCCCGGGTTGTCCAAGCCGGGTGAGGATGAGCCGCTGTCGCCAGGTTTAACCTGGGAGCATTACGAACACACCATGGATGAGAAGAATGTCATCATGGCCCCCCGGGTTATCACCGTTTTTTTTGTAAGTCTCTTCGCCCCGACCACTTCATTTTTGCATATCCCAATCCTTGTATTAACTGCCATATGCTTTCTTGTAGCAAACATTTGCTTTCATAAGGTGGTCAAAGGCATCGTGAAATCCCCGGAAGATACTACTCAACTTAAAGCACACACTGTGGTACAAAGCCGTGATGCAGTTTCGGCCGCTCGACGACAAGGGGAGAAGATGACAAGGACGAATGCTTGCCAGACCAACTTGTCACGAGAATAATACTTCTCGGTGGTAAGTGACTACATTGGTTGCTAGTACTTTGATTCATCCGCCTCTTGTTCCTCAATGATTCAATTTTGTCTGACTAGGTGAGAGAACCCTGGATGAAGGGCCGATTGTTACGAGGCCTGATATGTCTCCGCCGTATCTATAATTTTTGATTGTTCCATGCCAATATTATTCAACCCTCATATACTTTTGGAAACTTTTTATAATATTTTGGGGACTAACATATTGATCCAGTGCCCAGTGCCAGTTCCTGTTTGTTGCATTTTTTGTTTCGCAGAAAACCCATATCAAACGGAGTCCAAACGGGATAAAAACGGATGGAGTTTTTTTTGGAATATTTATGAATTTTGGGAAGTGGAATCAATGCGAGACGATGCTCGAGGGGCCCACGAGGCAGGGGGCACGCCCAAGGGGGGTGGGCGCACCCGTGACCCTCGTGGACACCCCATAAGGCGGTTGTTGCCCTTCTTTCGCCGCAAGAAAGCTAATATCCGTAAACAAATCACGTTGAAAGTTTCAATTCCATCAGAGTTACGGATCTCCGAGAATATAAGAAAGGGTGAAAGGGCATAACCAGAAAAGAATAAACAGAGAGAGACAGAGAGACAAATCCAATCTCGGAGGGGCTCTCGCCCCTCCCACGCCATGGAGACCATGGACTAGAGGGGAAACCCTTCTCCCATCTAGGGAGAAGGTAAAGGAAGAAGAAGAAGAAGGGGGGCTCTCTCCCCCTCTCTCCCGGTGGCGCCGAAACACCGCGGGGGCCATCATCATCACCGTGATCTACACCAACACCTCTGTTATCTTCACCAACATTTCCATCACCTTCCCCAATCTATCTACAGCGGTCCATTCTCCCGCAACCCGCTGTACCCTCTACTTGAACATGGTGCTTTATGCTTCATATTATTATCCAATGATGTGTTGCCATCCTATGATGTCTGAGTAGATTTTCGTTGTCCTATCGGTAATTGGTGAATTGCTATGATTGGTTTAATTTGCTTGTGGTTATGTTGATGTCCTTTGGTGCCCATCATATGAGCGCGCGCGTGGATCACACCATAGGGTTAGTTATATGTTGATAGGACTATGTATTGGAGGGCAAGAGTGACAGAAGCTTCAACCTAGCATAGAAACTGATGCATATGGGATTGAAGGGGGACCAATATATCTTAATGCTCTGGTTGGGATTTACCTTAATGAACGTTAGTAGTTGCGGATGCTTGCTAATAGTTCCGATCATAAGTGCATAGAATTCCAAGTCAGGGATGACATGCTAGCAGTGGCCTCTCCCACATAAAACTTGCCATCGGTCTAGTAAAGTAGTCAATTGCTCAGGGACAATTTCACAACTCCTACCACCACTTTTCTACACTTGTTATACTAACTTTGTCACATCTTTATCTAAATAGACCCTAGTTTTTATTTACGTGCTCTTTATATTCTTGCAAACCTATCCTATCACACCTACAAAGTACTTATAGTTTCATACTTGTTCTAGGTAAAGCGAACGTTAAGCGTGCGTAGAGTTGTATCGGTGGTCGATAGAACTTGAGGGAATATTTGTTCTACCTTTAGCTCCTCGTTGGGTTCTACACTCTTACTTATCGAAAGAGGCTACAATTGATCCCCTGTACTTGTGGGTTATCAAGGCCTTGGTCGACATGTGGTGTGACCCGGCATGGCAGGCGCAACATGTGTAGAAGGGAAACGATCGCCAAAATGCCAGGTACGGCTCATGTCCAGGGGAGCCAGAACCTAACCGCTCTCAAGCAACACATGGTATGTGGATTAAGATGTTAACTTTTTCGCACGGTGCATCTTGGTTCATTAAACTTGATGGTTCATTTTGCAGGAGGCAACGGTTGGTCACCCGGTCCACATCCTGGATGCCTGGAAAGAAGGCCACAAGGGGAAGGATGGCGCCGAGTTCTGCAGCTTGTCGGTGCAGGAGAAGTACAAGACCTTCAAAGAGGTCTTCCAAAGAGGTGCACAGGGAGGACGTCGAACCTATGTCCAAGCCCCTTGCGCTAGAGCTTCTCGTCATTGTTGGCCAGGGGAAGGGCCATGGCCGCCACCTCCTTTGCAACGGGGCGATCACGACCTCCTCGCACCGCAAGCTGCATGAGATACGCGCGTCGATCACCAGCTCAACTCCATCCATACGAAGTCGCCCAACCGCTGCGTCTTGTGAGATAAAGCGTCTCAAGGTTAGCATCCTAACCTTTCATTCATGTCCATGCCTTGAAATAGCACCGTTCCAACCTATACTAGCCTAATGCCATATTACAAGATATCATGGACCAACAGGCTTCTGAATAGGAGCAAAGGCGGCTGGCTGAGCAGGAGAGCAAAAATTAGGAGCGAGCAGACATGAACGACAGGTTGAAGCTGCTCGAGAATCAACTACAAGTAGAACATGCTCTAAACTAGATATGAACATTCATTATATAGAGACGAACCACCCTCACGCGACTCTACTCTGATAGGTTCTTATGCAATCTCGAAGCAGTGGAAGTGATGCCCCTCCTCCTCCTCCGGAATCTTAACCCGATGGCCCCTCCTACTCCTCAAGATGATCTATGAACTTGTGACCTTCTATGTGGCATGCACGTGTTTTGCAAGTAGTGAACGTCCATAAGTTAACAATATGTATGAATTTGTGAACTTGTGTGTGATGTGTACTAGTATGAAACATTCGCCTATATATGTGGACAACTTCAAATTATGCCTATGTGTGTGTTGTGTTACTCGATGAATTACTAGGGAGCTACGAGCTCCCACATTCATTTGTTATGATACCATTTTTGCACTGCATATATATACCGATATTGCACTGTAGTCATTTTCAGTTGCAGGGATCAGACAAGAAAGAGCTTAGAAACAGAAGCAAATGGGACACATTTCCGAGGGCAACACTCGGAAACAGATAGGCTACCGAGAGCAGCACTTGGGAAAGGGGTCGTCTGAGAACTGAAACTAATGTTGTGCCACACCTTTTCCAAGTGCTGCTCTGGAAAAAAGAAGTCAGCTGAGCAGTACTTCACTTCACTACTACAGTGGTGCGACTCTTTTCCGAGGGCTGTGACCCTCGGTAAAAGGTCAGCTGCCATGTGGGACATCTAGTCCCACTGCTCAGTTTCGAAGGGTTGAGCCAATAGTCGTATGTCCAGAATTGCCGAGAGGAGCTCTTGGCAAAATATCGCGATATTATTCTTTTCAAATATTTAGGAAACAATATATAACTTTTATTGATAAATGTGACCAGTGGGACCACATGTCAGGTGGAGAAAATGTCTTCACTGATAATTGCCGAGAGCCACTCTCGGTATAGGCCACCCCAAGTGAGGTCGCCGTTAGTTCCAAACTGGTAGGCCTGGTGGCCCCCCTTTGCCATGTGTGGCTCTCGGCGACTGCACCATTTGCCGTGCGGTGCTTGTTCGCCGTGAGACCATGACAACAACGGCAGTTAGTTGCCGTGAAGACAGGTTTGCCGAGTGTGGTTCTCGGCGTCTCTTAGTTTGCTGAGTGCCCGTGTTTTGGCTCTCGACGAAGACCCCGACACCCGGCGTATAGGAAAATTCCAGTAGTGCCTATTTGATTTTAGCGGCAAATCTCCTACTTGTCATTTCATTTGAGAACACTTTATTTTTACAATAGATATGATGAATTAACGAGTCACATCATCCAACAATGATAGATGGTAGAGAACCCCTAAGCATATGCACCATTAGTGAGTTTGAGGCGCTACTTTTTTTTTAAGAAAAGTTTCATGCGCTACTTTGCTTTGCTTTTTCCCAAAAAAAAAAGGAGAAGAAAACGAAATACTCAAGTCATGTTACCAAATGGGCCAGGTCTAAGCCTCTGTTTTCAGGACACGTTGGGCCATTTGGGACACACAGGCACACCGATGCCAGATCTCGTACAGCTTCAAAAGGCCCTTAAAAAAGTCCAAATCCCAGTCATAAGCGTTCGCCCGGCCTCTTCCCTGAAATCCCTCCCGTACAGACTAGGGTATCTCACCAGCGGCGGGATGGGCGGCAACGCCACGGAGATTGCCCTCCTCGAGCGCCGCCGCCATTCCTCTCCCCAGGAGATGGCCTCGCTGCCGATCCCGGACGAGCTCCTGGCTGAAATCTTCGTTCGCCTGCCCACCCAAGCCGACCTCGCCCACGCCTCTGCGACCTGCGTCACCTTCCGCCGCGTCGTCGCCGACCGCTCCTTCCCCCGGCTGTACCGCAAGCTCCACGCCGCGCCCCTCCTCGGCTTCCTCGATCTTAACCGAGTCTTCCACCCTGCTGACCCGCCTCACCCCTCCACTTCTGCAACAAAAGCCTTGGCTGACTTCAGCTTATCCTTCCTCCCTGCCCCAGCCAGTGACTGGACCATGCTGGACGTCTGCGACGGTCGCGTCCTCCTCTACAGGCGCGGCGACTTCACAGAGCTTGTGGTGTGCGATCCCTTGCACCGGCGCCACCTCCTGCTTCCACCAATTCCTGAATTCATTGACGACTGGGTTCCTTCAGCGGACAACTCACAGATCTTCCTCGTGGGCGGCAATGAGGAAGATTCCGATGAAACATTTTTCAGTGTGATATATGTGGCATTCGACCAACATAAGCAGACGGCCTTCGTCTTCTCTTCCACCACCGGAAAATGGCAAGCTACTCCATCAACAGTGCGATCGCCTTCCTCATACTGGCTTCAGTCTGCGTATGGCTGCTTGTATGGGTTGACAGAGAGCAGTCAGAAGTTACAGGTGTTTGACACCCGGAGGATGGAGTTCTCACTCATAGACCTCCCACCCAAAGCTAAAACAGGTTCTTCTTATGTGCATGTAGCCATTGTGGGGGCAGGGGAGGGCATCATTGGGATGTTTGTGCTACCACATAAGACATCTGACCTCAGTTATTTTGTTAAGAGCAACAACGGTGGAAGTTCAAGCCACTGGCAATTGGAGAAGACAATCTCACTGGATTCTTCTCACTACTCTCTAGATGTGGGTTCAACAGGGAGGCAGTTGTTCCTATACCATCGCGGAAGCCCATCGCTTGATGCCCGCCTTTTCTCAATGGACGTCAAGACATTCCAGCTTGAGAAGGTGTTCGGCTCCAAATTTGGCATTCTTTACCCACGGGCATATAACAACTTTCCACCATTCTTGTCGACTCCAATAGTATCAAGTGGTAACCTTTCTGTTGCATCCTAGTTATTACCTTCCCTTAATGTCATCACATGGGTCGTTTGTTGCTCTAAAGTTCACTACTGTAATCAACAATTCTAGTTTACACAGTTTAGTAGTTGTCACCTCTTCTCTGTTGTGACTATGCAAATAAAGCTCAGGAACACAATTTTGATGTATTCGTTAGCACGTTGTAATGCTACTCTAAGGTTAGTGGACGGTATGTACGACTAGCATTTTGGAAGCATATTAAAATCATAAGAAACACTAGACTGCGACAAATATTTTTGTTTTCATGGCCAATCTAAAGCAGAAATCATAGAACTTCAAAGAACACTGCCACCACAGTTCACCTTTTGTTCGTTTCACCTTATCCCAGACTTATCTTGTCCACCTTTATGATTTATGTTTTTTATCTCTATATGTTTACATGACTTTTCTGGCAATGTATTCCAACTTGTATTGGAAATGGCAATGAGCAATACCATAAAGCGATGATTTGTTGTTATATATGTCAAATTCCATTGAAGTTAATATTCTAACTACTCCATGGCTTGGTTCCGAAGGTTGACACCCCAATCTCTATGTATTGTGTGTCTGTTTTCTTTTAGTCGCTGGCACTTTGTGCTTCTTCCCTGTGTTTTTTACCGAAATAGGCTTGCGCCCCGCTATATTAATATAGCAACCACCCGATATAACCAGAAGTTTGACGCTGGGGCAAACAGCACAACCATGCCCAAAAGAAAAACAAGAGAAAAGCAAAAGAAAGAAATGTCGGCAGCACCGGATGAACGAAAGCTGAAGCATCCCGCAACCATTGCGCCCACCGGATATATCCACCACGCTCCAATGCCATTGAGTAGACGCGAACCAAGCAACACCTTCAAGAAGGACTGCGACGACGACGACGCTGCTGCCCGGACGAATCTTAGGATTTCTCCCGGTACACGAAGGGAAACGGGGGAGAGGTACTCCCGACGCCCTTCAAGAAGGTTGATGGTGCCCGCAGGCGTCACCGCGTCGGTGCAGGGCGGTCCCGAGAGGGATTTCGCCCTACCCCTCAAACCCACAACCTATGTCCAACCGGCGGCTCCACCACGCCAACCGCCCACCACCCTGCGCCACCACAATCACGAGGACACTACCGTCGCCTCTCCATCGAAGACACTGCGAGGCCGGCCAAACCAAACGAGACCACCATCGATAGGGACTGGGAGCACCACAGCCACGTGGGAGGGGACAACCTCCACTGGCACAAGCCGTAGCAGACCGGACGCAGGCGCGGGAGCACGCCGGACCCCCTACCCATCCGGGCCCAGAACGGGCCCGTTAAGCTCCTGCCGCCGCGTTGCAGCCGACGCAGCGCGGAGCCGCCGACCCCAACGACCGCATCCCGACAGCCAAGCCGGAGGAGACCCGCCGGAGGCCAGACCAGCCCGCCCTGACCCAGATCGGACCCAAAAGGGCCCAGATCTGGGCCTGCAGGGCTCCGCCGGCCGACCCACGCCGTCAGCCACCACCGCCGCCAAAGAACAGCGCCGCCGCCGCATCTGCGCCCGATCTACATCGGAGCACCGCCCGCCGAGGTGCACCATCGCCGGAAACCGCCGCCCGAGCCGGGGAACCGCGAGGGGAAGAGGAAGAGAGCCACCACCGCCGGCCTCGCCACGGCGCTGCACGGGCAACGCCCGGCCACGCCAGCCGGCGGCAGAGGCGGGAGGAGGGGTGGGAGGAGGGGGCTGGGCGGCGAGGGGAGGGAGGGCCGCCCCGGTCGCCCCGCTCGGAGGGTGGCGCGGGGGGTACGGGGAGGGAGGGGTCTCTCCCCCTATGTTTTTTTAGTAAGCAATTGATTAAGTGTTGCCCAACAGCAAGATCTATTGATTGTTTTGATCTCAAGCTGCTGATTATTTATGATCCGATTATGCATATATTGGGCAGGTGCTCAGGAACAAGGTGTGGAGACGCCACAAGTTGAAGAAGAGCCCATAGATAGCCCTCAGCACGAGAGCACTGTTGACGAGGGGAATTTTGGAAGTCCTGACGACGTATCAAGGACTGGAGATGGTTCTGATTAACGCTGTGCCATGATTGGACAGTTGATCACAGATTGTGCGTCTGTCAGATAAGGTAGCAAGAGCAGTAATGACCTGTAATTTATGGCATAATCAGTTGGTTAATTAGACTATGTAAGAAGTCAGAGTGCTTCTGATCTTGCAGTATATATGTCTACCCATCACTATAGCTACTATTGTGAGCCATTGGGATGACAGTTATTTGCAAATTAGGGAGCAGCAATGATCTCTCTTTACTGCTCTTTGTTTACACAGAGAAGTCACCTTCAGTTTTGTTTCTGCTTTGTCAAAAAAATGGAGGCCAAGTAACATCCGATGAGCTCCATGCAAGCAAAACAAAAATTCTGTTCAATAGTGCACAAATGGTTGAGCACTAATTGTGTTATTGTTTGTATGGATCTCCTCGGACATCGTTTGGCCACTAAATTTTGCAAGAACCTAAAACATTTGATCATAATCGAAGCCACAAACTTCAGAATTTTTTTAGTTATTTTTACTAGTTTTTAGATTTTACTGAAGATACATTAGTTCTGCTTGTGCTCCGCCAATCTGTTTTTCAAATGTATTTATTTGAGCCAAGGTTGTTTAGAAGCCCACCGTATTTCAACGTGTGTCCTCTCTCCTCTGTATTTAAACGGTCGAGGCACCTTGACTTGATTGATTCTTGGAGAAGTCAACCTCGCTGAGTTCAAGCAAATTGAGTGCATATGTCTCCTTCATTTTCTTGGGAAGGAGTGATGACAAGAAATTCGGTTGGATACTTGGGCTACTACAAATGAAAGTGTGGGGTATTTACTATACTCGGCCTCCGCCAGTGTAAAGAAGCTCAATATCTTTGTTAGTAAACCTAGGAGATATATCACAAGATAGAAAAAAAACACCCCAGATTATCGGTAATACATTCAAGTCTATGAGACCAGAGTGGTTGAACCGTGTGTCTATATATGCTAGTGACTATCGCCCCGTGGTTCCCCTAATACTTTAGCTTTTCCAGTGTCAACACAGGCACTACGAAATCATCGAATAGCACTGATGATATGGAGAATGGGAGCCAGGCTTGATCGGGAAGCGATTGTGACAAACATTAAGTGGCACTGGATTGTATATACATACTGATCCACGGGAATAGGATGCACCAGGAATTGATACAAATCAATCGTATGCCAAGCAGTTCAGGCATTCACACCATCGATGGAAGATATACGGCACACACCTGTTTTTTCAAGAATACTTCTGATTATTATTTTCATTTATCTAAAATTTCAGGTTTTTCCCCATTCCTAAAATCCCCATGTTTTGTATAACTCTTTTTTTCCTTATTTAAAATAAATTGTAATTTTTTTATTAAAAATATTAATATGGATATTCAATTAGGTATGTCTACATTACTTTTAAGTATTTCCATTTTTAGCAGACTTAGTTGGCCAAGCGAAATAACTGCCACATTGTAGGTCAAATCTCTATGAACGGGTTGTCAGACCAAATCTATGAGATTTCAAAAATTTAAGGCCTAGTTTGTCAGTTTGCATTTCAGAAATTCTAGATCAAATTTAAACTTGGAAAGTAGTTGAGGGCTAAAAAAAGCTCTTAACTAATCACATGTTCGCATTTTTGTGATGTGGCTTTCTGGTAAAATGTAAACAATCGGCATGTGGTAAACCAAGAGTTTGTTGGTGCAAGGATACTGATTGACATACTTCTTCTGCCTATAGCAATTATACCAATAACACCGACTGATGCATGTACCAACTATATCATTACTTTGTGAAGAACAATACAAACCTAACCAAAAGCAATGAAACACAACCATGTCAGACAGAAGATCCGAGACAGGTCAGGGAAAACACAACTTGTATAGGACATAGTTTGTGCATAAGTGTTTCATTGACACCTGCAGCACGTGATAAATTTGAGGCAGTGCACCCATTTTTTAACCCTTGTTAGACTGTTTCAACTTTTAACCTCCCTATAACTCATATTCCAAGTCCTTCAAGGCACGTGTCAGTAGCTAGAAAAGAATGTTTGTTCGCTGGCAAGTAAAATATGGTACACATTTCATAAAAAGAAGGAATTAAAATACGGCACCTCATGCTGTAACGGCCGAGTTCCATAACCATCAGGGGAGTGTATTAGACACATTTACTGATGCTTTTGTATAGTGAAACTTACCCTTGTAAATTCTCCAGTATGACCGGCGCTTGGATCTGCTCCCATGGGTATCTATTTCGCTCATTAAAACATACAATCTTCTCGCTTGTCCTATTGTACCAGCATATTGGCGATCACCATTACACTATGGTGTTCTTTCAGAAGATCCTTGCTTGGATTGAGATTCTGTTCTGGCGACCTTACGTTCCCCAACACATCAAACATAGCTTTCCCAAGCTTGGGCTCTTTCATATCATAAGCATAATCACTCTCATCATTAAAAATATGGATAGCACCAATAGTATAGCAATTATCATCATCACAATGAGTAGTAGGAGCAACATCATTTGGGAGGGATACCTTTCTATCTTTGTTGCTCCTTCTTTCCTTTTTCTTCTTCACATTATGTGTGGGTTCAACCTTCCTCTTTGAGCTCCTTATTGACGAGATTGGTTGAATAGAAAGCTCCTCCTCGTTACCTGATTCATCATAAGAAATAATAGGAGGATATTGGGAAGTCTCTTCCCTTTCATTAGTATTCTCATCATCTTATATTTGCTTTCTTTTCTTTATGTAATTGGAAATATAAGGATTTTCAATGCAATTCTCCGCACAATACAAATAAATCTTCTCTAGATCAATATCAAGGAATTTCTTTTGGGCAAATTCTGGAAGGTCCTTAAGTAAACGTTTCAATTCTTCATAACCCCAAAACAAACTAAGTTCATCGTAATGAGAAAGGGAGATCAAATCATCACAACTTTTGGACATGATTCGATCATGAAACAATTTGCATAGGAGATGTAAATGACCACGTTCATTGCAAAGTTCACAAGTACGGCAAAGGAAATTCAAATTTTCAGCACTCACATTTAGCCTTTCTTGCAACCATTTAGTTTCTAAATGCTTATGCCTCTTGCAATATATCTTCTCTATTTGGTGTGTTCATGCAAACATGCAGTCCACAAAAGTTGACATGCTTATAAGAGATATTTTCATCATGACTAGAGCAATCATCATTAGTACTAAGGATATTCAAGGAGTTCATACTAACAACATTGCAATCATGCTCATCGTTCAAAGATTCAGTACCAAGCATTTTAATGCACTCTTCTTCTAGCACTTGAGCACAATTTTCCTTTCCATCAAACTCACGAAAGATATTAAAAAGACGAAGCGTATGAGACAAACTTAACTCCATTCTTTTTAGTTTTCTTTTATAAACTAAACTAGTGATAAAATAAGAAACAAAAAGATTCGATTGCAAGATCTAAAGATATACCTTCAAGCACTCACCTCCCTGGCAACGGCGCCAAAAAAGAGCTTGATGTCTACTACACAACCTTCTTCTTGTAGACGTTGTTGGGCCTGCAAGTGCACAGGTTTGTAGGACATTAGAAAATTTCCCTCAAGTGGATGACCTAAGGTTTATCAATCCTTGGGAGGCATAGGATGAAGATGGTCTCTCTCAAACAACCCTGCAACGAAATAACAGAAGGTCTCTTGTGTCCCCAACACACACAATACAATGGTCGGCGAAGAGATGGTGATACAAGTGCAATATGGATAGTAGATAAAGGTATTTGTAATTTGAAAATATAAAAACAGCAAGGTAACTAATGATAAAAGTGAGCGTAAACGGTATTGCAATGGTAGGAAACAAGGCATAGGGTTCATACTTTCACTAGTGCAAGTTCTCTCAACAATAATAACATAGATAGATCATATAACAATCCCTCAACATGCAACAAAGAGTCACTCCAAAGCCACTAATAGCGGAGAACAAACGAAGATATTATGGTAGGGTACAAAACCACCTCAAAGTTATTCTTTCGGATCAATCTATTCAAGAGTTCGTACTAGAATAACACCTTAAGACACAAATCAACCAAAACCCTAATGTCACCTAGATACTCCATTGTCACCTCAAGTATCCGTGGGCATGGTTATACGATATGCATCACACAATCTCAGATTCATCCAACCAACACAAAGTACTTCAAAGAGTGCCCCAAAGTTTCTATCGAAGAGTCAAGAAAACGTGTGCCAACCCCTATGCATAGGTTCATGGGCGGAACCCGCAAGTTGGGCACCAAAACATACATCAAGTGGCACGTGATATCCCATTGTCACCACAGATAAGCACGACAAGACATACATCAAGTGTTCTTAAATCAAAGACTCAATCCAATAAGATAACTTCAAGAGGGAAACTAAATTCATCACAAGAGAGTAGAGGGGGAGAAACATCATAAGATCCAACTATAATAGCAAAGCTCGCGATACATCAAGATCGTGGCATAGAGAGAACACAAGAGAGAGAGATAGATCAAACACATAGCTACTGGTACATACCCTCAGCCCCGAGGGTGAACTACTCTCTCCTCGTCATGGATAGCGCCGGGATGATGAAGATGGCCACCGGTGATGGGTTCCCCCTCCGGCAGGGTGCCGGGACAGACTCCCGAGAGGTTTTGGTGGCTACAGAGGCTTGCGGCGGCGGAACTCCCGATCTATCTTTATTTTTGATGGTTTTAGGGTACGTAGGCTTATATAGGCGAAAGAAGTCGGTCGGGAGGTGCTCGAGGGGCCCACGAGACAGGGGGCGTGCCCAGTAGGGGGGGGGGCGCCCCCCTATCTCCTGGCCTCCTCGAGGATCTTCTGACTTGAACTCCAAGTCTCCAGGATGATATTCTTCCCAAAAATAACTCCAAGTCTCCAAGTTTCATTACTTGAACTCCAAGTCTCCAAGTTTCATTCCGTTTGGACTCCGTTTGATATTCCTTTTCTTCGAAATACTGAAACAGACAATAAAACAACAATATGGGCTGGGCCTCCGGTTAATAGGTTTGTCCCAAAAGTAATATAAAAGTGTATAATAAAGCCCATAATCATTCAAAACAGATAATAAAATAGCATGAATGCTTCATAAATTATAGATATGTTGGGGACGTATCACCCCTCCACAGTTTAACACCTCGGTCATATCATCGTAGTGCTTAGGCGAAGCCCTGCGCCGGTAACATCATCATCACCGTCGCCACGCCGTCGTGCTGAACTCTCCCTCGACCCTCTATTTGATCAATAGCTCGAGGTACGTCATCGTGCTAAACGTGTGCTGAACACGGAGGTGTCGTATGTTCGGTACTTGGATCGGTTGTATCGTGAAGACGTTCGACTACATCAACGACGTTACTAAACGCTTCTGCTTTCGGTCTACGATTGTATATGGACTCACTCTCCCGTCTCGTTGTTATGCATCTCCTAGATAGATCTTGGGTGATCGTAGGAATTTTTTTGAATCACTACGTTCCCCAATATAGACTATGTTGGAATGGATTCAAATACAGACACGGGTTTCAGCTATTCATCTTCACGTAGAGACAAAAAAATTATCCAGTCAGGTTCATAACATTTTACGGAAAGCATGTTGGTAGTCATCAATTTCCACTATAAATAAACCTTAATTTGTGAAATAAAAATTTACCATTTTACTAAATATAGAAGCTCGATTCCTTCTTGAAGGTCTTGTGTTCAAGCATCTCGCTCTTTGTCTGCTACTATAAAGCTTTTAGGTTTCATGGGAGAGAATTTACTGCATGCAGGTGCGGGGTCATGCAGGCCCTTTTTTCATTTGAGTTTCGATTTTCGGTCTGTCATATATATTGAACCAAAAGTTGAAATTAAGTTTGGGTTGCATAATTGTGGTTCTGGTAACGAGGGCTTTCAAATCGGATCTATTTTGAATACTTCTTGATGAGTTGTTAAAATTTTGTTGAGTTTCAACTTCTACAGATTGTTACGAGCAACCGACAAAATCATAAGTTTTAGAACCTGCGACCGACAAAATCATAAGGTCTAAGTTCCAAATCTGAAACTTGGTGAGCGACTGGCAAAACCGTATGTTTCAGAACCTATGACCAACAAAGTCGTAGGTGACAAAATTGTAAGTTTCAGTAATTAAAACATAAAGCTGGTTGTGCCCTCATGTGGGATCTAACGACTTTGCGGATCGTGAGCAATCGGTCAGCTTGCATGGTTGGGCAAGTGAGTGCCCCCTCACCTGCATGCCACTGCTAATTTCGATAGGTTTTGTGGTAGGATTTGGAGTTGCTGTTGTGAGGCATTCACCCCATTCCCTACGTGGATGGCCTCACAATTTTTCTTTTACATCTGTTCGCTGATTTGATGACATCAATGCTTGGTTTGCTTGGCAATGTATTAATAATTAATAATATATGGCTGCATTATGTAGAAAATATGAAATCCAAGAGTACGAAATGAGAGGAGGCTCAAAGTACAAGACAAAACACATGATGTGTTTAAACCGATTCTATCTGTATCTCCTTGTCTCCATCCTAATCATGTTTATACTTCTACATCCCCCCTCAGTCATATCGGGTGTGAAGCGCATGATTTTGACTAGATTTAAAGTCTTGTGCTTCCTTCATCTTCTCCGTTGCGTCATAATAAACTGCGTCTCTGATGGATTGGTACCAAGGGCAGTGACTACGACCCTTCTGGCGCTTTGGTGTAGCCGCAATCTCTGGAGGCGCAAAAAATTGTGCGATGTGTATGACAGAGTTGCAATTGTTTAGCGGATGTTTTGCATCTGGAGAGGTCCATCGGTGGCGAAGTTTTGCACCTGGAGAAGTACCGCCGTGGGCGTCTTGTGAATGTCAGACGACGCGGTTGTAGGTGAGACCATCAGTTTAACCAAGACTGGAGGAGGCCCATCGGGCACACTATGGTTTTGCTTGGACCATGTGTGCGGTTGTAATGGCTTTCAGAATAGTGATGTCGATCTGTTGATGTAGTCTTAGCCATCAGACACGGTCAATGCCATCGTCGGTGTTATGCGCGTTTTGCAGTACTACTGTTAGTGGACGTGTGTCCCTCCTTGTGGATGAGGTTGTAGAGGCGGCGGCGATGTGTTGACGAGGTTGTTGATGAAGACAACATTGATGTAGTCCTTGGCGATGAAATGTCTGTCATGGCGTTGTAGTGGCCTGTGGACGATGATGTCCCGCTTGAAGGTGTCCCTCTGGCTACCAAGTGACGATGTCGTGTCATGCGAGAGAAGTGAACAAAGAGTTACATCTCTTTCCATGCTGGCCTGTCCTGTGGATGTTGCACGCCGATGAGCTTCTTCTTGAAGATGTGCCCTAACATGTTTTTTTAGCGTAGTCGTACAGTCGATGTAGTGTTGCGGGTTGTAGATCGGTCGATGTAGATGTCGGTGCCATCGGTGCAGTTAGGCAGTCGGTGTAGATGCGTATAGGAGTTCGCTTCCCATGATTCACGATGTGTGGTACTATGGAGGCGTCATGCACGAGCGATGCTACACTTGCGTAAATAATTCTACGTGATTTACGTTGATGCTTAGGTGGGATTTCCAGGTTGGCTGGAAATCAGGGATGGGCCCACCCGGTTGAAATCATGGGGGTGGAGAAATTAAATAGGAAAGGTTTCGTTGGGCTTGCGTAGATGTAGCATTATTGCGTCGTGCACCGCAGCTGCTAGGGTTTGCTCGGAATATCTTGCGACTGACTGGCTTCTAGACGACTTAGATCTCCGCGCGAGTGTAGTCGAGGATGATGTGTATGCTGTTGACGGCTTGGATCTCCCCGCGTGTGTAGTCGAAGATGATGTGTATGCTGTTGGATCGAAGACGGCTGGTGGCGTACACTGATGGAACGAACACGGCGGGTGCTGGCGCGTGCTGTTTGGTTACAAGTCCGGAGCTTGACTTTGCATATGCATAGCATGCGTACCTTCTCGAACCTTGGTGGCCTTCCCGTGGTGATGCATGCGTAGCATCTTGTTCTGCACGTGGATGGATGCACTGGCGATGAAGCTCTAGGTGGTGCAGCCGCGTTGTCGATGCAGATTGGATTGAACCCAATACACGTGTGTCGTCTTCCCGCGGGCGCAAGTCGATGCAGGTGCGGGTGAAGACTTACGAGGGACCTCGTGTCGATGTAGAAGGCCATGGGTGCTGCTCGTGCGGATCGAAGCAGCAGCACGTCTTGCCGTAGTCGCCGCGCCCTCATGATGTGATGCTGATTCTGCACTCCTTTACCATAATACGAGGCTTGTCTATTATTTGTGGCTGAAAAGAAAGAACAATCTACTGGAGTTGCATGTCAAAATTGATCTAATCTAGATAATCAATCTAATCTATGGAACCAATATGATATTTAATCGATCGATTGCTGCGCCCCTAGGGAGAGAAAATAAATCTCCTCGGGGGCGGCGTGATGTGGAAGTGATGGAAGGTTCTAAGATTTGCGTCGTTGAACAAACCACTCTAATATCATATAGAAAGTATGAAATCCTAAAATTATGTGTTGTTGTGTTGTATTGATCTGACCCTCACAGGGGTATATATAGAGTATAAAATGGGAAGACGCTTAGAGTACAGGACATGATATGTTTAATTAATTCTATCTCTATTTCCTTGTCTGAATCCTAATCATGTTTATACTTCTAACACGTTCATCATGTGGTGTAGATCCCCGGGGGCATATCCTCCTTTTTGATAAAAAGAATCCATATGACTGTCCTTTCACAAGCCATACCAGTGCATGCACATTGCCCATAAATTAGTGGCACCTCCATGTAGCATGTTCAGCGCAGTGACAGTTTCCTGGGTGTCATATGCTATACCAGCGCAGTGCTAGTTGCCCTGGTGTAATACGCAATTTCATGGCAAGATGTGGTGAGGAATAAGATGCATCAAGAAAATAAGAGGAAGAAATATGTTCTTTTTGTTGGGTAAAATGATGTGGCTCCTCTGCAGTAGTTGTTCTTCACGCAACCATCTAAGGCACAATAGCAGTGTGCCCATGTGTTGGTTTCGCCCGCCTGATTACATTCAGCTTGCATGATCCATGGGTGTCAGTAGCACCAACTCTCGCAGATGAGGCTGATGAAATAGATTAACCGAGGTCGATGTCAGCACCTCTATACAGAGACCTTGGTCACCGCAACGGCTACGGGATATCAACAGTTGCACATTATCGGCACGAATTTGGACTTCAAGAATACATTATGTAACTGTTTACATCAGTATATTCTCCTCCATCCAACTAATATACGTAGCTACAAAGATCAGTGTACTCACTAATCTGTAATCAACATTGTTCTCTTATTACTAGCCAGTTTGTTCACCTATCGCTCTTTCCAATTTTAACCCTGATTTCTTCCCCTGGTTACACATTTACAATGAATTAGCAACATATAATTACGGCGACATGTGCCATTTTTCATACATGTGTGCATGTCATGTGCTTTTAATCAAAGAAAAACAGCGATACGGGGAAGTATGTTAGGAAACAGAGGCAGATTTCGGTAAACTAAGAAATACATTTTAGGTCACTAATTTAGTGACCTAAAATGCCTTCTAATTTATAAAATTTTACAGAGAGTAGTACTTTAGCTGAATAAGATGTTACTACACGTACACCAAGGTGCACTAGATCGGATTGAAAATTGAATTTCAGGGCACATGTTAACCTCATCACAGCATTGACACGATGTAGGATATTTGAAATTTGAAAATTGAAATGATGATATTTGAAAATATATGGAAATAAAACTGAGAAGGGGTGAGACACGATGTAGTATATGACTGTGTCGTTCTCATACTTATTTTGGGTGAGGAAAATATTGCTTTCGACAAACAAAATATATTAATATCATGGAGAATACTAATTATCCCTAGCCTCTGCACCAACCAAATGTCCAAAAGAAATTACGGATGCAGACAGCCAAAAAACAAAAAGAAGAAGAAGAAGAAGAAGAAGAAGAAGAAGAAGAAGAAGAAGATAATTTCTTTACTCTTTAAGTCATTTCTTTACTGCTAGAACAAAAACAAAAAGAGGTAAATATTGTAACGGCTATATGATATACTCCAGTCCATTTCATTACTCTTTTAGTCATTTCACATTGCGAGCTTGAGTTTTTCAAGACTTTAGTTGATGTCATGGAATGGATCTAGATATAATGAGCTTCGGACGTTCATGCTCTTCTCACTGTGAAATTGATATGGTAGGTGTATATAATGATACTCATGCAGACATAATTTTTTTTGCCATGATATATCTTTTTGAATTTCGCAACACCTGAATTGATTGGACTACTGCAGCTTCATTCAATATCTCACCCACTATTTTTAGTTAAAGTTATTATTTCACTTCTGTACCCTGTAATGGAGTGTGCGAGGCAAAAAAAATTATATTTACACATGAAATTATTTCGTGGGAGCCATGGTAGAGGAATTATAACATACTCTTAGTCAAGCTGTTGTTAATTAGTACAGTAAGCTGGTAATTAACCACACATTCGAAAAATAATTGATTCAGAAAGGTGGGACAAACGAAAATCAATGACGTGCAGTAGTATGGTACTCCATAGAGTACTCAAACTTCAGTACTCTCTCCGGTTGAAGTCGCTCGGCTACGTTCAACACAGCTCTATATATATATATATATATATATATATATATATATATATATAGACACACACACACATATGCAAATAAGATAGCTTGCATTCATCTATCTTGGGGCAACACGAAATGCCCAAACGGAGAGTTAGTTTGTTGCCTTGCGTTAGTATAGACATGTGTGAACCAACAAGAGATGACTTCTCAAACTGTTTGCACGGAGAAGGGTAGGCATTGGGATACCACCTAACACTTTCCGATGAAGCATAGTATTCTCACACACGGCCTGTCATTTAGTTCCCATCTGCACCCATCTACGCTGCAATCACTTTTTGGGTCACCATAAGCTTTCAATAGTCTAGAGACATTGTACACACTGCAGAGGGGCTCGAGGATTTGAACTGAAAGATTAAGTCATCTAAACTGAAACATTAAGTCACTGAGAGAAACAGCGGAGCAACGTATGGGACTTAAAATATCAGTGGTGGTGGGTCCCATGCTTATTTGACATAACTTCTAAGAGCATCTAAAACCAGGATCCCCAAACTAATCGGATGGACGGCCCAATGAGTGTCTGAGCACAAAACCATGACTCAGCTGGCCTCCCGAAACCGACGTATATAGTTTCTCACGTTGCATGGATAGCATGGTTTTGAGGGGGGCGATTTGAGGTATCCCATTACTGGGAAAAGGCCTATAAGTGGGAGGCACAAAAGGGCCAAAACTGGCGGGACAGGTTCTCAAGGCCTCCCGCCACTCACTTGCCGCCACAGATCATACCCCTTCAGTGCCGTACGGATGCCCACCACTGGTAGTCTCTATTCAATGGCGGGTGCTTCTAGATGCCCGACACACTTCCCTGTTGTTGCAGTTGCGGTCTTTCTCGGTCACTTGCCACAACTATATGCCTAGCCAACATCACTTTCAACGCAAAACCGGTCAGTAAACAACAACTAACGTATTCTATCATATTCATTACAATAGATGTACGATAGATTAGCATCATGACATTTTACCACAATAAAATCCAAGTATAATACCATAGATGTACACATTAGAGTACAATTCACATAACATCATAAGTAAGTACGTATAGCCTTCTTAGCAAAGCATCCAACATGTTGCATTTTGCATACATGTTTGACGTCATGATAGCAACAACACCATAATGACAATAAATTGGATAAAGATTATCGAGTTCTTTACTAGTCCACTTGCCCACACGTTCTTGCATACTTCATAGTCAATTTTCTCTGTGTGGACGAAGTTGGACTAATGAGCCTCTGCGTCTTTTTCAATCTCATTTGAAGCAGTCGTTCTCGTAACCTACCACTTGTTCATTGCATTTCTCACATGAATCATAGACTCCTGGATTCTTCCCATAGTATACAACATACCACTTCATCGACAAAGATAAGTAAACAAGATAACAAGTCAATTGTATTGTTAACCAATTACATATAGCAATCTTCATAGCAACACTGAAATTACGTTCATAAGCATCGATCATACAGATCACATAAAGGCAGTGCACTAGTAGTTCAAAAGCAAATGTTCGCCTCGGTAATGAGCTCTCCTCGCCTCCAATTTTTTTCGAGATCTCGGCATAGGCGGTCCGTGCAGCTTTGATGGCTACTCACGCACTCTAGACAGCTCCTTCGAAGGTGCTGCAGTGCTCTCGGTGTAAGCTCGAGGGCTCTCGGCATAGGAGAGCACTATCTCCATGTACTCACTCACCCTCGCGACGGAGTCTATGACCATAGGATTCCTAACATGTCGTCTCGGCTTCTCCATCTAGATCACATTAAAAAAACTAGACATTTAGATAAAAATATTTTTCATGAAACAAGATTCATGAGAATAAAAATATAAGCGTATGAAAGCAAATTTATGAGGCAATACATTTGACCTTCGAGTGGACACTTCTCACTCTTAAGTGGTTCTACATATGTTGGACACTCTTTGATTGGCACTTTGACCGCCAGTGGTGGTCGTTCTTCACCCTCTCCTCCTACTTTACCAAGGTTTCTTGCTCTACCAAGGTCTGAGAGGTGGAAGAGGGAGAATAACGACCTCTACGACAACAGTCGGTTCATCACTCAAGTGGTTGTATATATTGTGTATGCTCACTCACTCACTGTTATTTGGATTGCCGGTGATGATCGTTCTTCACGCTCTCTTCCTGCTTTACCGAGGTCTCTTGCTTTACCAAGGTCTCGGAGGAGGAAGAGCGAGAAGAATGACCCCCTACGAAAGAAACAACTCTCATCTCAGCGTGTGGATTAGAAGTGAATATTGTCCAACCGAAAGGAATGGTAATTAAGTAGCTCATATATAAAAAGTTCAAAATTTACGAAAAAACTCACCATGACCTTTGCTAGAATTTGGACATATAGAGTGCTAGAAATTAAGCAAAACGGAACTTAATGAACATTTGACGAAAACATTCGAACTCATTACGAGTATCTGCATCATGAATAAAATATGGTGCTATATGTTCGTTCAGATGTAGTACGTAGTCCACTAGCACACACGATCTATACAAATTTTACGGTACAACCTATACAAATTTTTACTACAATACTTTATATAACAAACTTTTACTACACTAACAAAATGTTGTAAATCTACTAGTACAGTAACTAAAGAACAACTACAATCTCAAATAAGAGAGAGTGAGGTGTGGTTACCGGGGTGTATGGAGACGACATGGAGAGCGAGGACAGTGGCGGCAGTGAACGGCGAGGTCGACGGGGACGGGGACGGGGACGGCGATGATGTTGGAGGCGGCGGAAGGTGCGGGCGACGGTAACGATGAGGACATTGGTGGTGATGGCGGACAACGAGGGCGAGGACGTTCGAGCCGGCAAGGGACGGCGTGGGCGACAAGGAAGACTGGGCCAGTGACGCCGGCAGACGACGACCACGATAGTGGCGACGGCTGCGAAGCGATAGCGCGAGAGAGGAAGAGTGTTGTGTGGATAAGGATAGAGTGGCTGCTGGTTCGAATGGGGGTGGATTAGGTCATACATCGCTTCGGTTGGTGGCACAGGGTACCCACCATAGCTATATTTAAGTGGCATGTCGCCGGCCACCCAAATGTTGGTGTGGTGGGTGCTTACAATTGACCGCCACTTCAAACTATTGCAAACTTTGAATATGTTAGGCGCGGCTCAGGCAAAATATAGCAGTGGCGTAAACCACTCATTAGAAGCCACCTATAAGATTTTTCTCAGTAGTGTCTGGCTATGGACGTGACCATATGAAGGTTGACCAATAACTATCGGCGAACGTGTCCGGGCACGTGTCCTATATACAGGGGGTTGGATTTGCTATATCCGGTTGTAGATGCTTTAATATAAGCGAGGTCAGCAGAATACATCCATGCACATCTAGGGCGGAGACACCGATAATGTGACTCTGAAAGAGATTGGACGGGCAAAGTTTCACTGCTACATATTAGCATCGTAAGAAATGTCTTTGAGCTAATGTTCTGCTATGCGATTATGTTACAACTATAAAAGTTGAGAGAAACAATGTAAGGGTGGGGATATAGATGGGGATTCGATCTTGTACACTCCCGGAGAAACTTAGTCAGGCCACGGGCACCCAAAAGGATTGATGGATGCCAAATATCCCAAAACAACGCTCACACAAAACCTTCCGGAGACTTGGATTTTCACTGGCAAATACAGGGAAAACTATGGGGATGAGCCTGGCCCAATTCAATGAGGCACTGGCTGGCGAGTGTAAACAATGAAGAAATGGAGAATGCGGTGTGGGATGCGAGCTGACAGTTTGCTGGGAGAGTCGGCTGCGGCATTAAGGACACCGCCAGCGGTCCCAAGTGTTGTTGTTCGTCGCCGCGGTTCGAAGAATCTACCGCGTCGCCTGCGTTGCCCTGGGAGGGGCCGAGCGTTGCTGGCTGTCGGGGGTGGGGCAGTGCTCACTCGACTGCCATTACCATCATTGGTTGACACCAGTTGCGCCAGTTGTAGCACCGCCCCCGCGTCGCCCAAATCGGACACGGGGCCTTCCAGATCGGGCCACCAGGTGAGGAGATCGTCGATCTTCGTGTTCCTCACTTTGCCGGCCGCCGTGTTGGCCTTTAGAGCAGTGTCGAGCTTGTTGAGGTCGCCTTGACAATACTACAAAAACAACTATAGCCAATATGGACACTAATGGCGCATTGTACATGTGGTGCGACATTACTAAATACTAATGGCGCATCATGTGTTGGTGCACCATTAGTGTGCAAATATTAATGGCGCACCACATCCCACGGTGCGCCATTAGTAATTTTTTTTTCAAAACTACTAATGGCGCACCGTGGGGGTGGTGCGCCATTACTAGTTCAACTAGTAATGGCGCACCACTCCCACGGTGCGCCATTAGTAAATATGTTTCAATTTTTTTTTCAAACTTTTTTTATTTTTATTTTTTTAACTACTAATGGCCCACCATGTGAGTGGTGCGCCATTACTAGTTGAACTAGTAATGGCGCACCATCCCACGGTGCGCCATTAGTAATTTGGCCCAAACATTCCCACGAATGCACCCCCTCCGCCCGCCGTGGACCGCCTTTTCAGTTTTAAAAACAAATAAAAGAAAATGATAGAAATGTCCAAAAAGTAAAAGAAAATAAGATTCCCATGTGATATGTGGTCTAGTTGTTAGCAAAATTTACAAACATGAATTTTTGACTTTTTTACAAAATCTCTCGAGAATTTGTAAAAATGGGCATAACTTTTGCATACGAACTCGGATGAAAAAGTTTTTTATATGAAAAATCATCTACTCGAAAAGTTACATCCGAATTTAACAATGAGAACCCCGTTAAACATTTTCAAAATCCTCAAAAACCTAACCGAAAAAAAGATACGGGGCTTTTAAGATCTGGAGAGGCAAAAAATTCAAAAAAAAAACAAACTTACTAATGGCGCACCTGCCCATGGAGCGCCATTACTATCTTCCCGCCTTCAAAATTTAAAATAAAAAAAAATAAAAATAAAAAGTTACTAATGACGCACCTGCCCATGGTGCGCCATTAGTATCTTCCCACCTTCAAAATTCAAAAAAATAATAAAAAAAATAGTAATGGTGCACCTGCCCATGGTGCGCCATTACTATGCCGTATATATGGCTGGGCGTGTCCTTTCCTCCTTACCTCTTCATTCTTCTCCTCCACTCCACCTCTCCTTCACTCCACCTCTCCTCCACTCCATCTCCTCCTCTCCTCCACTCCATCTTCCCTTCTCTCCTCCACCATACTACCCTCCTTCTATCCGGCGACCTCCTCCTCTTCCTCTCCGGCGACCTCCTCCTCCTCTCCGGCGACCTCCTCCTCCTTCCTCTCCTCTCCTCCCCTCCCCTCCCCTCACGGTTTCTCCTCCCTCCTCTCCGGTGAGCTCCTCCCCCTCATCTCCGGTGAGCTCCTCCTCTCTCCTCTCCTCCCATCCCCTCATGGTTTCTCCTTCCTCCTCTCCGATGCTCCGGTGAACTCCTCTCCGGCGACCTCCTCCTCCTCTCCGGCGATGTAGGCGAGCGCCTCAGCGGTCACCTCCTCCTCTCCGGCGAACTCCTCTCCGGCAAAAGAACACGGCAAAAGAACGTATAAGATCCAAAAACGGAAACAAAATTTGAAATAATATCGTGCAAAAAAACGAGCAAAAAAAAACAAGCAAAAAATGGGCAAAAAAATCACGATCCAGATCCAGATTCAAAATTCAAAAATAACAATGGCGCACGGTGGGTGTTAGACGGTGCGCCACTACTAGTTTCCTGCCTTCAAAATTCAAAAATACTAATGGCGCACCGTGGCCTATAATAATGGCGCACCGTGACCTATACTAATGGCGCAACAGTGGTGCACCATTAGTATACCAGATACTAATGGCGCACCACTGGTGCGCCATTAGTAAAAAATACTAGTGGCGTGGTACTAGTGGCGCACCAGTAATGCGTCATTAGTAGGCAAAACTGGTGCGCCACTAGTAGGCCTTTTCCTAGTAGTGTGATGGCAGGATGCATGGCCGCCAAGTGGTCGTGGGCTTGACGCGAGCTATTTGTGTGGATGACCTTTGCCAGATCGAACGAGCGGCAAAGGTGATGCTAGTCTCTGATACCAGGTATAAGGGGAGGGATATCGGTGGGGATTTGATCTAGTACACTCTTGGAATAGTAGCTGATACAGATCAAATTACATGGAGAATTGCTTGTTCTTGCGAAAGGCGAAACAAGAGATAGATGAAGAATTAAGATAGTCGCCACTTTTCCATGCCTGTTCGTCTAGATGCCCTCCACTAGGTTAGGTCTTGCTCTTAAGTATGCGTGGCCCTGGTTGCCACCCACTCGTGTCCGCGGTAACGTTGGTTGGTCCTGTGTGCGCGGCTGGGCCGCGCCTCAGGGTTGGGCTTCATTTGCAGGTGGGGTCTCCTAGTCAGCGACGTTGACAAGCAAGTTGTAGTAGATGAGAATAACAATTCTCAAAAAAAGTAGATGAGAATAGTAATTCTCGAAAGAAAAAAATAGTAAATGAGAATAGTTACAATCAGTCAAACATCATTTCTTGTCTGAATAATTTGAACTAACTTTATTGACAAACAATACACTATAGTGAACTAGACATAGTTTCTAAGAAAAAGGTTGTATTTGTTCATATTTTATCACATCGCATCACAACTCATGCCAGTGTACACGAATAGCAGTGCAGAGATTTGGCTGTTGTGCGGCAGGTAGCATTGTACTGGAGACGTCAGCATGGGCGATGCAACATAGTTATTTTTCACGCTATACATTTTTTTTTCTTTTTTTCTTTCTTTTTTCGAAAAGGGGATATCCTCGGCTTCTGCATCAGAGCGATGCATACGGCCATCTTTATTACAAAGAAAAATAGTTCGATAGAGGTCTCAAAGTATCAAACAAAGAAGAACAAAAAGTGCTCACAAAGAGCTAAAGAACAAAAAGTGCTCACCAAGAAGAACAAAAAGTGCTCACATAGAGCTAAAGAACAAGAATAAAGCCATAGTGAAGGCCCAAGTGGACGCCCAGTTTGAACCGAAACCGTCACCGCCGCCAAGGGAGAAAGTGCCTGAGGATAAGATTGACCACTTTATTCGTATGGCTAAAGCACCAGCTCCAAAGCCTGTTGACTCAGACTATGAGTGCCAAATCAGGAAGGCAAATCGAGCACGACAAAAGAAGGAATCGAGCTCGAGCTCGAGCCAAGCAGCTGGGAAAAAATGCGGGAAAGTCGTTCCCCAGCTGGAAGAACAGGCGGCGCAATCGATCCCCCTACTTATTGTACCAACACATATGAGTGCCGGTGCCGGCCAACTAGTAATAACCGACGAGCATAGAAGGCAGGCTGAAATGCTCGTTATCACTGTTGGACAACTCCTCGAGATTGAGCCCATGCCTCCGCTTAGAGAGGAGGACATAAAACGGAAATATGTCCGCGGCGAACATTTGCTCGAGCCTGAGGAGGTCAAGAACCTCCCAACAAGAATGTATGAATTGCATGATTGGTACATGAAAATTACCAAGAGTTCCAATCGAGAGTCCCTCATGGTGAACGTCAAGAAAGAACATTACTTCCATAAGCTAGCTCTATCCATTAAGTATTCAGAACTATTTCAGTTAATCAAGAAGTACTCGACAAATTTCTCATCGGTTTCTATTGTCTGTAAGTGATTTCTTTCTGTAATTTAAGTCTCAAGCTATCTGTAGTGCTCATTGATCAATCATTACCTATAATTATCCTCACTATAATATTTTCTGTGGTATTATGCAGGGTGAAGATGTATGAAATGAAAAAAGGTGGACACTATGGCATTGGATTCATTGACCCAAATACCATTAATGAAGACACATGGAGATTGAAATGGTATCAAGCAGATGTAGAGAAAAACATGCTAGAGTTCTTGAAGCGCTTAAATACCAATGAAGATATACTACTTCCTTACAATTTCCTGTGAGTCACACTATGTTGTATTACAAATTATGTTTTTACTTACTAGCTAGCTAGATGTTAATAATTAAGTGTATAGGGTTTAGGGTAGTTGATGAGTGTTATGCACATGCCTTCTTAAATAAGACATGCAAATGTGTGTGCATGCAGTTACCACTGGATCTTGTTAATCATTAAAGTTGAAGAAGCAATAGTTGAAATACTGGACTCACTACTTAAAAAACAAAGTGACTACTCAATCTTGAAGGGGATGGTCGACAGGTAATTTCAATCATTATTAACTATATGTCGGCCTCTTTAGTTCGTCATTTCCTGATATCAACTATTTAATAACTCCTTTATTCATTTTCTTTGCCGGCGGGCAGGGCTTGGGAAAAGTTCATCATGTGACTCCAGGCCAATGGAGAAAAAAATTGTATTGGTTTCGACCCAAGGTAAGTAATTAAGTAGTACTAGCTAGCTACCATCTCTTTAATTCTTGTTTCAATACCATTAATTATCATGCTTGATTAATTATTATCTGATTAAATTCTATTCTCATAAAGGCCCTGAAGTAGGCGCCGGGGACTGAAGTGTGTGCATACTACGTTTGCGAGAACATTCGCATGATGGCGTCCGAAAGGACCAAATCTGATAGACAGTTATGGGTATGTTTGCCAGAACACTATTCACCATTTTTACATCATTATCGATATCTATTCACACAACTAATACACATGCATATGGATCTCCTTCTTAACAGTTCAATGAGGTGCGGGAGCAGCTCCTACCAAAGGAGCGCATACGAGCACTTCAAGAGAAAATAGCGGGATTTTTGCTCGACCAAGTCATAGATCCCAAAGGTGAATACTATTACCCGCTACCGCCCCCATGAACCACTCCCAATTGTGATCGTGCTACGAAGGCAATAAGGCAAATGCCAGTGGCTCCAAAGGCAACAT
>NC_041391.1:36643234-36653205 GCF_002162155.2 Triticum dicoccoides | reverse complement strand
TATATGTATGTATATAGACACACACATGTGTATGTGTGAATAATGGTGGTTGTGAGTCATTCGATGATATATGATCGGTTCTACGAGAAATTCTATTTATATATATGCATAACGTGTACAATATGTAGTATTGTAAAATACTAGCAAATGAAAAAGAATTAAATGGAAAACACAAAACTAAAGGAAAAATATATCATGAACCCAAAACCTCCAAACCTTTTACCAATCGGTACTAAAGGGCTCCCCTCCCCCGGCGCTGGCACGTGCCACGTGGTGGCCCTTTAGCGGCGGTTCGTGCAAAACCGGTACTAAAGGGAGGGGGGCTTTAGTCCCCACCCTTTAGTGCCGGTTACAGAACAGACACTAAAGGGTCTTACAAGCCGGTGCTATAGCCCGGTTCTGCACTAGTGTAGGGAAGTTGAGGAGAAATATTGGAAGGCAATCTGGGCAATCAAGGCCCCAAACAAAATGAACATAGTGCTATGGAGGTTCGCACACAACTGCCACCCATCCGGACTTCAATTACGCCATCAGAATATCCCCACAAATCCTGCTTGTGTGCATTGTGGGAGAGACGAGAGTATTGAGCATTTTTTGATGTTCTGTCAGTTTGCTTCCGAGGTTTGGAACAAGGTCAAAAACCGGTTCGACATCCACCTATGTCGCAAGAACTTCCACTAAACGAAACAGTGACTATTCGATTTCATTGATAGAGCATCATCGGAGCAGTCCACTATTTTGGCAATCACTGTATGGCATATTTGGGAAGCAAGCAATGCGGTAAGGAATGGTGAAGGTAATATCCATCCACACCGTGTTGCCTCAAAGATCCATGCTTACATTTATTTGGTTCTGCCGCATCTCTTTAAGACTGTTGCAGGCCACAGTTGTGAAACACCATCAAGTTCATCGGTTAAATTGTCTCCGCCGCCGCCCGGATCAGTCCTTATGAACATCGACGCAGCTATCTTCTCAAACCTACACAAACTGGGAATTGACATCCTTATTCGGAACCACAAAGGTGAATGCTTGGTCGCCTGCACCGAGCCACTTTAAGGGATGGTACAGCCAGAACTTGCTGAAAAGCTGGGCACTCCGTCAAGCTGTGATTCTCGCCTGCGATGAGGGACTCACCTCTGTCACTTTCACCCAGTCAAGGGATCGTTGAATGTTGCCGCTCACATACTAGCTAGGTCCTGTCAGTTTGCTAGTTCAAAAGTTGTGTAGTATTCTAATCCAGAATGTATCAGGCAACATGTACTGATGTATACTAATCAATAAAATATAGCATTCTCAAAAAAAAAGATGAAGATGTTCCGGTTGTTTCGAGGGCAGGTTCCCTCCATGTTCAACTGTACGTGTCAACGCCACCACCGTGGATACGTCTGCGGCGAAGGCCTCTGGAAGAGATGCCCTATTGAGTGGGAGGGGAACTTTTGGTCTACGGGGACATATGCACCCTATTTGGGAAAAAAATTAGTAATTCAACAAAAAGTCAAAAATTCCTGGAAATATTTTTGAAATAAACTTGACCTTCTATTGTACTTGTGAGAAAAAGAATCCACAAAAAAAATATCCCTTTGACTTCTTTTCAAAAAAGACAAATTTTTGGCTAATATAGTGTGAATAGTGACCTATAATAGCAAATAATTTTTTTCTTTTTTGCTGTGAGGTCAACTTTCGTTTTTTTTTTCGTCGAGATTTCTATACCAGTGCAAAAGTAAGTCAAGTGTTTTGTCAAAATAGTTCTTACCTATTTTGACTTTTTATTAAAATATTAAAAAAAATCCCCATATAGAGTGCATATACAACTAGGAACCAAAGTGTATTTCCCCTACTGAGTGCTACATCCATCTTTCCGCTACGAGCAAGACCTTGACCGAGTGCACGTGCAAGTCCCTCGTGCGGAGCTGTCTATTACTCCATCCGTTCCATAATGTAAGACGTATTTTGACACTAGTGTGGTGTCAAAAAATATCTTACATTATGGGCCGGAGGGAGTAGTACTCTATTAGGAGTAATCTTGAATAGCCAAGTCTACTTAGTGTGTGCCTATTCGATCGAGTTAATTAAGACCAGCTTGGCGTGCGGGTGTACGTGCTAGCTTAGCTGGTCTGGCTTGGTGAGTACTAGCGGCACTACGAAACGACCTCAGAAGCTTGTGACATTCTCCTCTGCTATAGTCTCGCTCTCTCAGCGTTGGCCTTTAACGTTGTAACAAAATCACACAGCAAAATACTTGTTGTGACTGTTTCCTTTTTAATCACACAGCGGGACCGACATCTTTAGTTTTTCTGTAAATAACATTGAAATTTCAAATTATAACTTTTACTGCTGATAACTAAATATTTTACCTCGCACTACCGGACTTGTCTCCTTTGCCAAGTGCTTCATACACTTGGCTATGCGCCAAAAACACTTGGTAGAGACTTTCCGAGTGGCACACTCGGCATACATGTTTCGACTCACCCAGGGCAGGCAACCAAACTATATGCAAAACATCGTTTTTGATCTGCATTCACTTAGTTGGGCAGAGCTCAATCAAACATGCAAAGTGCCGAAAATAGGTGTAGGTTACCAAATAGGCCCATAGAGGTACAAGTCGAACTGCCAGATGTCTGACGACATCAATCTCAGAACGGTCATGTGCCATCGATTCACTTTCAACCCATGACATGGAATGCTTTTCAAAACCAATCAATACCCGCACAAAATCTCATCATAGTTTTTGGAGAAATCCCCTCCTAGTTTTCACACCACGTGTACACATAAACCCTTCCTAATTGAACTCATCTGCCCTAAATTCCTCCATTGTCTCGTCTCCATCTCCGTCGTCCCCAATCCCCTCGTCACCCCGGATCTCTCCCCCATGAATCGACATTGTGCCCTTTTTGGCCCTGAGAGGCACCACGCTGGTGTGTCGTGACATACGGGGGCTGTCCCAACCCCATCGCTGTCCCAGTCACCAACTCCTCTATCTCCCATCCCGCGGCTTCCCACCAATATCCACGACGGTCACAAACTCGCTCCCTACCCCCTCGCTATTCTAGTATTATTGAATTCTCTATGTGGATATATTGCTTTATTCCATTTTTGGGGGGCTGATTTCACTTTGTATATATGTAGTGAATCACTAAATCATCAACGAATATATGTGTATTTGGTATATACAGGACAAAAATATGCTTGCCCATGTTGGCCGCAAATTTTGTTTGGTATTGGCTATTAAATACCCATGATTCCAAGTAATACTACTTATATGTCCAGGGAACTATTGTCATGTTTCTTCTCCGTTGTGCTTCTACATTGTTTTACATGTTTCTGTGGGCTATAGTGTATGCTTCAATTGGTTAATAGTAACTGGATGAAAAGTAGCAAATTAGTGCAGCTTTTTAATATAAATAATCATGCTTCCTTGACTTCACCATATGCTTTTAATATGTAGACAAGTAGTGCTACACCACAACAATGTTTCCAGACATTAAGTTTGTGCACCCAAATCTTTCCTAGAAAGCATGTAGATTTTCACAAATCAAATTTATTTTCTTCTAGGGCATGATAGCATCGTATGTTTTGTTCCCTCAGTTCTCACATTTGATTCTGTGCCGATTAAGAGGAAGCTGGAGATCATGGTTTGTTGTGTCTACTTCACAGAGGACGAGTCAAGTTCACACACTAATCACAGTGACTTGAACGGTCGGGTTGTTGGCGCATACATCCTAATCACATATGTTCATTACGGAAGAAATCAAGGCACATGGGAAAGGGCACCGCCAGTTCTATCCGCTGGCATCATGGATCAAGCCTTCCATCACATTCAAATTAGTAAAATCTGGTGGACAGAAGCAATTTGACTTTGACTATTGAAGCATATTCTCCATTTGACAGTAGCAATCTTTTTCTTTTCGTGTAAATAAATCACTAACTTGTATGAAACACGTGAAATTTCTTTAGAAACATGTTTCTTTCTGATGCAAGCAATTTTTTCGATGTACACAAGATGCGTGATGCTTCTCAAACAGGTGTATTATTTTCCTTTTTGATGGAAGGCCGTTCGCAGAATTCTCTTGCTGATGGAAGCAAGATAGTGATGCTTCTGAAACAAAATATAAAATTACATAGGACATTAAATTTCAAATAAATCAATGTTTATTTAATATTCCACAGAAGCAAATTTTAAAGTTAAGGAAAACATAAATAAATTTGTTGTGAAGGAATAAAACTGATATAAAACATTACATAGGATGAAAATTTGGATAATGTTGGTTAAGAGTTTTGCTTCATGAGGATTTTTTTTTACGAAAGCTTCATACAGAATCTAGCTGCCTATAATCCGTACAGTGTTTCCTAAAATCAGGGATCCACATATTCGTGAATTATGGAAGCAGTACCAGGCTCGTTTCACTAGAGAAGTTACACTGCAGCAGTTACAGTAGGAGGAAGCACACAATTAGTGAACAGAAAATCCTCTAGTGCGGGGCTTAATCAGCAAATCAGACGTCCATCTTTCCTTTGATCCGACAGAGTACGACTAATCTGATGAATGTATAATGCCAGTACTCTGATGTCTACCGTTGCCCTAAAATTTTTAGCCATTGAGGCTCACACCATTTTACCTGATACAGTTACAGCACCTTCCGGCAATTTAATTTTTACCATATGAACGCACTGAACACAAGTGACTTTATGAATATGGCAAAGCAAAAATTACTTAGTTGAATGGGATGTTGGTACACCCAAAACAAGATACATATGAATAGCGGTGAAATTCCTAAAAACGGAGTAATGCATTGGTATTCCTAAAAACCATACTACTGACTCCAATTTACAACCTAGACGCCACAGAGGGTCTCATCCACGTCGTCCTCTCAGTCACCCTGCTCTACCCGATACGGCGGTCTCGTCGGCGGCAGATGTGGGAACCCGTCCATTTTGTTTGTCTTTTTTGGTTCCCTAACGGTGCCGATGTGGTGGTGGCGATGACGGCGTTATGTTGGAGTCTAGCCCTAGCTCTCCCCCTCTTGTTTCTCTCTCTCTCTCTCACTGGCTTGAAACGAGTAAGAACAAAGGGCGGGAGACACAAGACACTCCGCACGAACAGCTTCTTCTTCGAGCACGAACTCGAATCCACACATACAACAATACACAGGGTGGAGCTTTATACGCAGGCTTGCCCACACGATGCCACGCTCCCCTCTCCTTCATGCCCGCGTGCTCCGCACGCTCTGGCTCGCGCCCATGTTGCGCACAGACGCAACCAACGCGGCTGGGCTTTAATAGAACGCCGCGGTCACCACTGGCTACTATCTCCAACTAAACTACGCACCAAGTGCGCGCACACACGCACACCCCGCGCCCCCCCATAGCACGCACGCACAAAGGCCATACACAAGTCGGACTATGCCTATACAATGGCCAGACCACGTCCAGACACACACACATATGGCCACACTCTCAACGGACCAGACCTGGCGCGACCGACGCCCGGTCACCACCGCATGGAGATGGCTTATTGTGCCAACGGAATAATAATGTAGGATGTGCTCATGTGCAGGTAAGAATACTAGTATCTCAGGGAAACAGGGACCTTTACATGTAGGCAAATTTTAGCATGCTAACGTGAGAGGTATGAGTTCATAATAGATCCGAGCCATTTATTCGATTAAGTAGTGGTCAGATTTGTTGATGGGAATAGGCATGACTAGGCAATGTGAGTCTCCGAGAATAATACCCAACACTGTATGCCATGGCTCACGATAAGAATAATATAATTGTGCAGGTACTCAGTTCATCCCAGCCGAATATTTCATCTAGGGGGTTTTATTGGCCCCGCCTTTGGTCGTGGCATAATCTATTATCCAGGCTGGATTTGATTAACCAATCAATAATAACAAGAAAATTCGGAAGTGGAAGATTCCACTAAAAGTTAAAATCTTGATATAGTATCTTAGTAGGGGAGTTGTGTTAATCAAAGACAACCTTGAACGGCGAAACTGACCAGGAAGTAAGCATTGTTGCTTTTGTGCTCGTGACGAGCCGATCAGACACATCTTTTTGCAATGCAAATTTGCACGTTCTACATGGTCAATCGTCCAAGTAGCCTCAAATTTGTATCCGCCCATAAGTTGCCAATATTTGGTTGGACAGTATTCCAATTAGGTCCAGAACGCTAATAAGGGTGGGAGAGTATGCCTTACTTTGGTCGCTTTGCCTATCTAGAAATGATTTGCTTTTGAATGATAAAAATGCCCCTCCTCTAAAGGTTATGTTCCGTTGTATGCACTCCCTTCACATGTGGTTTACGCTACGACGTCCTGAGCACCAACCGTTGTTCAAGGTGGTGTGTATGCGGTTGGAGAAGGTGGCTATGGATTTTTTTTCAACATGAATGGCAGCATAACCTTCGGATCGATCCACCGCCACTTTTGACATTGGCATAAAGCCAGTCTATAGGACTCTACGGTTGGAGATTGTCGGTTTTGTTACATTTTCTTTTGTTTGATTTTTGGTATTTGGCTGTGTACTTCCTAGTTATGTGGTAACCCGAGTGTTACTGATCGTATTTTATAACCTCTTGCTACTGCATTGTGAGATAATAAAAACACCCTTTATTGAAAGGGTCCTTTCACAAGCCATATCACGGCATGCACCTTGCCTATAAGTAGTTGGCTCGTTCATGTAGCATGGTCAACATATGCAGTACCAGTTTCCTTCTCCAGTTCTCCTGCTAAGAGGAGAACGTGAGAAAGGAGAGTAACTCGTCATAAGTGTGCAGTGAACTCCTCTGTACGCGTGATTTTCTCCTTGTGAATGGGATGTATGAGGAACTTGAGTTCAAGATGAAATGTTCCCGGCTGCTTCCAGCGCAGGTTCCCTCCAAGTTCCACTGTCAGTCACAGCTTCACCACCTTGGATACGTCTGCGTCGCACGCCTGAGCAAACGCTGCTCTATTGAACGCTATATCCATCTTTCCGCTACAGCCAAGAGGTTGGCGGAATGCACGTGCAAATACGCAGTGCTGAGCTGTCTGTTACTCTATTAGGAGTCATCTTGAAGTCTGGTTGGTGTGTGCGCGTTTGAATCGAGCTAATCTAGGCAGCTTGCCGTGCGCGTGTACGTGCTTGCTTAGCTGGTTCAGCATGGTGAGTACTAGTGGCACCCCGAAACGATCTGAGACTGCCTTCTTCTCACCATTTTCGGCTGGTACAGCCTTGCTCTCTCAGCTTTGCCCGCTAACAGAATCACACAGCAAAAGTGCAAAACACTAGTCATGACCGTTTGCTTTTTATGAAAAGTGCCTATGTTTCTAAATATATCCTGTTGATTTGTTATTTGAAATTAGTAAAATGCCCGTGCGTTGCTATGGGGCATATTTAATCGAGTCCTTCAATACCAATCGTGTCTAATGTATGCATTTCGGATATTTATGTAATTTTTTTCTTCTCTCACCATCTCACACTCTCCCTACCGTGCATTTCCACCTTTGAGATACTGATCAAAAATATTATTTAGTTTCAGATGTCCCTTGTTCTGATGTCTCAATCGATAGGAAAATACCGATATAAGATGTTCACATTCCTGTTTTTTATATAAGATAAGATGGATGCATGGTTGTTTAGTTTTCGATTGTGTCGATAAACACATTTGGCTATGCGCCGAAACACTTGGCATAGGGTTTGCTGTGTGTAACACTCGGCATACATGCTTCAGCCTATCCTAGGCCAACAAAGCCATGCTTACGACACTTTTTCCTTGGATACTCGGTAAATATTTTGCTGAGTGTTTTTCATTAGGACTCGTCAAAGGGCCGGTTTGCTTAATATAATGCAAAGACTTTGCTGAATGTGAAAACTCGACAAACTCGATTAACATAAAAAAGAAAGGAAGATGTCGACGGGGCGACACCCATGCTGGTCAGCAAGGGATGGTCAGGCTGTGACCAGCTGTGGGTTCCACCATCGCACAATCCCCTGTCCGACCGGGGTCGGCTCTATGGACGGGGGTAGTGGCGTCCAAGGGGCTGCTCAGCAGCGGCCAGTTCTACCGCCGCATAATCCCCCTGGCGTCCTAATAAAGCCCTGCCAGTGGGGTGGCTGCACTAGGGTCGCAGTCTTGCGGCGTACCATGGGTCGATGTAGCCTAGGTCGGGCCTGTTTTGGCCGGTGGTGGAATGCTCGGCAGTTTCCGGGAGAGAAGAAGCGGTCAAGCGGCAAGAGAGGTTAGGTAGGATCATAGTGGAACTTCTGCGGTGGGAGGAGTTGGGGACAAGACAGGGGTGAACATGACCAGGTGGTTAGTCAATAATTCTACAATTACGGGGAGTTTACAGGACATTTACGGGCTAAGCTGAGATGGGCTGTTGTGATTGGTTTAGGATGAAGCGGGGCCCACCCTGAAAATCAGGGGGGTGGGGGGGGGAGGGGGCGAAATTAGTGAGGGGAGAGGGGTTAGTCCGTTAAACTCTGTAAAAATGCTCCGTAAGTCTAGCATCTTTGGTGGTTAGATCTTGGACGGGCAGACCATGAAGATGCACGGGCCCATGACGATCAATGGTTGGGTTGCATTGACCAATTAGAATGCAGCGACGTGTTTGCCAAGTATAAACACTTGATATTCTCCATAAATACTTTTTAGGAGTTTAACATATATAGCTTAATATATTTTTATTGTATACCCCAATACATTTTTTACATGTAATATAGAACATATATGTTGTTTTTACTAGTTTCCAAATTTTAAATTGATTAAATTTCCAACTATTAAAATTACTAGAAATCCTCGTAATTATTAAATAGAGCAAATGAACCTTGAAAATACTAAATTACAATTTGGAACATGTAATGGTGTATGTTTAGTGTAATAAAAAGTCTTAAGACCAATCGATGAAGCAATTGCCACTTGGTATTTAAACCTCACGGGTTCCCTCTCGAAGGGATCGCTAGGGAAAGGGCTTATAGGTGAACTCAAATTAGTGGCGGGCGAAACCGGGCTCCCATCACAGTGAATTTTGAAAACCAGCTGCGACGAGTGATCGGATGCAACCGCCGGTGCTGGTGGTGTAGGAGTGATGGGTGAGCCGGAATGACCACCACAGCTGGACTCACAAAAATTTGCTAGCATGTTGAAACATGCCAGTGGCGGGCGTTGCTGCCCACCCGCCACTTCTACATCGTCTTACATTGTCGATCGTGGAATACACCTGCCACAGACATAGTGGGATGACCCTCTCAGATTTTTAATTTTCCATATCCAGATGTTTGCAGTGGCAGGCAACATCGTCGGCGCAAAAGAATATATCAAGAAGTCAGCAGTGTCCGGCATCCTGTATTGCCCGCCACATAACTTTATTGCCTTTTTGCATGCCTGAAATTCAGTTAATGTCAGTTAAAATAGCAAACCAACTCCAAAAGTTGTCAAATTGTAGAACGGGGTTTCTGATGGCATATATTACAGATGGAAAAAATTTCATTTCCAAAATATTTTTTAAAATTTGAGCTCTGTGTGTGAGGTGTTTGTTTCGAAACCATACAAACTTGGCGGGAGAGTGTCCTGTTTCCACACGACGTGCATTAGGTTTTGGTCGTAATGATCTCTAAATTTTTATAATGCCCTATACAGGTATTCAATGGAACTCCATGAAAAGTTTCAACCATTTTCAGCCTCGTTAGCCCGACTGAAGTTTGTTTTGCCCTTTTTACATGCCGAAAATTCAGATAATGCCGCAAAATAGCAAACCAACTCCAAAAGTTGTCAAATTGTTGCATGGGGCTTCTGATGGCGTATATTACACATGAAAAAAAAATTCAAGTCCAAAAGTTCTCAAAGTGCGCTGCCGTATTTTTATGCAATGAATATTTGTGAAAAACAAATTTAACATACGTAGGCTTTTGGCTTGCGGGTGGCCCCACCCGCCCGCCGTTGCTGACGTTTGCAGCTTGGCGGGTGCCACGTACTGCCCCGCCAAAACATG
>NC_041391.1:36640651-36642803 GCF_002162155.2 Triticum dicoccoides | reverse complement strand
AAACTTACCTACTCCGTCCCCTATTCTCCCAACTCTCGCGCGCTCGTCCATTGCAACTGCCACCGGACGCCACACACCTCTCTCTACTCTTGCGCGCTCCGGTCCACCGCCGCGCATGTCTCTCTACTATAGTGCGGTCCAGTCCGGACACCGCCACCGCAGCCGTTGCCTGTGCTCGTACTCCGCCGCACCGCAGCTGTATTTTTTACCCCGCAGGATCCGTGGGCCGGCACCTTGACAACCTCGCGACCGTCGCAACGATCCCGCCTGTCTCGTCAACACCGTCGTCGGTGTCGCAAATTTCTGATTCGTCTCCGTGCCAAGGTACAATTTCATATTTCACATCTATATGTTTCACTATTATAGATGATTGTAACGTGTTCGATGAAATGCGACAAAAATTATTTAGATCTTAGATGTTCTTAGATGTACCTGTACAAACACGTGGATGGGGTGGTGTCATTTGATGTAGTATCAGATGGTTGTTTTTTATTTGTAGGACTTAATATGAGCAACAATGTTTTGAAGAAAAGTTGATTTGTTTCTGTTTTGTCAAATTTCTCGTACTCAATATGCCCTACTTTTAGCAATGGTCATGTCAAATTTTTTAGTTGCCATATTGTTTCTATGTTGAGTCATAACTTTTTGTTACAATATTGCAGTTGGACAAATGGATCCCGATGCCTTAATGTCATCTCATAAGGAACCTCGTTACACCAACCTCGACGTCGAGATGAGCGCCCCTGACGTGGATGATTCGACCATCCCTGACGTCCAGATGGGCAGCGACCAACAAGTAGAACCGACCACCTGGGCACGGGACACGAGCCACAGTAATGGGACTTCATCCACCACGACCGCCCCAAAGAAGAGTAACTGAAAGGCAAGGGGTCCAAACAAGCTTCACGAAGGTATAACTACAATCACCACAGTTGGCCCGACAGGTGAACCCGTCACCCCAGAGGACGCAGCAAAAAGGTATAGCAAAATGCTAGGTTGTATCTTGTGAAAAACCCTCCCAATAGTTAGCAAGGATTTGGTCGGACACAAGGAGAATCTACTAGTGGCGTTAAACCATAGTTATGAACTTACACCTGATATCAAGAAGTTAGATGAAGATTATGCCATGTAGAAATGTGAAGGAAATATGCCCTAGAGGCAATAATAAAGTTATTATTTATTTCCTTGATTCATTATAAATGTTTATTATTCATGCTGGAATTGTATTAACCGGAAACTAAGTACATGTATGAATACATACACAAAACTTATAGTCCCTAGTATGCCTCTACTTGACTAGCTCGTTAATCAAAGATGTTTATGCTTCCTAACCATAGACATGTGTTGTCATTTGATAAACAGGATCACATCATTAGGAGAATGATGTGATGGACATGACCCATCCGTTAGCTTAGCATTATGATTGTTACAGTTTCATTGCTACTGCTCTCTTCATGACTTATACATGTTCCTCAGACTATGAAATTATGCAACTCCCGAATACCAGAGGAACACTTTGTGCGCTACCACATGTCACATCATAAATGGGTGATTATAAAGGTGCTCTACAGGTGTCTTCAAAGGTGTTTGTTGGGTTGGCATAGATCGGTATTAGGATTTGTCACTCCGTGTTTCGGAGAGGTATCTCTGGGCCCTCTCGATAATACTCATCACTATAAGCCTTGAAACATTGTGACTAATGAGTTAGTTGCGGGATGAAGTACTACAGAACGAGTAAAGAGACTTGCCGGTAACGAGATTGAACTACGCATTGGGATACCGACGATCGAATCTCGGGCAAGTAACATACCGATGACAAAGGGAAGAACGTATGTTGTTATGCGGTTTGACCGACAAAAATATTCATAGAATATGTAGGAGCCAATATGAGCATCCAGGTTCCGCTATTGGTTATTCACCAGAGATGTGTCCGCTGTTTACATAGAATATGTAGGTTCCAATATGAGCATCATGTCTACATAGTTCTCGAACCCGTAGGGTCCGCATGCTTAATGTTCGAAGACAATATGTATTATGAGTTATGTGTTTTTGATGACCAAAGCTTGTTCGGAGTCCCGGATGAGATCACGGACGTGACAAGGAGTTTCGAAATGGTTGAGACTACTATATTGGGACACCGGATGTGTTCCGG
>NC_041391.1:36623982-36640268 GCF_002162155.2 Triticum dicoccoides | reverse complement strand
CTTAGTGGAAAGAGAGGAGGGCTGCAGGAGGGCTGGCCGTGCCCCCCCCCCTTTGAGTCCAAATAGGACAAGGGAAGGGGGGTGGCGCCCCCCCCCTTTCCTTCTCCCTCTCTCCCTCTCCTTCCTTCCACCTCTCTCCTTCTTGGTGGGAACCTACTAGGACTTGGAGTACTAGTAGGATTCCCCCTTTTTGGGGCGCACCAAGGAGAGCTGACCGGCCTCCCCTCCCACCTTTATATACGGGCGCAAGGGGGCACCCTAGAACACACAAGTTAATCTTCCAGCCGTGTGTGGTGCCCTCCTCCATAGTTACACACCTCGATCATACCGTTACGGAGCTTAGGCAAAGCCCTGCGCCGGTAGAATCATCATCACCGTCACCACGCCATCGTGCTGACGGAACTCACCCTCGGCCTCAACTGGATCAAGAGTACGAGGGACGTCATCGAGCTGAACGTGTGCTGAACGCGGATGTGCCGTACGTTCGGTACTTGGATCGGTTGGATCGTGAGGACTTACGACTACATCAATCGCGTTGTCATAACGCTTCCGCTTTCGGTCTACGAGGGTATGTGGACACACTCTCCCCCTCGTTGATATGAATCATCTAGATAGATCTTGCGTGATCGTAGGATTATTTTTTTGAAATTACCACATTCCCCAACAGTGGCATGCGAGCCAGGTCTATGCGTGGATGTTAAATGCACGAATAGAACACAAAGAGTTGTGGGCGATAATAGTCATACTGCTTACGAGCATGTCATACTTTTATTCGATGGTATTGTTGGATGAAGCGGCTCAGACCGACATTATGCGTACGCTTACGCGAGACTGGTTCTACCGACGTGCTTCGAACATAGGTGGCTGGTGAGTGTCTGTTTCTCCAACTTTAATTGAATCGAGTGTGGCTACGCCCAGTCCTTGTTGAAAGGTTAAAACAGCACACTTGACGAAAAATCGTTGTGGTTTTGATGCGTAGGTAAGAACGGTTCTTGCTAGAAGCCTGTAACAGCCATGTAAAACTTGCAACAAAGTAGAGGACATCTAATTTGTTTTTGCAGGGCTTGTTGTGATGTGATATGGTCAAGACATGATGTGATATCAATTGTTATATGAGGTGATCATGTTTTGTAACAAAGTTATCGGCAACTGGCAGGAGCCATATGGTTGTTGCTTTATTGTATGAAATGCAATCGCCATGTAATTGTTTTACTTTATCACTAAGCGGTAGCGATAGTCGTAGTAACACTAGTTGGCAAGACGATAATGATGCTATGATGGAGATCAAGGTGTCGTGCCAGTGACATTGGAGATCATGACGATGCTTCGGTGATGGAGATCATGAGCACAAGATGCTGATGGCCATATCATGTCACATATTTTGATTACATGTGATGTTTATCCTTTATGCATCTTATTTTGCTTAGAACATCAATAACATTATAAGATGATCCCTTACTAAATTTCAAGGTACAAGTGTTCTCCCTAAGTATGTATCGTTGCTACATTTCGTCGTACCGAGACACCACGTGATGGTCGGGTGTGATAATCTCTACGCTCACATACAATGGGTGCAAGCCAGTTTTGCACACGCATAATACTCGGATTAAACTTGACGAGCCTAGCATATGCATATATGGCCTCGGAACACCGAGACCGAATGGTCGAGCGTGAATCATATAGTAGATATGATCAACATCGTGATGTTCACCATTGAAAACTACTCCATCTCACGTGACGATCGGACATGGTTTAGTTGATTTGGATCACGTGATCACTTAGATGATAAGAGGGATGTCTATGTAAGTGGGAGTTCTTAAGTAATATGATTAATTGAACTTTAATTTATCATGAACTTAGTCCTGATAGTATTTTGCAAATTAGATCAATAGCTCGCGTTATAGCTTCCCTATTTTTTTATATGTTCCTAGAGAAAACTAAGTTGAAAGATGATAGTAGCAATGATGCGGACTGGGTCCGTGATCTGAGGTTTATCCTCATTGCTACATAGAAGAATTATGTTCTTGATGCACCGCTAGGTGACTGACCTATTGCAGGAGCAGATGCAAACATTATGAACGTTTGGCTAGCTCAATATGATGACTACTTGATAGTTTAGTGCACCATACTTTACGGCTTAGAATCAGGACTTCAAAAATGTTTTTGAAACGTCACGGAGCATATGAGATGTTCCAAGATCTGAAATTGGTATTTCAGACTCATGTCTGTGTCAAGAGGGATGAGACTTCTGACAAGTACTTTGCCTAAAAGATGGAGGAGAATTGCTCAACTAGTGAGCATGTGATGAGAATGTCTAGGTACTACAATCACCTGAATCAAGTGGGAGTTAATCTTCCAGATAAGATAGTGATTGTCAGAGTTCTCTAGTCACCTTCACCAAGTTACTGAAACTTCGTGATGACCTATAGAATGCAAGGGATGACGAAAACGATTCCCGAGCTCTTCGTGATGTTGAAATCGATGAAGGTAGAAATCAAGAAAGAGCATCAATTGTTGATGATTGACACGACCACTAGTTTCAAGAAAAGGGCAAAGGGAAAGAAAGGGAACTTCAAGTAGAATGACAAGCAAGTTGTCACTCTCGTGAAGAAGCCCAAAGCTGGACCAAAGCCTGAAACTGAGTGCTTCTACTGCAAAAGAATTGGTCACTGGAAGCGGAATACCCTGAATATTTGGTGGATAAGAAGGATGGCAAAGTGAACAAGGGTATATTTGGTATACAGGTTATTGATGTGTACCTTACTAGTGTTTATAGTAGCCCCTCGGTATTTGATACCTGTTCGGTTGCTAAGATTAGTAACTTGAAACAGGAGTTACATAATAAATAGAGACTAGTTAAGGGTGAAGTGGCGATGTGTGTTGGAAGTGGTTCCAAGATTGATATGTTCATCATCGCAAACTCCTTATACTATTGAGATTAGTGTTGAACCTAAATAAATGTTATTTGGTGTTTGTGTTGAGCATAAATATGATTATATCATGTTTGTTGTGATACGATTATTCATCTAAGACAGAGAATAAATTGTTATTCTGTTTACATGAATAAAACCTTCTATGGTAATACACCCAATGTTGATGGTTTATTGAATCTTGATCGTAGTGATACACATATTCATAATATTAATGCCAAAAGATGCAAATTTTATAATGATAATACAACATTTTTGTGGCACTGCCGTTTGGGTCATATTGGTGTAAAGCGCATGAAGAAACTCCATAAAGATGGACTTTGAGAATTACTTGATTATGAATCATTTGATGCTTGCAAACCATGCCTTATGGGTAAGATGACTAAAACTCCGTTCTCCGACGTATGCAGTCGAATGAGTGTTGATGCTCGTGGCGGGTATTGTTATTTTCTGACCTTCACAGATGATTTGAGCAGATATGGGTATATCTACTTAATCAAACACAAGTCTGAAACATTTGAAAAGTTCAAAGAATTTCAGAGTGAAGTGGAGAATCATTGTAACAAGAAAATAGAGTTTCTATGATCTGATCGTAGAGGAGAATATTTGAGTTACGAGTTGGGCCTTCATTTAAAACAGTGGAATAGTTTCATAGCTCACGCCACATGGAACAGCACAGCGTAATGGTGTGTCCGAATGTCGTAACTGCACTTTATTGGATATTGTGCGATCTATGATGCATCTTACCGATTTACCAATGTCTTTTTGGGGTTATGCATTAGAGACAGCTGCATTCACATTCAATAGGGCACCATCGAAATCCGTTGAGACGATGCCTTATGAACTGTGGTTTGGCAAGAAACCAAAGTTTCCGTTTCTTAAAATTTGGGGCTGCGATGCTTATGTGAAAAAGTTTCAACCTGATAAGATGGAACCCAAATCGGAGAAATGCATCTTCATAGGATACCCAAAGAAAATTCTTGGGTACACCTTCTATCACAGATCGAAAGGCAAAATCTTTGTTGCTAAAATGGATCCTTTCTAGAGAACGAGTTTCTCTCGAAGGAAGTGAGTGGGAGGAAAGTAGAGCTTGATAAGGTAATTGTACCTTCTCCCGAATTGGAAACTAGTTCATCACAGAAATCAGTTCCAGTGATTCCTACACCAATTAGTGATGAAGCTAATGATGATGATCATGAAACTTCAGATCAAGTTACTACAGAAACTCGTAGGTCTTCCAGAGTGGTACGACGGTCCTATTATAGAAGTCATGCTAATAGACCATGATGAACCGACGAACTATGAGGAAGCGATGATGAGCCCGGTTTCCACGAAATGGGTTGAGGCCATGAAATCTGAGATAGGATCCATATATGAGAACAAAGTGAGGACTTTGGTGGACTTGCCCGATGATCCTCAAGCCATAGACAAGAAATGGATCTTCAAGAGGAAGATGGACGTTAATAGTAGTTTTACACTACTCGAATCAGCTTCTTTGTCATACGTCAGCTGACGGCAACAGGTCCGGCTGAATGGGCTATGGCAACGGCTTCTTTGCCGTCAGCTGGCGGACGGGAAAGATGAACCGATGGCTAACGGCAACGGTCCTGGACGACACACATGACAACATCCGGCCGTTAGGGGGCTAACAGTGAGCTTTGCCGTCATCTGGCGGATGAAAAAGTAACCAAATAGGACAGCCCCAGGTTGAACAGGGAGCTGCCATGTGGCATCTTTGCCGTACGCTGACTGATGGCAAATTTCTTTGCCGTCCGCCAGCGGACGGCAAAGATCCTGTATAGCCCCTGTTTTTTCTGTTTTTTCTTACATTCATTCAATTTGAACACACAAGTTTCAACACACAAATTTCACAAAAGACATATCCAACACACAAGTTTCATCATATATACATACATAACCAACACGTACATAGTTTCATCCATACATATTAAAGAAGTTTCACATTGTTCATCCAACACCGTTATCCATCCATGCATATAACAAGTTCCATACATGCAAGTTCACCGATACAAAATTAAAGCAGAAAGGGAAAAGAAGCACTCTAAACATGCAAACTTCCGTGAATTAAATGAGATCTACAAAATGGGAAACAAGAAAGTTAGAAGAAGAAGAAGAACATGAAGAAGAAGAAAATGAAGAAGAAGAAGAAGAAGAAGAAGAAGAAGACTAGAATAAGACGTAAGCATACTTAGGTAAAATGGAGCTAACCTAGCTAATTATGCCATCTTTGAGTGAACTAAGCATATTATGCCATCTTGGTCATTTTGGAGCTAACCTAGGTAAACTTGGTCATTTTGGAGCTAACCTAGGTAAACTAGGTCATTTTGGAGCTAACCTAGCTAAAATGGATCATATTGGAGCTACCCTAGGTAAACTTGGTCATTTTGGAGCTAACCTAGCTCAAATGGATCATATTGGAGCTAACCTAGGCTAAATGGGTCATTTTGGAGCTAACTTTACTAATTATGCCATTTTTGAGTTAACTAGCATAATTATGCCATTTTTTTACACAAGTAAGCCAAGTGTATGCCATTATTGAGCAAACCTAGGAAACTAAGCATATTAGAGATAACTTAGCATATTAGGGCTAACTTATGTCATTTCGGAAGAAACAAAGCTAAGTATATATGGATCATTCTGGATATCTTACATACCTGACATAGTTCACTCCTCATTCTTCTTCTCCTTCTCCTTCCTCATCCTGATGCGCCAAGAGCGGTGAGGCGGTGGAGGCAGTGGGATGTATCTTCTACCACAATTAGCATGGTCATGTTGCCCGACTGTGGGATCACATGCGCCACCACCATCGCGAGCTCATTTTCAGGCACCACCACCACCGCGAGGCCATCTTCAGGCAGCACCATCACTAGGTCATCCTCAGCCACCACCATCTCTTGCCCATCGTCAGCCACCACCGTTGCTACATCATCCTCAGCCACCACCATCTGTTGCCCATTGTCAGCCTGCACCTCCTCATCCCCACTCTTCTCCTGTTCTTCCCACTTCATTCCGGATCATCCTCGCTACTGCTTTTGTTGCAGCCAGAGTCGTTGCTGCTTTGGATGTAGCCAGAGTCACTGCTGCTGCTCCCATTGCCTGACCAAATGCAACAATGACTGTTAACAATCGATGTGAGATAAAGCAAAATGTAGAGGAAGAAGAGGAAGAACGTATTGGCATCATCGTCATGTTGAACACCTTCACAGTGAGCATGGCGTCGCCGTCGTACCTAAAGAGAAGGAAGTACCCGTGCCGCAGGATGTAGGCACGGTAGAACTGCTCCCAGCCATGACACAGGTACATATGGCCGTACCTGATCACCATCTCCACATCCCAAAGCCTGGGAAGCCCGCTGCCGGCCTGTCGCAGCTCCACATTCTTTGGCTGATGGCCGTCCAACATCGTCATAAAAGTGTCAGGCAGCCTCTTCAGTTTGGGACAAGGAGTGATGATGTAGCAAACAACAGAGTTATCATAATGAGATGGGTGAAGGGGAGATCTCTCCTTTTATATACCTGCTTCTTGGAGGATGTCTCAAGTATGATACTGAAGAACTCGGAAGCATCCAACTCGTACTTTGGTGTGGCAGAGCAGAGCCTGCGGCGACGACATCTCCCCATCTCTAATAAGCAGAAGAAGAGACCAATTAGTATCTAGAAGCATATCTATAAACATAGAGGCAAGTTTCTAGACATGAAAGAATACTGAAAAAAGCAATGCACTTGTGCTCAACTGTTGGAAATATGCCCTAGAGGCAATAATAAAAGGGTTATTATTATATTTCTTTGTTCATGATAATTGTCTTTTATTCATGCTATAACTGTATTATCCGGAAATCGTAATACACGTGTGAATACATAGACCATAACATGTCCCTAGTGAGCCTCTAGTTGACTAGCTCGTTGGTCAACAGATAGTCATGGTTTCCTTACTATGGACATCAGATGTCATTGACAACGGGATCACATCATTAGGAGAATGATGTGATGGACAAGACCCAATCCTAAGCATAGCACAAGATCGTGTAGTTTGTTTTGCTAGAGCTTTTTCAATGTCAAGTATCTCTTCCTTCGACCATGAGATCGTGTAACTCCCGGATACCGTAAGAGTGCTTTGGGTATACCAAACGTCACAACGTAACTGGGTGACTATAAAGGTGCACTACAGGTATCTCCGAAAGTGTCTGTTGGGTTGACACGGATCGAGACTGGGATTTGTCACTCCGTATGACGCAGAGGTATCTCTGGGCCCACTCGATAATGCATCATCATAATGAGCTCAAAGTGACCAAGTGGTTGATCACGGGATCATGCATTACGGTACGAGTAAAGTGACTTGCCGGTAACGAGACTGAACAAGGTATTGGGATACCGACGATCCAGTCTCGGGCAAGTAACGTACCGATTGACAAAGGGAATTGAATACGGGGTTGATTGAATCCTCGACATCATGGTTCATCTGATGACATCATCGCGGAGCATGTGGGAGCCAACATGGGTATCCAGATCCCGCTGTTGGTTATTGACCAGAGAGCCGTCTCGGTCATGTCTGCGTGTCTCCCGAACCCGTAGGGTCTACACACTTAAGGTTCGGTGACCCTAGGGTTATTAGGAAGACTTGTATGTGATTACCGAAAGTTGTTCGGAGTCCCGTATGAGATCCCGGACGTCATGAGGAGTTCCGGAATGGTCCGGAGGTGAAGATTTATATATGGGAAGTTGTCATGCGGACACCGGAAAGTTTCGGGGGCATATCGGTATTGTACCGGGGCCACTGAAGAGGTTCCGGGGGTCCACCGGGAGGGGCCACCCCTCTCGGAGGGCCACATGGGCCGCGAGGGGCAGGGAACCAGCCCCTGGAGGGCTGGGCGTGCCCCCCACCTTGGGCCCATGCGCCTACCCTAGAGGGGGCGCCCTCTTTGCTTGGGGGGCAAGTCCCCCCTCCCTAGCCGCCGCCCCCCCTCTAGATCCCATCTAGAGGGGCCGGCCCCCTTGCCCCTTCCCCTATAAATAGAGGGCTGAGGGGAGGGCTGCTGAACACAACCCAAGGCGCAGCCCCTCCCCTCCCAAACACCTCTCCTCCTCCATCGAGCGCTTGGCGAAGCCCTGCCGGAGTACTACATCTCCACCACCACCACGCCGTCGTGCTGCTGCTGGAGCCATCTTCCTCAACCTCTCCTTCCCCCTTGCTGGATCAAGAAGGAGGAGACGTCATCCGCTCCGTACGTGTGTTGAACGCGGAGGTGTTGTTCGTTCAGCACTTGGTCATCGGTGATTTGGATCACGGCGAGTACGACTCCATCATCCCCGTTCCATTGAACGCTTCCGCTCGCGATCTACAAGTGGTATGTAGATGCAATCTCTCTCCCATGACTCGTTGCTTAGATGAACTCATAGATGGATCTTGGTGAAACCGTAGGAAAAATTTTAATTTTCTGCAACGTTCCCCAATAGTGGCATCATGAGCTAGGTCTATGCGTAGTTCTCCATTGCACGAGTAGAACACAATTTGGTTGTGGGCATAGATCTTGTCAACTTGCTTGCCTCTACTAGTCTTATCTTGCTTCAGCGGTATTGTGGGACGAAGCGGCCCAGACCAACCTTACACATACGCTTACATGTGACCGGTTCCACCGACTGACATGCACTAGTTGCATAAGGTGGCTGGCGGGTGTCTGTCTCTCCCACTTTAGTTGGAGCGGATTCGATGAAAAGGGTCCTTATGAAGGATAAATAGAAGTTGACAAAATCACGTTGTGGTTATTCGTAGGTAAGAAAACGTTCTTGCTAGAACCCAATTGCAGCCACGTAAAAGATGCAACAACAATTAGAGGACGTCTAACTTGTTTTTGCAGCAATTGTCATGTGATGTGATATGGCCAGAAGTTGTGATGAATGATGAATGACATATTGTGATGTATGAGATCATGTTCTTGTAATAGGAATCACGACTTGCATGTTGATGAGTATGACAACCGGCAGGAGCCTTAGGAGTTGTCTTTATTTTTGTATGACCTTCGTGTCATTAAAGAACGCCGTGTAAATTACTTTACTTTATTGCTAAACGCGTTAGCCATAGAAGTAGAAGTAGTCGTTGGCGTGAAAACTTCATGAAGACACGATGATGGAGATCATGATGATGGAGATCATGGTGTCATGCCGGTGACAAGATGATCATGGAGCCCGAAGATGGAGATCAATGGAGCTTTATGATATTGGCCATATCATGTCACTACTATATATAATTGCATGTGATGTTTATTATGTTTATGCATCTTGTTTACTTAGAACGACGGTAGTAAATAAGATGATCCCTTACAACAATTTCAAGAAGTGTTCTCCCCTAACTATGCACCGTTGCTAAAGTTCGTCGTTTCGAAGCACCACGTGATGATCGGGTGTGATAGATCCTGACGTTCACATACAACGGGTGTAAGACAGTTTTACACATGCAAACCACTTAGAGTTAACTTGACGAGCCTAGCATGTACAGACATGGCCTCGGAACACGGAGACCGAAAGGTCGAACACGAGTCGTATGGAAGATACGATCAACATGAGGATGTTCACCGACGATGACTAGTCCGTCTCACGTGATGACCCGACACGGCCTAGTCGACTCGGATCGTGTAACACTTAGATGACTAGAGGGATGTCTAATCTGAGTGGGAGTTCATTAAAATAATTTGATTAGATGAACTTAATTATCATGAACTTAGTCTAAAACCTTTGCAAAATATGTCTTGTAGATCAAATGGCCAACTCTCATGTCAACATGAACTTCAACGCGTTCGTAGAGAAAACCAAGCTGAAAGATGATGGCAGAAACTATTCGGACTGGGTCCGGAACCTGAGGATCATCCTCATAGCAGCCAAGAAAGCATATGTCCTAGATGAACCGCTAGGTGAAGCACCCATCCCACAAAAGCAAGACGTTATGAACGTTTGGCAGACACGTGCTGATGATTACTCCCTCGTTCAGTGCGGCATGCTTTACAGCCTAGAACCAGGGCTCCAAAAGCGTTTTGAGTAACACGAAGCATATGAGATGTTCGAGGAGCTGAAACTAGTTTTCCAAGCTCATGCCCGGGGCGAGAGATATGACGTCTCCGACAAGTTCTATAGTTTTAAGATGGAGGAAAATAGTTCTGTCAGTGAGCACATACTCAAAATGTCTGGGTTGCACAACCGCCTATCCCAGCTGGACATTAACCTCCCGGACGAGGCAGCCATTGACAGAATCCTTCAGTCACTCCCACCAAGCTACAAGAGCTTTGTGATGAACTACAATATGCAGGGGATGGTGAAGACCATTCCTGGAGTATTTTCCAAGCTGAAGTCAGCAGATGCTGAAATCAAGAAAGAACATCAAGTCTTGATGGTCAATAAGACCACTAAGTTCAAGAAGGGCAAGGGTAAGAAGAACTTCAAGAAGGACGGCAAAGATGTTGCCGCAACCGGTAAGCCAGTTACCGGGAAGAAGTCAAAGAATGGACCCAAGCCTGAGACTGAGTGCTTTTATTGCAAGGGGAAGGGTCACTGGAAGCGGAACTGCCCCAAATACTTAGCGGATAACAAGGCCGGCAACACTAAAGGTATATTTGATATACAATAATTGATGTGTACCTTACCAGTACTCGTAGTAACTCCTGGGTATTTGATACCGGTGCCGTTGCTCATATTTGTAACTCACAGCAGGAGCTGCGGAATAAGCGGAGACTGGCGAAGGACGAGGTGACGATGCACGTCGGGAATGGTTCCAAGGTCGATGTGATCGCCGTCGGCACGCTACCTCTACATTTACCTACGGGATTAGTTATAAACCTTAATAATTGTTATTTGGTGCCAAGTTTGAGCATGAACATTGTATCTGGATCTCGTTTGATACGAGATGGCTACTCATTTAAATCCGAGAATAATGGTTGTTCTATTTATATGAGAGATATGTTTTATGGTCATGCCACTATGGTCAATGGTTTATTCTTAATGAATCTCGACCGTAATATTACACATATTCATAGTGTGAATGCCAAAAGATGTAAAGTTGATAACGATAGTCCCACATACTTGTGGCACTGCCGCCTTGATCACATTGGTGTCAAGCGCATGAAGAAGCTCCATGCTGATGGACTTTTAGAGTCTCTCAATTATGAATCATTTGACACATGCAAACCATGCCTCATGGGCAAAATGACCAAGACTCCGTTCTCCGGAACAATGGAGCGAGCAACCAACTTGTTGGAAATCATACATACAGATGTGTGCGGTCCAATGAGCGTTGAGGCTCGCGGAGGATATCGTTATGTTCTCACTCTCACTGATGACTTGAGTAGATATGGATATGTCTACTTAATGAAACACAAGTCTGAGACCTTTGAAAAGTTCAAGGAATTTCAGAATGAGGTAGAGAATCAACGTGACCAAAAGATAAAATTCCTACAATCAGATCGTGGAGGAGAATACTTAAGTCACGAATTTGGTACACACTTAAGGAAATGTGGAATCGTTTCACAACTCACGCCGCCTGGAACACCTCAGTGTAACGGTGTGTCCGAACATCGTAATTGCACTCTATTGGATATGGTGCGGTCTATGATGTCTCTTACCGATTTACCGCTATCATTTTGGGGATACGCTCTAGAGACAGCTACATTCAATTTAAATAGGGCTCCGTCTAAATCCGTTGAGACGACACCGTATGAATTATGGTTTGGGAAGAAACCTAAGCTGTCGTTTCTAAAAGTTTGGGGATGCGATGCTTATGTCAAGAAACTTCAACCTGAAAAGCTCGAACCCAAGTCGGAAAAATGCGTCTTCATAGGATACCCTAAGGAAACCATTGGGTATACCTTCTACTTAAGATCCGAGGGCAAGATCTTTGTTGCCAAGAACGGATCCTTTCTGGAAAAAGAGTTTCTCTCGAAAGAAGTAAGTGGGAGGAAAGTAGAACTCGATGAAGTACTACCTCTTGAACGGGATAGTAGTGCAGCTCAGGAAAATGTTCCTGTGATGCCTACACCTACTGAAGAGGAAAATAATGATGATGATCGAGGTACTTCAAATCAAGTTGCTACTGAACTTCATAGGTCCACAAGGACACGTTCCGCACCAGAGTGGTACGGCAACCCTGTCCTGGAAATCATGTTGTTAGACAACGGTGAACCTTCGAACTATGAAGAAGCGATGGCGGGCCGAGATTCCAACAAATGGCTTGAAGCCATGAAATCCGAGATAGAATCCATGTATGAAAACAAAGTATGGACTTTGACAGACTTGCCCGATGATCGGCGAGCGATAGAAAACAAATGGATCTTTAAGAAGAAGACGGACGCGGATGGTAATATTACCATCTATAAAGCTCGACTTGTCGCTAAGGGTTATCGACAAGTTCAAGGGATTGACTACGATGAGACATTCTCTCCCGTAGCGAAACTGAAGTCCGTCTGAATCATGTTAGCAATTGCCACATACTATGATTATGAGATATGGCAGATGGATGTCAAAACGGCATTCCTTAATAGACATCTTAAGGAAGAGTTGTATATGATGCAGCCGGAAGGTTCTCTCGATCCTAAGAACGCTAACAAAGTATGCAAGCTCCAGCGATCCATTTATGGGCTGGTGCAAGCATCTCGGAGTTGGAACATTCGCTTTGATGAGATGATCAAAGCGTTTGGGTTTATGAAGTCTTATGGAGAAGCCTGCGTTTACAAGAAAGTGAGTGGGAGCTCTGTAGCATTTCTCATATTATATGTAGATGACATACTCTTGATGGGAAATGATATAGAACTTTTGGACAGCATTAAGGCCTACTTGAATAAGTGTTTTTCAATGAAGGACCTTGGAGAAGCTGCTTATATATTAGGCATCAAGATCTATAGATATAGATCGAGACGCCTCATAGGTCTTTCACAAAGCACATACCTTGATAAGATTTTGAAGAAGTTCAAAATGGATCAGTCCAAGAAGGTGTTCTTGCCTGTATTGCAAGGTGTGAGACTGAGCTCGGCTCAATGCCCGACCACGGCAAAAGATAAAGAAGAGATGAGTGTCATCCCCTATGCTTCAGCCATAGGATCTATTATGTATGCCATGCTGTGTACCAGACCTGATGTAAACCTTGCCGTAAGTTTGGTAGGAAGGTACCAAAGTAATCCCGGCAAGGAACACTGGACAGCGGTCAAGAATATCCTAAAGTACCTGAAAAGGACAAAGGACATGTTTCTCATTTATGGAGGTGACGAAGAGCTCGTTGTAAAGGGTTACGTCGACGCTAGCTTCGACACAGATCTGGATGACTCTAAGTCACAAACGGGATACATGTATATGTTGAATGGTGGAGCAGTAAGCTGGTGCAGCTGCAAGCAGAGCGTCGTGGCGGGATCTACATGTGAAGCGGAGTACATGGCAGCCTCGGAGGCAGCACATGAAGCTATTTGGGTGAAGGAGTTCATCACCGACCTAGGAGTCATACCCAATGCGTCGGGGCCGATCAAACTCTTCTGTGACAACACTGGAGCTATTGCCCTTGCCAAGGAGCCCAGGTTTCACAAGAAGACCAGGCACATCAAGCGTCGTTTCAACTCCATCCGTGAAAATGTTCAAGATGGAGACATAAATATTTGCAGAGTACATACGGATCTAAATATCTCAGATCCGTTGACTAAACCTCTCTCGCGAGAAAAACATGATCAACACCAGAACTCTATGGGTGTTCGATTCATCAGAATGTAACTAGATTATTGACTCTAGTGCAAGTGGGAGACTGTTGGAAATATGCCCTAGAGGCAATAATAAAAGGGTTATTATTATATTTCCTTGTTCATGATAATTGTCTTTTATTCATGCTATAACTGTATTATCCGGAAATCGTAATACACGTGTGAATACATAGACCATAACATGTCCCTAGTGAGCCTCTAGTTGACTAGCTCGTTGGTCAACAGATAGTCATGGTTTCCTGACTATGGACATCAGATGTCATTGACAACGGAATCACATCATTAGGAGAATGATGTGATGGACAAGACCCAATCCTAAGCATAGCACATGATCGTGTAGTTCGTTTCACTAGAGCTTTTTCAATGTCAAGTATCTCTTCCTTAGACCATGAGATCGTGTAACTCCCAGATACCATAAGAGTGCTTTGGGTGTACCAAACGTCACAACGTAACTGGGTGACTATAAAGGTGCACTACAGGTATCTCCTAAAGTGTCTGTTGGGTTGACACGGATCGTGACTGGGATTTGTCACTCCGTATGACGCAGAGGTATCTCTGGGCCCACTCGATAATGCATCATCATAATGAGCTCAAAGTGACCAAGTGGTTGATCACGGGATCATGCATTGCGGTACGTGTAAAGTGACTTGCCGGTAATGAGACTGAACAAGGTATTGGGATACCGACGATCGAGTCTCGGGAAAGTAACGTACCGATTGACAAAGGGAATTGAATACGGGGTTGATTGAATCCTCGACATCGTGGTTCATCCGATGACATCATCGAGGAGCATGTGGGAGCCAACATGGGTATCCAGATCCCGCTGTTGGTTATTGACCGGAGAGCCGTCTCGGTCATGTCTGCGTGTCTCCCGAACCCGTAGGGTCTACACACTTAAGGTTCGGTGATGCTAGGGTTATTAGGAAGACTTGTATGTGATTACCGAAAGTTGTTCGGAGTCCCGGATGAGATCCCGGACGTTACGAGGAGTTCCGGCATGGTCCGGAGGTGAAGATTTATATATGGGAAGTTTTCATGCGGACACCGGAAAGTTTCGGGGGCATATCGGTATTGTACCGGGTCCACCGGAGAGGTTCTGGGGGTCCACCGGGAGGGGCCACCCCTCTCGGAGGGCCACATGGGCCGCAAGGGGCAGGGAACCAGCCCCTGGAGGGCTGGGCGCGCCCCCCACCTTGGGCCCATGCGCCTAGGGTTTGGGCGGGGGGGAACCCTAGAGGGGGCGCCCCCTTTGCTTGGGGGCAAGTCCCCCCTCCCTGGCCGCCGCCCCCCCTCTAGATCCCATCTAGAGGGGCCGGCCCCCCTTGCCCCTTCCCCTGTAAATAGAGGGCTGAGGGGAGGGCTGCTGAACACAACCCAAGGCGCAGCCCCTCCCCTCCCCAACACCTCTCCTCCTCCGTCGAGCGCTTGGCGAAGCCCTGCCGGAGTACTACCTCTCCACCACCACCACGCCGTCGTGCTACTGCTGGAGCCATCTTCCTGAACCTCTCCTTCCCCCTTGCTGGATCAAGAAGGAGGAGACATCATCCGCTCCGTACGTGTGTTGAACGCGGAGGTGCTGTCCGTTCAGCACTTGGTCATTGATGATTTGGATCACGGCGAGTACGACTCCATCATCCCCGTTCCATTGAACGCTTCCGCTCGCGATCTACAAGTGGTATGTAGATGCAATCTCTCTCCCATGACTCGTTGCTTAGATGAACTCATAGATGGATCTTGGTGAAACCGTAGGAAATTTTTTAATTTTCTGCAACGTTCCCCAACATCAACAACATCAACAACACTTAATTAATTTGGTAGGTTAGTTGGAATGACAATTGGCACCCTTCAAAACTGGGGATTTCTTTAGACATGAAAGAAAACTGAAAATGTTGAAAAAAGAGCATAGTAATCTAAAAGTAGGAAAAAATACACTTCTTCTTTCTCCTCTTTAATTATCTTCTTATTATTATTATTTTAGGTGGTGTGATCACATTGGAATACTTGTGGCAACAATCATAGCTGCACCATATTTTAGGTGACACACCAATGAAACAAACATACCTTAAATCAGATCAACTAATCAATTCCGATCAACACACGAGTGCCAGCCGCAACACATGAGTTTCCATACCCAACTAATCAATTCCGATCAACTAAACCATTGAGTGAATCAAACTAGCTAACATGCATGTTTGTAGCTGCTATCAACTGCCTAGCTAGCTAATTTACGTTGTTGCATAAAGCACCAGCCAAACACATCAGAGTATTCCTAAGACTTCAAAATACTTTGGTATTTCAAAACTATGGTATCTTGCACCCGCGGGCTAAAATAATGTAGTATTCAATACTTCAGTTTTTGCAATACCTTGCTATTAAACATAGACTAAGGATCTCTACTCCAAACCTAAACTAATTAAAGTAAACCTAAACTAAACCAAACCTAAAGTAATCCTAAACTAAACTTAAAATACAGAAAAAAACACAAAAAAATACAAGAGGTCTCACCGGGTAGAGGAGGGGGCGCCGGAGGGGTGGGGCGGCCGAGTGGAGGAGGGGGCGCCGGAGTGGCGGGGCGGCCGTGGTGTTGGAGCAGAGGGACGCCAGGGCCGCCGGGT
>NC_041391.1:36620542-36623747 GCF_002162155.2 Triticum dicoccoides | reverse complement strand
GCAACCGGTGTGGAGGAGGGGGTGCCGCGGCAACATGGGTGGCGTGGGGCGGCGGCGGCTCGGGCACGGGGCGGTGCAGCGCGACGATGAGGATGGCGCGGGGCGGGGAAGGGGGTCACCTGGGCTGCTGGGGCCGCGCGGCGACGAGGGTGGCACGGGGCGGCGGCGGCACGGGGGTGTGTGTGGCGTGGGGCGGCGGCAGCTCGGGCGCGGGCGGAGAGAGAGAGGGGACAGATAGAGATGTGGGGCGCGGGCGGGCGTTGATGGATTTTATTTAGGGCACGGTTCCTTGCCGTATGCTAGCAGACGGCAAAGATCCTAGCTAACGGACGTTAGTTTGGCCACTTTCTTTGCCGTCTGCTAGCGGACGACAAAGAACATGCCCGTTAGTGTTACTCGTTAGTGGGCCACCCTCATTCTTTGCCGTCCGCTAGCGGACGGCAAAGATTCTATGCCATCAGCTAGCGGACGGCATAGAGTTGTCTAACGGCAAACATGATCTTTGCCGTCAGCTCTTTGTTTGCCATAGGCTTCTATTAAGCTGAGGGCAAAGACCTTCTTTGTCGTCAGCTAGCAGACGGCAAAGATCTAGCTAATGGGCAAAGATCCTGATTCTAGTAGTGTTACTATCTACAAAGCTCGACTTGTCAGAAAAAGGTTTTCGACAAAGTTCAAGGAGTTGACTATGATGAGACTTTCTCACCCGTAGTGATGCTTAAGTCTGTCTGAATCATGTTAGCGATTGATGCATTTTATGATTATGAAATTTGGCAGATGGATGTGAAAACAGCATTCCTGAATGGATTTCTGGAAGAAGAGTTTTATATGATGCAATCAGAAGGTTTTGTCGATCTAAAGGGTGCTAACAAAGTGTGCAAGCTCCAGCGATCCATTTATGGACTGGGGCAAGTCTCTCAGAGCTGGAATAAAACGCTTTGATAATATGATCAAAGCATATGGTTTTATACAGAATTTTGGAGAAGCCTGTATTTACAAGAAAGTGAGTGGGAGCTCAGTAGCATTTCTAATATTATATGTGGGTGAGATATTGTTGATTGGAAATGATATAGAATTTCTGGATAGCATAAAGGGATATTTGAATAAGAGGTTTTTCAATGAAAGACCTCAGGGAAGCTGCTTACATATTGGGCATTAAGATCTATAGAGATAGATCAATACACTTAATTGGACTTTCACAAAGCACATACCTTGGTAAAGTTTTGAATAAGTTCAAAATGGATCAGTCAAAGAAAGGGTTCTTGCTTGTATTACAAGGTTTAAAGTTGATTAAGACTGAAAGCCCGACCACAGCAGAAAAGAGAAAAAGAATGAAAGTCATTCCCTATACCACAGTCATAGGTTCTATAAAGTATGTTGTGCTGTGTACCAGACTTATTGTGTACCCTGCCCTGAGGTTGGCAAGGGAGTACAAGGTAGAATTTTTTTTGGATTTATGGTTAAAGAAGAAAAAGAAGAAAACAGGGGTTCTGTTGAATTTCAATATTCAGTTTCACCAATAAGATACGGAGACTTGCTTCACATTTGGAATTACACAAAAAGATTTTTAGGAAAAAATTGTTATTTGACTTGATACATTGTGATCCTTAACGTTGATGAATTAATAAAAACGGAAAGAGAGGGATTCGAACCCTCGGTAAACAAAAGATCACTAATCCAGGAAAGATGGATCTTTGGCTAGAAAAACGAAAAGCACCTCTCGCCTATCAAAGTTCTGTTCAAAAACCTCGTACGAGAACTTGTATAGAGAAGGATTTCCCGCGGCGCAGCAGTTCTTCCATACCAACTTAGCTGCCCGGTTTTTGACCTAGGAGTAGATCACTGGACAGTGGTCAAGATTATCTTTAGTGAGGACTAAGGAAATATTTCTCGATTATGGAGGTGATAAAAGAGCTCGTCATAAAGAGTTATATCGATGCAAGCTTTGAAACCAATCCAAATGACTCTAAGTCTCAGTCTAGATACATATTTAATGTGGGAGCAATTAGCTAGAGTAGCTCTGTGCAGAGCATTGTAGGCATAGAATATTTGCAAAATACATACAGCTCTGAATGTGATAGACCCGTTGACTAAACTTCTCTCACGAGCAAAACATGATCACACCTTAGTACTCTTTGGGTGTTGATCACATAGCAATGTGAACTAGATTATTGACTCTAGTAAACCATTTGGGTGTTGGTCACATGACGATGTGAACTATGGGTATTAATCACATACAGATGTGAATATTGGTGTTAAATCACATGGTTATGTGAACTAGATTATTGACTCTAGTGCAAGTGGGAGACTGAAGGAAATATGCCCTAGAGGCAATAATAAAGTTATTACTTATTTCCTTAATTCATCATAAATGTTTATTATTCATGCTAGAATTGTATTAACCGGAAATTTAGTACATGTGTGAGTACATAGACAAAACTTATAGTCCCTAGTATGCCTCTACTTGACTAGCTCATTAATCAAAGATGGTTATGTTTCCTAACCATAGGAATGTGTTGTCATTTGATGAACGGGATCACATCATTAGGAGAATGATGTGATGGACTTGAACCATCCATTAGCTTAGGTCGAGATTAGGGTGATTATAAAGGTGCTCCATAGGTTTCTCCGTAAGTGTTTGTTGGGTTGGCATAGATCGAGATTAGGATTTTCTACTCCGTGTTTCGGAGAGGTATCTCTGGGCCCTCTCAGTAATACTCATCACTATAATCCTTGCAAGCATTGTGATAATGAATTAGTTGTGGGATGAAGTATTAGGGAACAAGTAAAGAGACTTGTCGGTAACGAGATTGAATTAGGTATTGAGGAAACGACGATCGAATCTCTGGCAAGTAACATACCGATGACAAAGGGAACAACATATGTTGTCATGCAGTTTGACTGATAAAGATCTTCGTAGAATATGTAGGAGCCAATATGAGCATCCTGGTTCCGCTATTGGTTATTGACCAGAGATGTGTCTCGGTCATGTCTACATAGTTTTCAAACCCGTAGGGTCCGCTCGCTTAACGTTCGATGACGATATGTATTATGAGTTATGTGTTTTTGATGACCAGAGTTTGTTTGGAGTCCCAGATGACATCACGGACGTGACGAGGAGTCTCAAAATGGTCGAGACATACAGATTGATATATTGGACAACTATATTTGGACACCAGAAGTGTTCCGGAGAAGTTTCGGATAAAAT
>NC_041391.1:36619854-36620376 GCF_002162155.2 Triticum dicoccoides | reverse complement strand
GCCGCCCCCCGACCCCTTGAGTCCGAATAGGACAAGGGAAGGGGGCGGCGCCCCCCGCCCCTTTCCTTCTTCCTCTCTCCCTCTCCCTCCTCCCCCCTCTCTCCTTGGTGGAAACCTACAAGGACTTGGTGTCCTAGCAGGATTCCTTTTTTTTGGGGTGCACCAAGGAGGGCTTACCGGCCTCCCCTCCATCCTTTATATACGGGGGCAAGGGGGCACCCTAGAACACACAAGTTCACTAGTGCAGAACTGGCCTTTAGTGCCGGTTCGTAATGGCCTTTAGTGCCGGTTTGCCAACCGGCACTAAAGAGTGGGGACTAAAGGCCCCCCCTTTAGTACCAGTTCGTCACGAACCGGCGCTAAAGTTACACCACGTGGCACGAGCCAGACCCCTGTGGGCGTAGGACATTAGTACCGGTTGGTAACACCAACCAGTACTAAATGTTTGGGGGGGGGGGTTGGCTTTATTTTGCATTCAATTTTTTTGTTTGCTGGTATTTCACGATACTACAAAATTGTACA
>NC_041391.1:36564627-36619595 GCF_002162155.2 Triticum dicoccoides | reverse complement strand
CTCACAACCAACACCATTAATTATTCACACATACACATGTATATACATATACAATTTCTCCTACATATGTTGCCTTGGTGCCTCCGGAGCACGATGACAAGTGGTTCATGGGGGCGGTAGCGGGTAATACTATTCTCCTTTGGGATCTATGACCTGGTCGAGCAAAAATCGGCTATTTCCTCTTGAAGTGCTAGTATGCAGTCCGATGGTAGGAGCTTATCCTGCACCTCTCTAAACTGTTAATAAGGAGATCAATATGCATGTGTGTGTGTAGTGTGTATGTGTGTGTGGACAAGGCGGCCGGGGCAAGCTCACCGGCGAGGCGACGACGGGGCGACGGGACGAGGCGGCGATGACGGGGCGACGGGACGGGGCGGCGACGACGGGGCGGGGAAGGACGGTCAGGGTCGGCGACGAGGGGCGAGGGCGGCGACGTCGACGGGGACGGCGTTGATCGGGGTAGTGCAGCACGACGGAGGGAGGGAACAGAGGGAAGAAACAAAGGGAAAGTGAATTTTTTTCAACTGGTGTATATATAGGATGGACCTTTAGTACCGGTTGGAGCCACCAACCGGTACTAAAGGTCTGTTTTGGCCAGGCCAAGCGGCGGGAAGCGCCCCCCCTTTAGTACCGGGTGGTGGCTACAACCGGTACTAAAGGCCCCCCTCCTTTAGTACTGGTTAGAGCCACCACCCGGTACTAAAGGGGGTGCGCTGGCTCCAGGCGGTGCGCAAGTTTAGTCCCACCTCGCTAGCCGAGGGGCTACCGCACTGGTTTATAAGCTCCAGTGCGGTAGCTCTCTCGATCTCCTCTCCTAATCAGGCCTACTGGGCCTACCTGTTCTCTTCTGCCCTGTGGGCCTACTGGGCCTTTGCAGGCCTGCGTCCTGGCCCAACAAAAGGTTGGGTTCCTAGTCGTATGCAGGCCGCTTTGGCCCAGTAGGCGGGCTTTTTTATTTTCTTATTTTTTTTCTTTATTTATTTTTGAGTTGTTTTTTGCTGTATTTAGAGTTTCTTTGTGAATATTTTTGCTTTAGGTACAAAAAATTACAAACTTTCTGTTAGTGCCGGTAGTTTTCAAATTTGAATAGTTTAAATTTTGAATTATTTGAAATTTGTGTGAATCACTTGTTTGTGAATAACTTAACTTTGAAAAAAGCTTTTTTAGTGATTCTTTTTTCTTTTGTTTAATATTAGTGTGTTCTATCATTATATTCAATTTGGTAATGCTTAGGTTATTTAAAAAATGAAATGCCTTTGTAACAGTTGAGTTTTCATCAGAAACCCTGATACTTCGAAAGAGATTGTCCATTTTGTACACGAAGTGCATCCAGTTTTTGCCGTAACCCTCTCTACTTTTTTGCACATGCTATTTGTATGAAATTATGATACCATGCCAACTTTCAACCTTTTCTAAGTTCATTTGAAATGCTTTTCAATTTCAGGGTCATTTAGCTGGAAAAAATCAGTAAATGCATGAAAAGAATTTGTTTGCACATAAAATTTCTTCGCTTTTCAAATGCCAAAACACATAACTACCCTAACTATTACAGACATTCCCTCCTGGGTGTGAAACGCAGAAGAAAGTGATGATAGTGAAGCCGATCACATCCCAGATCTTTGGGTGTGAAACTTTTTCTTCGCGTGTGTCCCTTTGCGCCGTAGCCATGGAAAATCTTCATCATTTAACTGGATGCTCGGGTCAATATTAACTGTGAATGGAGCAATTTCATCAAACTTTTCATAATCTTCTGACATGTCTTTCTTTTCTTCCACTCCAACGATGTATATTTTTCCTGAAAGAACTATGTGGCGCTTTGGCTCATTGTATGATCCACTCGCTTCCTTATCTTTTCTTTTTCTCGGCCTGGTAGACATGGCTTTCACATAAAAAACCTATGCCACATCATTGGCTAGGACGAATGGTTCGTCTGCATACGCAAGATTGTTGAGATCCACTGTTGTCATTCCGTACTGCGGGTCTTCCGTTACCCCGCCTCGTCTCATATTGACCCATTTGCACCGAAACAAAGGGACCTTCAAATCACCTCCATAGATAAGTTCCCATATGTCCTCTATGTAACCATAATATGTTTCCTTTCCCGTGTTGGTTGTTGCATCAAAGCGGACAACACTGTTTTGGTTGGTGCTCTTCTTATCTTGGGCGATCGTGAAAAATGTATTCCCATTTATCTGGTACCCTTTGGAAGTCATTATATTCGAAGATGGTAACTGGGACAGCGAGTACAGGTCATTTTGAATATCGCCATCATTCAGGGCACGTTTCTGCAACCAACCAGTGAAAGTCCTCGTTTGTTCGCGTGTAATCCAGTCGTCAGACTTCTCCGGGTATTTGGAGTGTAGAAAATTCTTGTGTTCCTCCATATACGGAGCCACCAAGGAGGAATTTTGTAGAATTGTGTAGTGTGCTTCAGTGAGAGAATGCCCGTCCATACATATTATTTGATGCCCTCCTAGCGTGCCTTTTCCTTCCAGTCTGCCCTTATGCCGTGATTCAGGAACACCAATCGGCTTAAGGTCAGGAATAAAGTCAATACAAAATTCAATGACCTCCTCATTTTCATGGCCCTTCGATATGCTTCCTTCTGGCCTAGCACGGTTATGAACATATTTCTTCAAGACTCCCATGAACCTCTCAAAGGGGAACATATTGTGTAGAAATACAGGACCCAAAACGTTAATCTCTTCGCAAAGCTCAAATAGGACGTGCGTCATGATGTTTGCAACACCAACTCGAAACTGACAAGACATTGCACCAAATCATTCTGTAACCTTGGTATGATTTATGGATCGATTACCTTCTGAGAGATTGCATTGAGGAATGCACATAGCTTCACAATGGCTAATCGAACATTTTCCGGTACAAGCCCCCTCAATGCAACCGGAAGGATTTGCATCATAATCACGTGGCAGTCATGAGACTTTAGGTTCTGTAACTTTTTCTCTGCCATATTTATTTTTCCCATTATATTCAATGAGAAGCCAGATGGTACCTTCATGCTGAGCAGGCATTCGAAGAAGATTTCCTTCTCTTCTTTGGTAAGAGCGTAGCTGGCCTGACCCTGATGTATGATGTCTTTTCCGTGCATATGTTGCTAGTCTTCCCGTGCCTCTGGTGTATCTTTTGTCTTCCCATACACGCCCAAAAAGCCAAGCAGGGTCACCCAAAGATTCTTCGTCACGTGCATCACGTCAATTGCGGAGCGGACCTCTAGGTCTTTCCAATATGGCAGGTCCCAAAATATAGATTTCTTCTTCCACATGGGTGCACGTCCGTCAGCGTCCTTCGGAACAGGTTGTCCGCCAGGACCCTTTCCAAAGATTACCTTCCAATCCTTGACCATATCATGTACATCAGCACCAGTACGGTGGCGAGGCTTCATCCGGTGATCCGCCTCACCTTTGAAATGCTTTCCTTTCTTTCTTACGGGATGCCTTGTCGGAAGAAATCGACGATGTCCTAGGTACACATTCTTCCTACAACTATCCAAATATATACTGTCGGTATCATCCAAACAGTGGTGCATCCGTGGTATCCCTTGTTTGTCGGTCCTGAAAGGTTACTGAGAGCAGGCCAATCATTGATGGTCACGAACAGCAACGCCTTTAGGTCAAATTCTTCCTGTCCATGCTCATCCCACAGACGTACACCTGTTCCATTCCACAGCTGTAATAGTTCTTCAACTAATGGCCTTAGGTACACATCAATGTTGTTGCCGGGTTGCTTAGGGCCTTGGATGAGCACTGGCATCATAATGAACTTCCGCTTCATGCACAACCAAGGAGGAAGGTTATACAAACATAGAGTCACAGGCCACGTGCTATGGTTGCTGCTCTGCTCCCCAAAAGGATTAATGCCATCTGCACTTAGACCAAACCATATGTTCCTTGGGTCACCTGCAAACTCCTCCCAGTACTTTCTCTCGTTTTTTCTCCACTGCGATAAGTCAGCGGGTACTCTCAACTTTCCGTCTTTCTTACGGTCTTCTGTGTGCCACCTCATCGCCTTCGCATGCTCTTTGTTTTGGAACATACCACATCACCTTGGCAGGAATCTTCTTCCTGGGGCGCTCGCCCTCGACATCACTAGGGTCATCGCGACTGATCTTATAACGCAATGCACCGCATACCGGGCAACCGTTCAAATCCTCGTACTCACCGCGGTAGAGGATGCAATCATTAGGGCATACATGTATCTTCTGCACCTCTAACCCTAGAGGGCAGACAACCTTCTTTGCTTCATACGTACTCTCGGGCAATTCGTTGTCCTTTGGAAGCATATTCTTTATCATTACCAGCAACTTTCCAAATCCTTTGTCAGATACACCATTCTCTGCCTTCCATTGAAGCAATTCAAGTGTGGTGCCCAACTTTTTTTTGTCAGCTTCGCAATTCGGGTAAAATAATTTCTTGTGATCCTCTAACATGCGCTGCAACTGCGTCTTCTCCAGATCACTTGCGCAGTTTCTCTTTGCATCGGCATTGGCCCGACCCAGATCATCAGCGGGCTCATCTGATGCCTCTTCTTCAGCTTCTTCCCGCATTGCCGGCTCAACTTCTTCCCCCATTATTGTATCATCGTATTCAGGGAACCCATGGCCAGGATAGTCGTCGTCGTCCTCTTCTTCTTCATTGTCTTCCATCATAACCCGTATTTCTCCGTGCTTGGTCCAAACATTATAGTGGGGCATGAAACCGGACTTAAATAGGTGGACGTGAATGGTTTTTGACGTAGAGTAACTGTGACCATTCTTACAACCAGCACATGGACAAGGCATAAAACCATCCGCCTGCTTGTTTGCCTCAGCGGCCCGCAGAAAAGTATGCACGCCATTAATGAACTCGGGAGAGCATCAGTCATCATACATCCATTGTTGGCTCATCTTCGTTACACAACACCGAATAGACCAAATTAATACAAGTTCATACATAAAGTTCATATACAGCACTTAATTAAATGCAACATACAAATAACTCTCTAGCTAAAGAATTTAAATGCAACAACAAATGCGATCAAGATCGCAACTAAGGTAACAATTGATCCAACAGCATAATGATACCAAGCCACACTATCAATTGCATATTTTCTAATCTTTCTAATCTTCAACCTCATTTTCTCCATCTTGATCTTGTGATCATCGATGACATCGGCAAGACGCAACTCCAATTCCATCTTCTCCCCCTCAATTCTTTTCAATTTTTCTTTCAAATACTCGTTTTCTCTTTCAACTATATTTAACCTCCCGATAATAGGGTCGGTTGGAATTTCCGGTTCACATACCTCCTAGATAAAAATATCTATGTCAACTCGATGGGCATAATTTGTCATAAACACGAAATGCAACAACTAGTTTTAAAAGAGAATATACCACATCCGAATCATAACAAGGACGAGGGCCGACGGGGACGGATATAAAAACCATGGCACTATGTATAACAAACAATGTACGGGTAAGATAATTATACGAGTAACTATATATCCAAATCACACAAACATCAATTTGGTAATGTTAAACATTCATGAACAAGAGCTTCACCACAAGGTGGTGCCGGTGACGGGATGGTGCGGGCGATCGACGGTGGTTACGACGGAGATTTAGAAGGCACTAAGTAAAACCACACCTACATATGCAAACTAAGTGTTATTTTTGACCTCAAATTGCATATAAATCAAATACTAGCAAATATAATTCCTCCCAAATTAATCACTATACAAAGCATTGCAAGAGCTAATCTAGCAATGAGAGTTGAAAGGACAAAGTAGCTAACCTTTGTGATCATTTGAATGGATGGGGGCCTTCAAATCTTGACAAATTTTGGGCAAATTTTGTGAGGAGCTCGAGGAAGAGAGGGGAAGAACAGAGGAAGTGAGGGGAAAGGGGAAGAACAGAGTGGCTCGGGTGGACGAAGGGTTTATGTACGTCGACCTTTAGTACCGGTTCATGGCACGAACCGGTACTAAAGGTCCCATTTTCAAACTCCACCCCCCCCCCCACGTGTATCGCCTTTTCAGTTTGCAAAATCTCTCTAGAATTTAGTAAAATGGGCATAAATTTTGCATACAAACTCGGATGAAAAAGTTTTTTATATGAAAAATCATCTACTCGAAAAGTTACATCTAAATTTAACTGGGGGAAACCCGTTAAACATTTTCAAAATCCTCAAAAACCTAACAGAAAAAAGTTACGGGCCTTTTTAGATCTTGAGTGGAAAAAATTGAAAATTTTCAAACTGTGGTCAAACTAATTATTCTACAATATTAGTGTTACTAAATAATTATTTCAGTTATTTTGAATTTTGGTCAAATCTGGTCAAATTGTGGTGAAACAATGGTCAAATTGTGGTCAAACAATGGTCAAACTAATTATTCAAGAAATATTAGTGTTACTAAATAATTATTGTTTTTTAAAAAAATAGTTTCAAACTCAAACAGTGAAATGTGTCACTTCATGCTCAAGCAAAATTCCTGAAGGTTAATAGGATTGACATCTTACTATTGTCAGGAAAACAACAAGTGTAGACTTGGAAACGAGGGAGAATAGAACCCGAAAGTTAAGCATGCTTAGGCTGGGGGAGTGGAAGGATGGGTGACCGTTCGGGAATTTAGATGATTTAGAATGATGATGGGTGATTAGAGATTAGAGGATAAATTGAGCAGTGATGAGGGGTGGTGATTAGAGATTAGAGGTTAAAATAATTCAGAAATTTGTAAATAAAAAAAGTTCAAAAACAAATTCAAAAACAAAATCGTAAAATTTCCTTAGGTCCCGGTTGGTGTTACCAACCGGGACTAAAGGTGGAGCTCCACGTGGCCGCGGCCTTTAGTCCCGGTTCATTTAAGAACCTGGACTAAAGGGGAGAGGCATTAGTAACGACCCTTTAGTCCCGGTTCAAAAACTGGGACTAAAGGGCCTTACCAACCGGGACAGAAGCCCCTTTATCTACTAGTGAACACCCTGCCACCACTCTCTTTAGCACCGGTTCGTGGCACGAACCGGTGCTAAAGGTTTGCCACGAACCGGTACTAATGAGAACAGTCGGCTAGCCGTTGGAACCGGCACTAATGGGCACATTAGTGCCGGCTCAAAATCAAACCGGCACTAATGTGTCTCGGATTTCCCCCTTTTTCTACTAGTGGTTGATCATTTAGCCGTGTGCGGTGCCCCCTCCACAGTTACACACCTCGATCATGCCGATACAGAGTTTAGGTGAAGCCCTGCGCCGGTAGCATCATCATCACCGTCACCACGCCGTCGTGCTGACGGAACTCACCCTCGGCCTCAACTGGATCAAGAGTACGAGGGACATCATCGAGTTGAACATGTGCTGCGCGGAGGTGCCGTACGTTCGGTACTTGGATCGGTCGGATCGTGAAGACGTACGACTACATCAACCGCGTTGTCATAACGCTTCCGCTTTCGGTCTACGAGGGTACGTGGACACACTCTCCACCTCATTGCTATGCATCATCTCGATAGATCTTGCGTTATTGTATGAATTTTTTGAAACTACCAATTTCCCCAACAAAATGGCCAAAGATGTTCAGGGTCTAGAAGAGAAGTGCCCGTTGCAATCTAGTTGGTAAGGACTTTGAGACCGTTAAGCGTCTCAATCCAACTATGGGTCACAAACAATGGACGAAATTTCGTGAAATTCTCGTAGTGAGTCAAGCAAGGAGATAAGCAAAAAAATCGTAATTTACGGAAAAATCTGCCAAATAACCACTGTCTGGGCCCTGGTGGTTACAAGGCTGTAGAACCCAAGTGTGAGAAGGTGATCGCGGAGTTTATAACCATGGGTAAACAACCTCTATTTTGGGAACAACGAGATCATGCTCGGGACTTCCGTTTTCTTAGCGCCTATGTAGTGCAAGACCCAGACAATAAGTAGTTGGTTCTCCCGACGCAGGAACTTTGTTCGATTGAGGAAAACATGGTAAGTTCAATCACGACTAATAATTTAGTCCCCAATACTTAGTTATTATGTACCATACTAATTGTTTACCAAAACACATGTATTATTTGCAGAGAAAAATAAAGCAGGAATTTGGACCGGTTCCGTGTGAATCTCCCCACGGGTATAGGTAAGATGACCCTCTTACCCGGGTGGTGAACGCGTGTTTTGCGGTTAACAAGAAGCCCAAGACTGGGCGTGCGTTGGGAGGGGGTAAGATATTGTGGGACGACGCCTACCCCGAAACTAAAAAAATACAGAAAGAAGTACATCAGAAAAACTAAGTTAGGTGCAGCAGTAGATGTAGCAGTCAAGAAAAGTTTAGAAGAAATGTTTCCGCACGGCGCGCCAAGTCCTACCCTACAGCATAGACCTATCATCCACATGCATCCCACTTTATTCCATGCAGGCTACAAGCCAATGTGGACAGGGTGAAGACAAGGGTTGCCAAGGGTCAAATCATCATGTTTACCAATGGTAGCGGAATGATGCATGGGGTTGTCTTGCCACATGGCATGATGAGGGTGCAGGTGCAGGAGGTAGTGACGGGCTTCTAATCTTGGCCGTTGCCCCACCCCCTAAAGATGGCATCACTTTGTTATGGCATGTGACCCAGAGCCAGCTTCTTAAGTGGCCAATGAATGATACAGAGGAGATTCCATGAGGATATGCCGTCACCGGAGACGAAGTGCCAAACAATTCTCATATAGGGGAGAAAATTGCACGTGACGATTGCAGACCATCCGCGGACAAACCACCTAAAATGAACATGTATATGCCCGTGGAACCGCTTCTATCAGACTCTATGTTGGAGACCCTCTCAATTGATCTTAAAATTCTACATGCCCATGTGGTACATAAATAAAAAAGTTTAGCATAAATACACGCCCAAGTTGATAGAATGCTATAGTTTTGTCCAGAAGTCTCCGGCAGACAAAAATGATCTGGCCTTTAATGAGGTCATCCGTGCAAATATCTTCTCTGTCAGCGTGGTCTCCCCAGAGTTAATGAGGCTTTGGGTACTTCACCATGCTACATACCCCACACTAGTAGGAAAAGGGCCTTTTGTCCCAGTTCGTAAGGGCCTTCTGTGCCGATTTTGAAACCGGGACTAAAAGGTCGTTACTAATGCCATTGGCCTTTAGTCTTGGTTCTTACACGAACCGGGACAGATGGGCCTCCACGTGGCCGGTGCGGCGAGGCCAGGCAGGAGGCCCTTTGGTCCCGGTTGGCGGCACCAACCGGGACCAATAGGCATCCACGCGTCAGCATTATTTCAGGGGATGGGGGTTTTTTTTGAAAGGGAGGGGGGGCTTAGGGGATTTTGGGGGGTTAATTTGAGGTGTTTCATGTATTTATGTTAGCTAGCTAATTAATATAGAGAAGTGTCCTCTCTTATCTCCGTGCTTGGTCGACGCTACGTAATATACGTATAGAGATGACTAGACACGCTAGCTAGTAAGCAAATGAAGGAAACAGAAGATCGTCATGAACAGATGCATACAGAGAGAAGTGATATCGACCACCTCTCCTTCTCCGAGAGATTGGTCTAACAACAAGTTCCTGTATATCTATCCAACGCTACTGGCTACATATATACAACATAAGCATCTCTTACAATATAATCTCCTAACTAAAATCGATCTGATCAGGATCCACATAGTATTCTCCTTCTTTAGGGATCACGTGGTCAAGAATGAATGCCGCCAATTCCTCTTGAATTCCTCGCATACGATCTAGTGGTAGGAGTTCATCACGCATCCGAAATATCTAATTTGAAGAAGGGGGTCAATACATATATATATATATATATATATATATATATATATATATATATATATATATATATATATATATATATGAATACATGAAACTGAACACAAATGATGGTAATAAAGTAAAATTGTGAGTATTATTATTTACGCACTTCATATTGTTTGTTAGAGTAGCCCCGCTCACAGGTCGTGTGGCTGATGGACTCGCAGATGTAGTGTCCACAGTAATTTTTTCCTTGTTCCTGCCACAACCACTTTACAAGAAATGGAGGTCAATCAAACTGATAATTAGCAAGCATGCTAAATAGCATTCATGAAACTAGCACTTGAATCAGTAGGAGATGCGTGGAACATGCTACTATAGTACTTACTTTCGGGTGTCTAAATTCCAGCTTCTTCGGCAGTCCCGGAGTTTTTGAGGTGAATTTTTTCCAAACCCTGCCAGACGAAGAAAACAATTACTTGATATCAGGAAATGAACAAGTTTAAGTTGCCGATATGGTGCGATAATGATCGATTTAACTTACTTTTCTAGAATTTCAGTCATGTCTGCATGCTCATTCGGATCTTTTCTTCTCTAGTCTAAGACAGTTACTAGTCCCTTCTCAAGCTTAATCTCTAGGAGAATATAGTGGAAGCTGCGCACACATGCATAACTCATCAATTATATTACTATAACCTCGACTAATAAGGGAAACAGAATATGCACAAGACAGTAACACTCATTGGAATTCATAAGGAAGTATTATAGCTTTGTTTTGATTTAATACAAACAATTGTAGCAGCTTGTCCTCGGTATCTTTGGCCTGAAATTCAACCATATATGCATCTATGAGATTTGTGTTAATGAACCCAATATCACCGATTTGTCTTTTCTTCAATTCGGCGATCTTCAATCTGCATAATATAGTGAGGATAATTAAAAATACATGAAATGAAAGAGCTGACCTATATATAGAGACTTAATGATAGAAGTAGTACTTACATGCAGTAGCAAGTGATCATTAATTCATCGAGGGCCTTTAGATTGAAAAACTCAAAGAACTCCTCCAATGGAGCATTCAATAGTTCAATTCCAACGAGGTCATGCTCCTCTCTAACTCTCAGCGTCAAAATATTCCTCCCTTCAGACTCTCTGCAGGTTTTCATGTACCAATCATGGAATCTTCGCATCATCGTTGTTAGAGATCTTTCATCTTTGATGAGAAGCTTCCTGTACTCGTATTTGTGTACGTCCACCTCCAAGAAATCATAATGTACATCGTCGGGCTGGTAATCTCCAAGATCGTTATAACCGGGCACCATCCCCGGATCTTTAGCAATGATATCGCTAGACACCTGGAGCAGGGTAACGATTGGTTCGCTTGTTTGCTGAGCTGGGCAACTTTTTTCCCAGCTCGTCGTTTTGCTAACCTTTGACCACTGACAGTACTTCCCGAACACTCCGCTTCGATAAATGACTTTGTAAGAATACACTCATAGTTGCCTTTCACCGGAGACTTTCGTGGTTTCTTCAGGGCAGCTAGAGTACGCTTCGCTTTTACCTGATCTATCTTCTCCTCCGGAGGTGGATTTTTCTTTGCTTTCACCCCTTCAAAGAAGTTGGTCACTTCGGCTTGCACGATGTTCGTGTTTTCCTCTTGGCTCCTCTCGTATGGTAACTTCTCTGGAGTCTTCAGAGAAGGACCGTATCTCTATTGCCTGCCTATGGCTGTACTGCTAGACGCCGGAGCAGATGGAGCGGCTGCGGCTATCTTTCCTTTCCTACGAGGCGGAGGAGAAGGACGACGCGCCGGAGCAGCCGGAGCAGCGGCGGGTCTCTTCCGCCCTTGTTGACGAGGCGGAGAAGGAGGAGGCTGGCTGCTCGGGCGCGTCGGCGCAGGTGGAGAAGGAGGCGGAGTGCCGCCACGTGCCGGAGAAGGAGGCTGAGTGCCCTAATCACTCGCCGGAGGAGGAGGCGGAGGAGGAGGCAGAGTGTCCTGACTTGCCGGAGGAGGAGGAGACGAAGGCATCCAGTTCGGAAGGTTGATGAGCTCCTTCTGCCATAGGCATGGAGTCCTTATAGAAGAACCCAGCCGAATCTCCCCTTCACCCATAGGGTGGTCAAGCTCAAGCTCCTCAAATCTGTCCGTTGTTTGATCCACCATCACCCTAGCATATCCTTCTAGAATCGATCGGCCGTGGTAGGTTGTGCCAGGTTCAGTAGGAAAACAAAGCCAACAGCCGCCTTGACTTTCAATGTCATTCATCGCGCCATAAGGTGGCAATGTTGAGACTCCGTGATAGCATCCACGGGGTAGCTAGCAGGAGCCGTGAAGACATGCTCCAGCTGCTGAGTCTGCTCGGTGGAAGCCACGCTGCTTCTCTGCTGAGATGGCGGGGAAGCTTCGGTAGGTCATTCGCTGCGACCTGCTTCTCGTTCCTCTAGCCCTTGTACCCTTTCATGCAGCGCCTGTAGTTGGCTATGCTCCACTTTCTTCCTCCTCTCCTGGCTTTTGTAACCCCCTATGTCCGGAAACCCGGCCTTCCACGAAAGGGAGCCTGGCGTGCCTCGTGTCCATCTAGGGTGCTCAGGATTCCCGAGGGACATTGTGAGCTCATCATTCTCTCTGTCTGGAACGAACGTCCCTTGCTGCGCTTTCTCGATATACTCCTGAAGCCTCCTGGCGGGTATTCACAGTTGCTCTTTCGTCCAAACGTACTTCCCTGATACAGGGTCCAAGGTTCTGCCAACCCCGAAGAACCAAGTCCGGCAACGGTCTGGCAAGTTCAATGTCTCTGGTTCGACCCCTTTAGCAATCAGGTCATTCTCAGCCTTGTCCCACAAAGGTCGGGCTTTGAGGTGGCCACCTTACCCCATGCAATGGTGATGCTTCTTCTTCATAGCATTTTTCTTGTTTGTCGCTGACATCTTCTTACTCTTTTCTGATGTCTTGTGGGCCACAAATGTGGGCCAGTGATCTCTGATCTTTTCATACTTTCCGGTGAATTCTGGTGTCAGTTCTTCATCGACAAACCCTGTTTTCAGCTCATTCTTCCACCTCCTGAATAGTTCTGCCATCTTCTTAAGAGCATGAGACTTTATCAATTGCTCTTTAACTGGCTTCTCCGGATCCTCCCCTAGCGGTAGGGTGAAATTTTCCTTAAGCATTGTCCAAAGATCTTCTTTCTGCATATCGGAGACATAAGACACCTCACGGTCTTCTATCTTAGGCTTTAACCATTGGTGGATACTGATCGGGATCTTGTCCCTAACAAGAACCCCGCACTGAGCACGAAATGCATCCCTTGTCCGGATGGGTTCAATCGGCTTGCCATCTCACGCAATTGTTGTGATCTCAAACCTTTCATCCGAGCGCAACTTTTTCTTCGGGCCTCATTTCTTTTCCGAAGTTGTGCTCGATCCGGAGGGCTAGAGAAAAGCAGAAAGACGAGAGTTAATTAATATGTGTACATATTAAAACAATGAATGCATCAATTAGCTAGTCAGCACGGGCTTAACTTATATATATACCTGGCCAGACTCGGTTCAGTCACCGGAGCCGTCATCACGGTCTCCTTCTTGTACCTGCATTGGGTCATCGGAGCCATCATAATCATAGCCTTCTTCTTGTACCAGCATTGATGGGTCACTGGTGCCATCATAATCATAGCCTTCTTCTTCACTACCCCATCCTTCCAGACCATCGGTGTCGTTGAGAAACGACGCAACGACATCACTTCTTTTTGCGATTATGTCCCCCAACATCGCTTCTATTGCTTTGTCTCGCGGGTGCTCCATACTTCCTGCAAATATTTACAACATGGCAATTATTATTCAAACATGACAGATGGATATATATTAGTGGCAAACGTAGAACTAGCTAGCTAATCAGAATAAGGAATCATATTAGTGGCCTCGACGCTGCTTCTCTAGGGTTTGGGGTGGCCTCGACAACGCTTCAAGGGTTTGGGGCAGCCTCGACACAACGCTTCAAAGGTTTGGGGTAGCCTCGACGACAACGCTCTTTTAACTTGGTAAATTTGCGTGGCCTCGAGAGAGTTTGTCGGGTAGGGGCGCGGTGGGAGGGGGTAGGAGACCAACATCATTTTTTTCTAGGGTTTTGGTGTCCTCGAGAGTTCTGGTCGACAACCCTCATGTCGAAGTTATCCGGGAGGGGGTTATATCGACAACGACGACATACATACATGCGAAAATAATGTTATCGGGGAGGGGGTATATCAGCCCCCCCTCATGTTGAAGTTATCCGGGAGGGGGTTATATCGACAACGACGACATACATACATGCGAAAATAATGTTATCGGGGAGGGGGTATATGAACCCCCCCCCTCGTGTTAAAGTTATTGGGAGGGGGTATATCGACAACGACATATACCTGATAAAAAATAAGAAGACAAAAGAAGAAATAAAAAGAGGAGAAGAAGAAAGGAATAGAAGAGAAGCGATCGAAGAAAAATAGAAGAAAAAAAAGGAGAAGAAGAAAGGAATAGAGGAGAAGACAAAATAGAATTTGTTCTATTTTCTTCTTCGTTTTCTCTATTCCTTTCTTCTTCTCCTCTTCTTTTTCTTCTTTTTTCCTCTTCTTATTTATTTCTCCTCTTCTTCCTCTCCTCTTCTTCTCCTTTCTTCCTCTTCTTATTTTCCTTTTTGCACCCATTCTTTTTCTTCTTCTTCATTTCCTATAGCTAGATATATAAAACTTATCTAAAAATAAAACTAACCAAAAATGTACTAAATCAGAGAACATATATAGATAAACCTTCTCTAAAAATCTAACTTTTGCATATCTGAACATATATACACAGAGAACATACAAACATATATACATTTTTATAAAAAAGCAAAAACATTATAAACTATAAAAAATCATATACATATAATCTGAAAAAACATCATGTTCGATAAAAAATCATCGTATATCTGAACAAAAGCAATTATGATAACAAACATATATATCATCATATATATGAAAAAAACACGCATATAAATCATCACATATATTTTAAAAAACAGGGGTGGGCGCCGGCCGGACCAAGGCGAGGAGGGGCAGGGGCGCGGGGTCGGCGACGAGGCAGGGGGCGCGCCAGGCCGACTGCGACGAAGGGGACGGGGCAGGGTGACGGTGACTATGGGGGCGGGCCGGGGCGGCGCGCGTCAGGGCAGGGCGGCAAGCGGCGATGGCGTCGGGCGAGGGCGACGGCATCGAGCGAGGGCGATGGCGTCGGGGCAAGGCGGCGAACGGCAACGGCGTTGGGCGAGGGCGCAGGCGACAACGTCGGGGCAGGGCTCGGCGATGACGGCGACGAGGAGCCGCATGGGGGCGTCGGGGCGGAGAAGAAGTGATTTTTGCAGAAACTGCTAAGTGTTTCTTATAGAGAAAAGGCTTTGGTCCCGGTTCGTGGCACCAACCGGGACCAATGCCACCCTTTAGTCCTGGTTGGTACCACCAACTGGGACCAAAGGTCTCTTTTCAGCAGCCCAAAGGGCGGGAAGCAGAGGCCTTTGGTCCCGGTTGGTGGCACCAACCGGGACTAAAGGGGGGGCATTGTTACCGGTTGGTGCCACGATCCGGTAACAATGCAGACCCTTTAGTCCCGGTTGGTTCCACCAACCGGGACCAAAGGCCCCTGTGCTGCCCGCGTCGCGGCCAAAGTTTAGTCCCACCTCGCTAGTTGAGAGGGGCGCGCAGTGGTTTATAAGCCACACTGCCGCACCACTCTCGAGCTCTGCTCCATTCCAGGCTTACTGGCCTAATTGTTATGATGGGCCTTCTAGGCCTTTTGTGGGCCTGAATCCTGGCCCATGAATGTGTTTCTAGTCGTATTCACGCCGTGGTGGCCCAGTTGGTGGCAATTTCTTTTTTTTCCAGTTTTTTTGTTTACTTTTTTTTTCTTTATTTATTTTGTTTTGTTTCTACTTACAACAAAATACTTATTTGTTTTATTTTATTTTGTTTATAATTACTTATTAATTTTATTTTATGATAATTCTTTTTGCTATTAAAGTTTCTGACGAAAAAGTTCTTTATGAAAATTCTTTTCGCTTTTAATGATTTTGAACATAAAATACTATGATAATTTTAGTTGCATCAATTTTATATAATTTTAGTTTCAATAATACTAGAGGTTGCTTATAATGTTTTGAACAGAAAATACTTTGATAATTCTAGTTTCATAAATTTTATTTATGTTGTTAAAGTTTATTTTTTTATTTTGTTTCTACTTATCTATTTTATTAAAGTTTATATTATATTGTTTCAAATTACTTATTTATTTTATTTTATTCTGTTTCTGACTTCATTTGTTATTCTTCGTGCATTTACTGATTATTTAGAGCTATAAGACCATGAAATTCAAAAGCATTTGAAATGAACTCTGAAAAGGTTCCAAGTTGGCATGGTATCATCATTTCACCCACATAGCATGTGCAAGAAAGTATAGAGGGTTATGGCAAAAACTGGATGCACTTCGTGTACAAAACGGACAATCTCCTTCGAAGTATCAAGGTTTCATACAGAAACTCGTCTGTTACAAAGGGATTTCATTTTTTTAAACTTATTTGAACTCCATAGTTTTTCTATGTTCAAAATGCACCATTCAAAGCCACATCATCAATTTACAACCCTTTTTGACTTCATTTGTTATTCTTCATGCATTTACTGATTATTTAGAGCTATAAGACCATGAAATTGAAAAGCATTTGAGATTAACTCTGAAAAGGCTCTAAGTTGGCATGGTATCATCATTTCACCCACATAGCATGTGCAAGAAAGTACAGAGGGTTACGGCAAAAACTGGATGCACTTCGTGTACAAAACGGACAATCTCCTTCGAAGTATCAAGGTTTCATACGGAAACTCGTCTGTTACAAAGGAATTTCATTTTTTTGAACTTATTTGGACTACATAGTTTTTATGTGTTCAAAATGCACGATTCAAAGCCAGATCATCAATTTACATCCCTTTCTGACTTCATTTGTTATTTTTCATGCATTTACTGATTATTTTTAGCTATAAGACCATGAAATTGAAAAGCATTTGAAATGAACTCTGAAAAGGTTCCAAGTTGGCATGGTATCATCATTTCACCCACATAGTATGTGCAAGAAAGTATAGAGGGTTACGGCAAAAACTGGATGCACTTCGTGTACAGAACATACAATCTCCTTCGAAGTATCACGGCTTCATACAGAAACTCGTCTGTTACAAAGGGATTTCATTTTTTGAACTTATTTGAATTCCATAGTTTTTCTGTGTTCAAAATGCACCATTCAAAGCCACATCATCAATTTACATCCATTTCTGACTTCATTTGTTATTTTTCATGCATTTACTGATTATTTTGAGCTATAAGATCACGAAAATGAAAAGCATTTGAAATGAACTCTGAAAAGGTTTCAAGTTGGCATGGTATCATCATTTCACACACATAGCATGTGCAAGAAAGTACAGAGGGTTACGGCAAAAACTGGATGCACTTCGTGAACAAAATGGACAATCTCTTTCGAAGTATCAGGGTTTCATACAGAAACTCGTCTGTCACAAAGGGAATTCATTTTTCTATGTTCAAAATGCACCATTCAAAGCCACATCATCAATTTACAACCCTCTCATGAATAGATAAGTGACAAAATTAATAGAAGTTCATCATCATATTAAAACCAAAGTACATACATAGTTCTCATTGAACAACATATAGCTCTCTAGAGCATCTAATTAAACCATACACTGAAATTATGTAAAATATTTCAATGCAAAAACAAATGCGATCATTATCACAACCAAGGTAACAACTGATCCAACTGCATAATTATACAAGGCCTCGGTATGAATGGCATATTTTCTAATCTTTTTAATCTTCAACCGCATTGCATCCATATTGATCTTGTTATCATCGACGACATCCGCAACATGCAACTCCAATATCATCTCCTCCTCCTCTATTTTTCTTATTTTTTCCTTCAAGTAATTGTTTTCTTCTTCAACTAAATTTAACCTCTCGACAATAGGGTCGGTTGGAATTTCCGGTTCAACAACCTCCTAGATAAATAAAATCTATGTCACATTGGTCGGCATAATTGTCATAAACAATAAATGAACCAAATAGTTATTAAAAGATAATATATACCACATTCGAATCATAGACAAGACAAGGGCCGTCGGGGGCGGATACCAAAACCATCGCACTATATAATAACAAGGAATAATAAAAGTAAGAAAATTAGACAAGTATATATCTGAAGAAAAGAATTTTTTTTCTTTCAGAAAGAAGATAAGAACAAGAGGCTCATCACGGTGGTACCGCCGACGAGATCGGCGCGGGCGATCGACGGTGGTGAAGACGGGGACGGGGCATGACGGAACGCTAAATCTAGACAAATCTCGGGGAAAATGGAGCTTGGAGGTCGAGTTTCGAGAGGAGAAAGATTAACTAGCGTGGCTCGGACATTTCATAGAACACCTCATGTGCATAGGACATGAGCTAGAGCACCCAAATGCCCTCCCCTCGTCGGCCAGAAAAAACAGAGTGCTCTACCGCGGCGATGGGTATATATAGGCAAATTATTTGTCCCAGATCGTGGCATGAACCGGGACTAAAGCCCCCCTGCTACACCGGTTCAAGGCATGAACCGGTACCAATAGCTGTGGGCTAGGAGCGCGGCCCATTAGTCCCAGTACGTTCCTAGAACCGGGACAAATGGATCCATACGAACTAGGACCAATGCCCACGAGGACCCGGCCGACCCCCTGGTCTCATGAACTGGTCTAATCCCCCCCATGGGTCCCGGTTCGTGAATAACCGAGACTAATGGGCTCGCCAGGCCCGAACGAAAGCCCTATTTTCTACTAGTGCCAAACTCCCCCATGGAAAAGTATCATTACCTGATCCTTTTTACATGCACTGTTACAACCTGGAAACCACAGATGGCCAGGAGGTCATCTCATACTACATGTTCTTGTTCTTTGTTGTCAATCATCCACATGCGGACACCTTTCTAGTCCCATACTATGACAAGTAAGTCGTTAACATTCACTAATTTATATTGAAACATATAAATGGCATTGCGGTTTGATCTCATCAATTCTAATTTCTTCATTTTTTTGCATAGCAACCGACATTTGATCATAATTGCACTATTGCTGATGCAGTGCTTGGCTTAGTTCTTCGATTCAAAGAGACACCGTCAAAAGCAATGGACCTTGCCAAGTGTAAGAACGTCGGAGAGACTATAACAGAACTTTCAGAATTCAAGTTTATCACTAGTGCTTGTTGCTATGAATAACAAAATGTCGAAACAACTCATAGGTCTGGATACTGTACCATGACTATCATGCACGACTTGTTGAAGAAAGTAAAATATTTGCATAATCATAGCAAGATCATCAAGTGGTCCCAAGAGATGGAGAGGGTCATGGACATAGAGGAACTACTAACACAGCATGGCCGCCACCAAAAGGTGTTGGCCAGAATCATCAACAAAGAGGTTGTAATTGAAGATGGGAAGTTTCACTTCCAGCTAGATCAAGATGAAGAACGACTTCACCGAGTCGAAAACATATTGCAGTAATCGATTGTGAGCAACACATTGCTTCAAAACATCTTAATTCGTTGTTCATTTTATGAGTTGAGAATTTTACATGTTTATTTGTTGCCCTGCACTTCTTATACTGTATGTCTACTTTATTAATAATATTAATTATCGTAACACCGTTGTAATATTATTGTTTGAATGCAATGGGACGATTGAGTGCAAAATACTGCTTTGGCGCCATTAAAATGGTGCCACAACAGTAAAAAAACTTTGTCATGGCAGCAATTTCTCTATATGTCGGCTTCACTACCAGTGGCTGGCGGCAAAGGCGGCTGCCACTGCTAATACACACAACTATGGCGGGCAGCGATTATTGTTGTGGTGGGTGATAACTTCTGCCCTCCACTACAGCATTGTCATCAGTCGCGGGCGACAAAGGTGCCTACACTGCTAATACACACAAAAGTGGCAGGAAGTGATTATAGTTTCATGGGCGATGACTTCTGCCCGCCAATACAACACTGTCATCAATGTCGGGTGGCGGCACACCCCTAATGCCAAAATAGAGGTGGCCCGAGGTCAGTGGAAGGCGCCCCTGAGAGCCTAGCCCGCCACTACTACGCCTTCCGCACCCGGCACTACTGGGCATTCCTGCAGTAGTGGACGAATCATCCTCCTAGATGTTTTAGTTTCTATGATAAGTGCATCACATTTTTTATAAATCTTCTCAAAATTTGACCACTGCCTCTCGGTGCCATTTCATGACACCATGCCAATTTTTAGGTTTCCATGAATTAGTTTGCATTTTTACACAATTAACAAACCAACAAGCTCCATCGTGGTTGTTAACTTTTGGCAGTCCGGGATTCGAAATTCCATATATTTTCTTGGATAAGTCCTAAACAAAGAGTCAAGAACACAAAACAATAGTTTAAGTCATTTGTGGCCAATATGTTTACAAATGCATTTGATGAATTAAATATAGCAAATGAATCTAAAAAGATGCCAAGTTTTAACATCGACCTAGATAGTGTATGTTGGTTGTACAAAATATTTCAAGGCCAAGCGATGAAGCCCAGCATCACTTCGCCTTAAAATCTGAACCGCTCTCTCCCGAAACCATAATTTTTCCGCACAAATGGTTCGATTTCTAACAAGCGCACATCACAAATTTTGGCACACTCTATCAAACTTTTATCATTGCCACTAGGTGCCATATCATAAAACCATACCAAGGTCATGTTTTTGTGACTTCATTTGCATTTTTTGGAATTTAAACACCAATAACCTCCATGTTGGTGGTCGATTCTTGCCCACATAAGTATGGAATTCCTTTTATTTCCTGGATAAGGCCTAAAGATATTTAAAGAACATAAACAATAATTTTTGAACCTATTTGTGCCCTTTATTTATTGATATTGTAGTTAAAAGTTGAATTATATCTGTTAAATGTCCAAAATTGTACTTGATGACTTAAATGTAGCAAACTAACACTAGAAAATTCCCTATATTAACATTTAACTTGTATTGGTATAAGTTTATTGTATAATTTTTTATGGCCAATCAGTAAAACAAATGGTTCGCCTTGAAAACGGACGTGCTCGCTCTTAAAACGACAAGTCTTCCTTGGAGATAGGCCAGTTTTTGAGAAGCGTCCTTCACAACTTTTGCAAAACCTCTAAGTTCCACATCATGACACCATTTCAAATTTCATGTTAATCTTACTTAATCTGCATTTTCCATAATTAGAAAAAAAATAAGCTCCTTGTTGATGAGTCTTGACCCCTCCCACCAACTTTTCAATTTATTTGGTTTTCTTGGATGAGACGAAAATACATATTAGAACATAAACATGATTTTTTAAAACTATTTCGGCCTATTATATCATGACCTTGCATTTAGCATTTCAATTATAAAGACTAAATACCTAGAAATGCATTTAATGATATAAATATAGTAAACAAACTTTGTAAAATTTCAAATTTTAACATCAAACACTAAATTGTGTATCTTGAGGATACAAATGTTTTTCAAGGAGAACAGATGAAGCCAACCATCACTTTGGCTTACAAGAAAAGGAATGGAAAAAAATAAAAGCAAAGAAATAATACAGAAGAAAAAGAAGTAGAATTTTTTTCCCAACTGATTTATAGAAACACATGGCACAGCTAGTTCTTTGCTGAGTGGTTTTTATTGCCAAGTGTAACACTACGCAAACCGGATATATGCCCAGTGTCAATTTTTCGTCGAGTGTTTTCTCCGGCGCACTCTGCAATGGACCAGTTTACCGAATGTTCGATAAAATACAATCAATAGAGTACCTGACACTTGCAAACATTTTGATTATAGTGGTGTTACTTTATAACTCATAATATTACTAAAAAACACTATTGTTTTAACATATTTTAATGGAAATTATAAACAGGAAATCATAATAATATATTTTGGGTACGTAAAAGAGGAGAAAGATATATTGAAATACCCACAAATTTTGATGAGTTCGCAAAGCTCAAATTGTCATCAGTTCGCCTACAAATGTGCACAAAAATATTACAACTATATATCACTTCTTTCCAGTTTAAAAGGCCCGTCTGTTTCACTTGATCAATTATTTGACCATTCAGTAAAATGATTTACATACAAAAAATAATACCATCAGAAATTTCAACTGTTATATTTCTAATGGTACACCTTTTATGATATACAATTTGTATTACATTCGTGAAATTTTTGATCTAGAGATACGTGTAAGCCCTTTAAACTGGGAAGGAGGGAGAATTTGATTTGCCATGAAATAATTTGTAATTTTCTAACAATATATGCGTACAAATTTAATGCTAAAAGTTGTATTAAAATATCGTGTCAATGTATCTTTTCAAACTATAAATGGTAGTAATGCACTATTATTTTGGTAATATAGTTCTGTGTAATGTTCATCCAAGCCCGTGCTAAGAGCGCAATCAATGTAGGAAGATGAATGATGTGTTATGCAGGTATGAAATATAATTACATTTCAAGTAATTCACACTCTGATGTCACCCAAGTGTTTGCGCGCACGCACACACACACACACAGTATTAATCTAGCATTTTCTCTGAAAGGAGGAATGGATATTTAGTGTATATTTTGAATAACAAATCAAAGGGGTCTTTGGAAACAAATGCACTTTTCATAAAAAGAAATAGGTTCACAACAAATGTTTGTTGTTTGATTACAACTGTCAAAGTTGATAGGACAACTCTGTGGCACACAAGACACGAATGGTTACAATTAGAGAGAGATCCTTCATGGAGCACATAATTATGGATAAGTGTAATTGACTAATAATATTGCATGCTGAACTAGTCACGGTTTGCAAAAAAGTGGTACTTATATTTTCATCTTTCTTTCAACTCCTTTCACAAGTTGTAGCGTTAGCAATGCATGCACATTGCCCATAAATAGGTGGCCTACCCAGGTAGCATGATCAATGCCATGCCAGTTTCTTCTTCTTGTTAAGAGGAGAATATGAGAAAGGAGAGTTGCCAGGAAATCATACTTATCACCAAGTATGCCATGATCATAATTTCCTCGTTATGACTGGGATGCATTAGGAACTCGAGTTGAAGACAGCTAAAGCAAGTTCCGTCCCAAATCAGGTATCCCCTGGGCACGCCCCTGCCTTGTGGGCCCCCTAGAGCACCACTGACCTCAACTCCAACTCTATATATTTTCTTTCATGGAGAAAAAAATCAGAGAGAAAGTTTCATCGCGTTTTACGATACGGAGCCACTGCCAAGCCCTAATCTCTCTCGGGAGGGATGATCTAGAGTCCGTTCGGAGCTTTGGAGAGGGGGATTCATCGACGTCGTCATCATTAACCATCCTCCATCACCAATTTCATGATGCTCACCGCCGTGCGGGTGTAATTCCATCGTAGGCTTGCTGGACAATGATGGGTTTGATGAGATTTACCATATAATCAGGTTAGTTTTGTTAGGGTTTGATCCCTGGTATCCACTATGTTCTGAGATTGATGTTGCTATGACTTTGCTATGCTTAATGCTTGTTAGTAGGGCCCGAGTGGCATGATTTTAGATCTGAACCTATTATGTTTTCATGAATATATGTGAGTTCTTGATCCTATCTTGCATGTCTATAGTCGCCCATTATGTGTTATGATCCGACAACCCCGAAGTGACAATAATCGGGATACTTCTCGGTGATGACCGTAGTTTGAGGAGTTCATGTATTCACTAAGTGCTAATGCTCTGGTCCGGTTCTCTATTAAACGGAGGCCTTCATATCCCTTCGTTTCCATTAGGAACCCGCTGCCACGGGAGGGTAGGACAAAAGATGTCATGCAAGTTCTTTTCCATAAGCATGTATGACTATATTCCGAATACATGCCTACATTATATTTATGTACTGGAGCAAGTTCTGTGTCACCCTATGTTATAAATATTACATGAGGAATCGCATCCGACATAATTATCCATCACTGATCCAATGCCTACGAGCTTTTCACATATTGTGCTTTGCTTATTTATTTTACCGTTGCTACTGTTACAATTACTACAAAACTACTATCTTTACTTTTGTCACTGTTACCGTTACTTTCATACTACTTTGCTACTAAATACTCTGCTGCAGATACTAAGTTATCCAAGTGTGGTTGAATTGATAACTCAACTGCTAATACTTGAGAATATTCTTTGGCTCCCCTTGTGTCGAATCAATAAATTTGGGTTGAATGCTCTACCCTCGAAAATTGTTGCGATCCCCTATACTTGTGGGTTATCAAGACTATTTTCTGGCGCTGTTGCCGGGGATCATAGCTCTATTCTTTGAGTCGCTTGGGATTTATATCTGCTGATTACTATCAAGAACTTGAAAGACGAAGGAAGTAAGATTTTCCCCTCAACTACGAGAGGAGGTAAGGAACTGCCATCTAGCTTTGCACTAGATTCTCCTTCTGTTTTGAGTAAGCTTGCGACACCTAAACATGCTACTGCTATGAATTCTAATATGTCACATGTTATTGATGATGCCACCTCTACTATGCATGATACTTATGATGAAACTACTTCTATGCTTGATACTACTTTGCCATTTGGTTAATTTCTAGATGAACAACTTGCTAGGGTTAGAGAGAATGAAATTATTGAAGATGAAATTATTGATGATAGTGATGATGAAGGTTCTCCCCCTAAATATGAATTGCTTGTTGTTCTAGAGGGTTATGTTATGGATGAAGACGCTGCTAGAGCTATCCTTGCTTGCAATGATAGATATGATCTTAAGAAGTTATTAGCTAAATGGAATATGATCCTGCTTTCGCTACTTCACCTATCTTTGTTACTGATAAGGATTATGAATTCTCTGTTGATCCTGAGATAATTACTTTGGTTGAATCTGATCTTTTTTATGGCTATGAATCTGAAACTGTTGTGGCACATCTTACTAAGTTAAATGATATAGCCACCCTGTTCACTAATGACGAGAAATCTCGCTATTATTATATCCTTAAGATATTTCCGTTTTCATTAAAGGGTGATGCTAAAACTTGGTTTAATTCTCTTGATCCTGGTTGTGTGTGTAGTCCCCAGGATATGATTTATTACTTCTCTGCTAAATATTTCCCTCCTCGTAAGAAACAAGTTACCTTGAGGGAAATATATAATTTTGTGCAAATCGAAGAAGAGTGTCTCCCACAAGCTTGGGGGAGGCTTATCCGATTACTTAATGATTTGCCTGATCATCCTCTTAAGAAAAATGAAATACTTGATATCTTTTATAATGAGCTAACCGATGCTTCCAGGGACCACTTGGATAGTTGTGCTGGTTCTATTTTCAGGGAAAGAACAGTCGACCAAGCTGAATTGTTATGGAATAATATGTAGACTAATGAAAATAATTGGACTCTTCCTAAGCCAATTCCCGAGCCAATTGAGCCAACTCCTGAGCCTATTCCTAAACCTACTCTGAAGAAGAGAGGTGTTCTATTTCTCAGTCCTGAAGATATGCAAGAGGCAAAGAAATCTATCAAAGAAAAAGGTATTAAAGCTGAAGATGTTAAGAATTGACCTCCTATTGAAGAAATACATGGTCTTAATATACCGCCTGTCAAAGAAACACATGGTCTTGATAACCCGACACAGGTAGTAAAGGTAATTCTCTCTATAGATATGATAAAGTTGAAATCTCGTCTACTAAGTTTCCCAGCCAATGTTTAGATGAACTTGATGACTTTATGGCTAGATAAGAAAGTTTTAATGCTTATGTTGGTAGAGAATCAAAGAGTAATGCTTTCATGATTGGACGCTTGAGTGATTGTATGGCTAGAGTTAAAGGTGAACTTAAACTCATTAGAAAATATGCTTCTATGGTGACTACTCAAGCGGAGCAAGTACTTAAAGCTCAAAGTGATTTGCTCGATGAATTAAATAATAAACATGATTTTGCTGTTAGAGTGGCTACTAGAACTAGTAGAATGACTCAGGAACCATTTTATCCTGAAGGCTACCCTAAGAGAATTGAGCAGGATTTTCAGAGAAATAATTTAGATGCATCTAGTCCTTATAAAAAGAATAAAAAGAAAAATGGTATGACTTTGCATGCTTCTAGTGAACCTGTTGTACACACACCTGAGAATCCCAATGATATTTCTATTTCTGACGCTGAAACACAATCTGGTGAAGAACATGAACCTAGTGATAATGTTAATGATAATGTTCATGTTGATGCTCAACTTAACAATAATAATGATGTAGAGACTGGACCTGTTGTTGATCTTGATAACCCAAAATCAAAGAATCAAAGTTATGATAAGAGAGATTTTGTTGCTAGGAAGCAAGGTAAAGAAAGAGAACCATGGGTTCAGAAACCCATGCCCTTTCCTCCTAAGCCATCCAAGAAAAAGGATGATGAGGACTTTGAGTGCTTTGCTGAAATGATTAGACCTATCTTCTATGCGCTTAACTGATATGCTTAAAGTAAATCCTTAAGCTAAATATATGAAGGATATCATTACAAACAAAAGAAAGATATCGGAAGCTGAAATTTCCACCATGCTTGCTAATTATACTTTTAAGGGTGGAGTACCAAAGAAACTTGGAGACCTAGGGGTACCAACTATACCATGCTCCATTAAAAGAAACTATGTTAAAACTGCTTTATGTGATCTTGGAGCCGGTGTTAGTGTTATGCCTCTCTCTTTATATCGTAGACTTGAATTGAATAAGTTGACACCTACTGAAATATCTTTGCAAATAGTATTATCTGTCTGTTTTCTGAATTATCCATGCAATAAAAATATCCCGAAAATAAAAGTTCTCCAAATACCCTGCAAATTTAGTATGATTTTTTATGGAATATTTGAGGATTTTAGGCACTGAGAACACAGCATGGGGGCAGGCACCTTGCCACGAGGGTCCAGGGTGCGCCCACTCTGACTAGGTGCGCCCCCCTGCCTCGTGGGCCCATAGTGGCCCCCTCCACTTATTCCTGCACCCACACACTCCATCTTCTTCCCAAAAATCCACATCCAGCTCAAGCACGAGTTCTAGCTCATTTTGCTACGATTTTCGATCTCCTTGCTCAAAGCTCCATTCACAAAGCTGCTTTGGAAGATTGTTCCTTGGTATGTGACTCCTCCAATGGTCCAATTAGTTTTTGTTCTAGTGCTTTATTCATTGCAAATTTTTGCTACATAGGTGACCCTGTTCTTGAGCTTGCATGTCAAGTTTATGAGGTCCCAAGTAATTCTAATGCATGATATAGGCTCTAGGCACTTGTGGGAGTAGTTACTATCAGTTTTATTGAGTTTGATTCACTTTTATTTTGAGTTACTAAGAATTTTAGAAATTTTCAGAAAATGATGAGGAGACTTTTGAGGGGCTCTTCTAGTCAAAGCTCCAAGGATAAACAAGCTAAGGAGAAAGGTCAAGTATAATCTTCCTCGCGTAGCGGAAGTAAGGGCGTGTGAGTGGCCTTGTGATAATTTCTTGAGAGCAGCCGGGATTTATGAAGACTTTTATTCTTTGGCTGATAATGCGGGCCTCACCGACTTCCTCCATGACCGGATCGAACAGTATCTCCTACTCACCAATACTTTTGTGCAAAACTTTTACTATTATCCTAAGAATTCTCCTCCTTTAGTATCTTTTCATTTATATGATGAGGCTAAGGAAATTTCATTACGTAATTTTTGCGCGGCTTGTAGAATACCATTAGAGGGCAGCTTAGATGAATCAAATCGTAAAGATGTGGATGGTTTTATTGATACTATTACTGTAGGGGAATCGAGGAAGGTTTCCGATGCAAGAATAACTAGCATACATTTCCCTGTTTTATGCTACTTTGCTATATTTGCTAGTCGATGCTTAATTGGTCGCGGAAATTGTGGAAACCTCAGTGTTCCCGATATTATTATTTTCTTCCAAGCCTTATTTGGTGATAACACTTTTAGTATGGGTGCCGTTATTGCTAAACAATTAAGTCTAAATCGTACAAAGGGCCCCATCTTTGGAGGTATCTATGTTGCACGCGTTGCTAAACATTTTGAGATACCTATTAGGCATTATGAGAAAGAGGAGACACTGCTGCCCCCTAGCTTTTTAGATTACAGGAGCATGGTAGCTCATGAGTTTATTGTTGACAATGATGATAAGATGCTTCTGTATAACCTGAGATTTAATAAGAAACACAATGAGATTATTACCCTGCCTGCACCTTCTTTGTTTGATTTAACTGCAGGCCCTTACCTCGTGTTGCCGTCGGCCATGTACGCACACCGAGGCCAGACATCAGCTCCAGAGCCCGAGCCAGGACCGCCACTGGACCCTTATCGTCCATCCAGTTATCAATGGGATCCGGAGGGGATCGCCAGCCAGTGGTATCCAGATGACAGTCCTCAGTACACCGGGGAGAGTAGCCGCGGTCCTTGGGCATAGACCAACTTAGGCCAAAATCCTAAGCATGGGGGAGTATGTATTTCTCACCGACATTACATTCATGTTCACACACTTCTTCTAGTTGTCGGTGCTCATACTCTTTCATTTTATTATTCATGCTAGTTTAATTTCTTTTCTAGCTTTCTTCTTGTGTGTTTGATAAACCTTAAGAAAACAAAAAAAAATAGTTAGTTTAATTTCCATGCTTGTAGCAGTAATTAAAAAGAAAACCCAAAAAGATTTCTCATCCTTCTTTTACTTTTTGATTTAACCATAATGAAAATGTGTAGTGGCTCTAATATGCATAAGTGTTGATTTAACCAAGAGCCCATATTACCTTGTCTTCTCTCTTGAATTGAATGCTTGCAGATTCCAGCTTAGTCCAATGCATGTGCACTATTATTATTATACAGACCATTCGGTCGTGCAAGTGAAAGGCAATAATGACAATATATAATGGATTGATTGAGAAGAGAAAAGCTGGTATGAACTCGACCTCTTTTGGTTTTGTAAATATGATGAGTTCATCATTCCTGAGTCAGCCTATTATGATTAAACATGTTTGCAATAGCAATTAGAGATCATAGTTGCTTATGCCATGCTTAATTAGCTAGGAGCTTATAATGGTTTACCTTGCGTGCCAACATGCTATTAAAATGGTTGTGATGTGGTATGATAGGGTGGTATCCTCCTTTGAATGATTCGAGTGACTTGACTTGGCACATGTTCACGCATGTAGTTGAAACAAATCAACATAGCCTATTTATGTTCATGGTGGATTATATCCTACTCATGCTTGCACTCAGTGTTGATTACTATTAATGCATGTTCATGATTGTTGTCGCTCTCTCAGTTGGTCGCTTCCCAGTCTTTTGCTAGCCTTCACCTGTACTAAGCAAGAATACTGCTTGTGCATCCAAACTCCATAAAACCAGAGTTATTCCATATGAGTCCACCATACCTTCCTATATGTGGTATTTACCTGTCGTTCCAAGTAAATTTGTATGTGCCAAACTCCAAACCTTGAAATGAAATTCTGTTTTGTATGCTCGAGCAGCTCATGTTTCAACTAGGGTTGTCTATATCTTCCATGCTAGGTGGGTTATTCTCAAGAGGAGTGGACTCCGCTCCTCATTCACGAGAAAATGGCTGGTAACCGGGATGCCCAGTCCCATGATCAAAAAGATCAAAGCAAATAAAAATTAATTAAACAAAACTCCCCCAGGGCTGTTGCTAGTTGGAGGCACTAGTTGTTTCAAGCAAGCCATGGATTGATGCTTGTTGGTGGTGGGGGAGTATAAACTTTACCATTATTTTTGGGAACCACCTATAATGTGTGTAGCATGGAAGATATCATGATCTCATAGTTGTTGCATTGACAGTGAAAGTATATCGCTCAAAATGTTATTCATCTCTATTTCAAAATCGAGCTCTGGCACCTCTACAAATCCCTGCTTCCCTCTGCGAAGGGCCTATCTATTTACTTTTATGTTGAGTCATCACCCTCTTATTAAAAAGCACCCGCTGGAGAGCACATTGTCATTTGCATGCATTACTATTAGTTTATATTGGGTATGACTTGACTGGATCTCTTTAACATGAATTACAATGTTTAGTCAGTCCTTGATCTTTAAAGGTGCTCTGCATTTATGTTTTGCGGTCTCAGAAAGGGCTAGCTAGATACCATATTGTTATATCATATTATGATTATTTTGAGAAAGTGTTGTCATCCGAGATTTATTATTATTGCTCGCTAGTTCATTAGTCCATTGATATGAGTAAACATGAGACCTAAGTGTTATTGCGAATATGGTTAGTTCATAATCTTTGCTGAAAACTTGATATGCTGGCTTTACATATTTACAACAACAAGAGCAAACAGAGTTTGCAAAAGTTTGTCTTTATCACTTTTTGTTTATCAACTGAATTGCATGAGGACAAGCATAAGTTTAAGCTTCGGGGAGTTGATACATCTCTAACGTATCTACTTTTCCAAACACTTTTGCCCTTGTTTTGGACTCTAACTTGCATGATTTGAATGAAACTAACTCGGACTGACACTGTTTTCAGTAGAACTGCCATGGTGTTATTTTTGTGCAGAAAACAAAAGTTCTCGGAATGACCTAAAAATCTGCGGAGATTACTTTTGGAAAATATAAAAAATACTGGCGAAAGAATCACGGCCAGGGGGCCCACACCCTGTCCATGAGGGTGGGGGCATGCCCCCTGCCTCGTGGGCCCCCTGGAGCTCCACCGACCTCAACTCCAACTCTATATATTTTCTTTCGCGGAGAAAAAAATCAGAGAAAAAGTTTCATCGCATTTTACGATATGGAGCCGCCGCCAGGCCCTAATCTCTCTCGGGAGGGCTGATCCGCAGTCCGTTCGGGGCTCCGGAGAGGGGGATTCATCGCCGTTGGCATCATCAACCATCCTCCATCACCAATTTCATGATGCTCACCGCCGTGCGTGAGTAATTCCATCGTAGGCTTGCTGGACGGTGATGGGTTGGATGAGATTTACCATGTAAACAAGTTAGTTTTGTTAGGGTTTGATCCCTAGTATCCACTATGTTCTGAGACTGATGTTGATATGACTTTGCTATGCTTAATGCTTGACAGTAGGGCCCGAGTGCCATGATTTCAGATCTGAACCTATTATGTTTTCATGAATATATATGAGTTCTTGATCATATCTTGCAAGTCTATGGTCACCTATTATGTGTTATGATCCGACAACCCCGAAGTGACAATAATCGGGATAGTTATCGGTGATGACCGTAGTTTGAGGAGTTCATGTATTCACTAAGTGCTAATGCTTTGGTCCGATTCTCTATTAAAAGGAGACCTTAATATCCCTTAGTTTCCATTAGGACCCCGCTGCCACGGGAGAGTAGGACAAAAGATGTCATGCAAGTTCTTTTTCATAAGCACGTACGACTATATTCGGAATACATGCCTACATTACATTGATGAACTGGAGCTAGTTCTATGTCACCCTATGTTATAACTATTACATGAGGAATTGCATCTGACATAATTATCCATCACTGATCCAATGCCTACGAGATTTCCACATATTGTGCTTTGCTTATTTACTTTACCGTTGCTATTGTTACAATTACTACAAAACTGCTATCTTTACTTTTGCCACTGTTACTTACTTTCATACTAACTTGCTACTAAAAATTTGCTGCAGATACTAAGTTACCCAGGTGTGGTTGAATTGACAACTCAACTGCTAATATTTGAGAATATTCTTTGGCTCCCCTTGTGTCGAATCAATAAATTTGGGTTGAATACTCTACCCTCGAAAACTGTTGCAATCCCCTATACTTGTGGGTTATCACGGATGCAATCATCCGAGTTCCTATAGTCCGCGCTAATCTCGAGCCCAAGATATCGACCACTTCAGCACAGCCACATGGATCCCTTATCGGTGCTTCGTCTAGCTAATTGCAGCCCACCCCTGCTTCAGCTGTCGCAGGCAATAGCCCGACTTCCTCCACCTCCATTGTCTTTTCCAACCAAGGAACGTTGGCTTAGAACGTTGTCTTTTCCAGCACGGGAAATGCTAGTTTGTTGATTGTCGCTAGAGAGAACTTGTGTTTTTCTCCTTGACATAGAAGGTTGGCATGCTACTATGTAATTTATGAAGTCTTGCAATTTAAAGCGCGCTACAATTTCTTTTATGAATTTTTTATGTTCTTCTGTGACTCCTTTGTAAGTTAGTACATGCCTTTATGTGTACTAATGTACGCCAAACTATAATGATCATGATAAACAAACAGAAGTGAGTGCTTGAGCTCGATATTACTAATTAAATAGGCCGTTGGGGAAAAGAGTATGGAAGGTTGATTTTCCATGTATCGTGTGTGCCTTTGTTTTTATCCCTGGTATCCTATCACAACAACTCTTATAGCCTCTTCACGTGTTTCCTCCTAAGCTATTTTCCAAGTGTTACCCAATATAAAGAGGCACTGTTTGTTCCTCGTTTCTAACAAGCTCCTGAGTGTCTTCATTTTGGTTGTTCATAATTCATGTATTGAGGAGGTGGCGGAACAAGGTGCTGCAAGCGGAGGGCCCGTAGATGGCCATCATGATGATGATGCATATGCTCGTGGTCGGGATGGTGTGCCCTGGATGGGAAATGGTGCCGATTAAGGCGGTGATCTGGAACTTGACAATAGACTTGTGGTCTGTCTTAGGCTGCTTTTGGATCTGTTTAGTTGGAATATGACACGACTAGAGTAAACCTATAGTTTATCTTGCGTGCCTTTATCTGACAATGATAAATTACAGATCAATTACTAGTGCAGATTGGTTCTCTTACCAGTGCAAATCGGAAGGTTCATCACGCACCCTTACATAGAACATGCCGAAACCTATAAAAAACAATTCAATCTTACATATAGCCAGAGATCGTTGGTTGAGAAAATGATTATGAATCCGTGTAATTATTTTGAATGACAATATCGTATAATGTACTAGAAACGCTTCACATAAAAAATATTGTACTTATTCATCTTTAATTACGTCCTTTCACGAGCCACACCACTACATGCACGTTGGCCTTAAATACATGGCCCCTCCAAGTGGCATGATCAACGCACTGCTGAGTTTCCTTCTACTATTAAGAGGACAACATGAGAATGCAGAGAGTAGCTCGTCATAAAGTGCACCGACTCAACATGTTTCCTTCTTATGAATGGGATGTGTTAGGAACTTGAGTTGAAGAGAAAGATTGTGAGTTAGCATAGAGCACTCGTTTCTTCCAAGCTGGATAGCCCACGCCTGCACCGTCATCTTATCTCTGTCTCCATCGCATGCCCGTGGCAATGCTGCTCTATTGAACAATCTATTCATTTCTTACTGCCATGCTTAGTGCTCTTTGTTCTCATATCACTTTAAGAATTAGCCTGACTAGAGCAGGGAATCGCTTTTTTCTTGGAATTAACAGATTGCAAAAAGAGAAGAAAACAATAGGAAGAATAATCTTCAAATAACAGAGAAATCACCATAACACAAACACAAATATATTACTGCATTATATGTTAGCCTCTTAAATCTTTCATACATCACACTTGATTTTTGCTCTGATAAGAGATCTGATAAATTTCTAGAAACAAATGTTAATGTTCTTTTTATTCCCTTTTGCAGCATACCTTTAATTTTTCCGAGTAATTATGAAATTCAATGATTCCTAGCATTGGGATGTAGCATCCATGTTATTTCTGGGATACTCCGCACATTGTTCTAGAAGAGAGATAGTTCAGACTATGGCGTCGCTATCCAATCGACCAGGTCTTTCGTATTATCCCTGTCTTGTGGTTGATTTTCTGGAACGATGATATAGTAATGATTGAGTTCTATATTTTGAGTTAATTGAATTTTTTTGTTATACTTGAAGAAAAGAATGGAACAAAATACTTTCACATGGATTTAAAGAACTTATTAAAGTGTCCTTTTTAACATATTAATAGCATTATAAATCTTGCAGATGTTCCACATGTAAACAAAAAGAATGGATGATCTCTTAGGAAGCAGAATACTTTGGAAAATAACCTTGTTATGGCTATAAGTAGACAGACACCCAAGTGTCTTTTTAAGATGTGACTTCAAAGGCCTGATCTTAGTTTTTAGATAATGGGAAATGCAAATGTAGGGATAACCTATGTGTTATGTTGCAAATGAGAAACAATTGGAGGCTACTGATTTTTTGCCAGAAAGGCATACTCGTCATGTTATATTGCTTATAATCTATTCTATCAAAGGAAGAAGAAAAATATTAATTTACAAACGAAAGGCTGAGAGGATGATCTGAAGAAATGTCTTTAAACATTAGTTTTGTCTGCCTTAGTACGCGAAGGCATGCTGGAAAATGGTTCTAACCATGGAAACTCTTTTACTCAAGCCAATTGGTTTAATTACATATTAGTTCTAAACTTTGATTTAACAAGAGAAGAAGCATGTATTGGAAGAGAACTGTATTTTCTATGTTAAATCAATGCCCACCCTAAAAACAACAAAATGTGTATCAACGCTAGAACATTATATATTATGCAATGAATGTGATAAACATGAGTAATTGTTTTGGCACTTTCAGTATAGTAAATATGTTATAACGTCGGAAAAACTAAAATAAAGATAGGTCATTATTTCCCCCTTTTCATGCCCGATGGTTCCTAGGAGGCAAAACAGGGAAACTTCTTGTATAAAAACAGTCACAACTAATGTTTTCATGTATGATTCTGTTACATCTGTTGAAGTTGGGATATTTAGGTTGTGGCAGATCATCCATGATTGAGCGCATAATTGTAATGAGGGTAACTGAGCCGAAAATCATAGAAATAATAAGGGTAAACGAATATGAGAAAAAAAATGGCACTGCTCAACGCCCACATTAGTCCACGACACATGGGTAGCCTCATCCCAGTACCACTAGCACTGCCCGACACCCACGTAGATACGCTACCGTGGGCTGCATCGGGGAGAAGTGTTCTGCACGGCGGCGCGACCTCGTGGTCAGAGGACAAGTAGACCTTATGGTCGTGCTTCCCAGGCTTCGTTGGGATCTACTTGCTTGGCCTTTTGATCAGTTGGACTCGGTTCGCGGTGGTTGCAAGGGTTTGTTGGCCGTCTAGGGGGTAGAAGAGAGGAAGAAGACTGGGAACTGTACTTGAGGGCCCCTCCATCCGCACACGTGGCATTAAAAAGGACCGGGTGGAGGGGGGTTGGGTGGCTGACATGTGGAGCTCTCCCACATGGGTGGATTAAATTGGACAAGGGGTGGAGGTTGGGCGGCCTGACGTGCGGACCCGAGGCGGACAACAAGACGACGCGCGGCATGTACGTCTCGTGTCCATGTGGATGAAAATCGTGCTCAAATTTGCGACACAAATGCGTCCAAATGGTCACAAGACTGACAAATTTTGCACTTATGGCCGCCAGTTGGCTGTGGTTTTTGTCCACGCCGACCAATACAGACACCAACAGAAGGTGTGAATCGAGAGCGTCACTATTATTTGTTCGGCGCACCTGGAACAAGGATTTTCCCTAGAGTCCCGACGAAGATGAAGTCACCAGTACGACAAGGCCTTCAAGGAGATTAGCCTAGCCTTATGCTTACACCACTGCTGGTGGCTAGAGAAGAGATTTATCCCAAGTGATAAGACCCCTTCCCAACGCACCGGTAGGTCAAGGTCGATGGCAGACCTCCACATCCACGAAGCAGAGTACAAGGACAAACCAGTCCGCTGCAGGCCAAATTTGACTTGCCCATGCCACGCCCAACCAGAAGCATGACACGTGGTCGGAGAAGATGGATGCAGAACAACTAGAAGACCACCCATCCAGGAAGGTATACGACTCTCAGTGGTGCCGTCGTGGTCGGCTCACGCACTTGTGAACAAGGGTTTCTCCCAGATCACGTATTTGATCAATTGCCACAAGCCAGGGGACCGGTCATGGAGCAGCCACCGGTGGCCAACGCGGCAGGGCGACAAGACGGTGAGAGCATCGGGAAATGGGATATTGAAGCAGCATGGTGACCTTTTGGATCTAGACGAAGAAGTAGGGGAGCTTGGGCCATGCCTCTCCTGCCGGTCGCTCTCCCAACAGCGTGGCAGCAATTCAAAGGGAGAGTCGCTAGCCGCTGTTTTCAGGAGCAGTAAAATAGATGGCACCTCCAACCTTGCAAGTTTACATATCACTGGAAAACTAGAATGCGAGAAATGAGAGAGGAGAGTAACTAGTGCATCATGTTTATCAGCAAGTGCGCCGCGAACAAGTGAATTTACTGTGTAACCTCCTTATGAATGGGATGCATTAGGAACATGAGTTGAAGAGGAGAAATCGAAGTCTACTTCAATAGTATTACCAAGCTAAGACTGAGATTCATCACTAATTCATAGTTTCATTTCTTGTCCATGTTTAGCTTTGTGTCAAATCGAGCTTTTTTACAACACCTTATTACTACTTGTGAATGGATAGGAGTTACAGTTAAAGTTAAGATGATACTTTAGTCCTTGTCTATTGCTAAATACTGCAATCAGTTTTAATTAGCAAAGTGGCCTGCACATAAGAATTTACCAAACTTAAGTACATGGGTAATATCTTAGCCTTTCAAGACTACAACATTATTAGTCGATTAGTTTGAAGACAAACTGTAACCAAGTATGGTGGCATTTATAATACGAGCCGTATGTCAACATAGTTGTTGCCTTACATATGCTTGGTTTTCCCTTTGATATTTAAATATAGTAGCAAAAATGCCCGTGCGTTGCTATGGAAGACGCAATTAATGTGTATTTAAATTTGGTTAGAATTAAATGGGCAAAACACAATGATACTGGAGTAGCAAGTTTTCTACGGATTCCAAATGGACTTCAATTTTCTATATAGAGCTATAATTCATCATCATATTGTAAGTTAAAATAGAACTAGTTATCTTCTATCCCAGCTTGAAATATATTTCAAAATGGTTGTAGATGTGGTGTTGGCATGTGCGAGGTGGCTGGTGAGCACCAGTTGTCAGTGATCCGTGCCGTTTTCACACAATATTAAGAAAATAAAAAGTGAAAATAGTGGCATTTTACACAAACAATTCTAAAAACAAAAATAGTAGGTATCAAACTCTAGGGGTCCTAAAACATGTTTTCAATTGTAATAAGGAGAAGACGTACGTACTACCTTATCTCTCTAAGTAACATTAATAATAAAAAAACATGGATAATGAGATCACACGGTTGATTGACATTTAATACTATTTGTGGAAAACTTTATTAGACTCTGTAGCATGCGATTTGCATGAGATTGGTAGGAAAAAAATGTTGTTAGCACCGATACAACCGGCCATCGTTGCAACTGAAGACACAAAAAATTATACATTCCTAGAGACACATTATCTCTATTCTTAATGACTGAGTTGGTAGGATTGCGTCCACGGTTTATTTTCGTCCGGTTTATTTTCGTCTGGTTTATTTTTGTTTGGTTTAATTTGGTCTCTCCTTCCATCATCATATCCTCACGTTGATTTTTTTCACCCTCCCAATAAAAACTTTCTTAACATTTACAAACTTTCCCAATAAAAACTTTCTTAACATTTACAAACTTTCCTAACCAGACACCGTCACAAACGGGCAGGTACAGAAATCACATTACAAACATTAAAACCCTATTTTCATGAAAATCAATTCAAAATCCTAACTTTCCTAACGCATCGATTCTTACCTTTTCTATGTACCTCATTGGTGCCCCATCGATGCCCCCTCCCACCAAATGTAAGTTCTTTCATCCCCTCGCACGATCCCCTCGAACCACCGTCAAAGTAAGGAAACACCCAGCGTCTTTGTTCCAAATCATGCCATTTTAGTCAACGCCAAGCTGCTCATGGCCGGGGACGCCGTCGTCTTCATGCGCCGCGCCGACGGGGAGCTGCTCGCCGGGATCCGCCGCGCGCCCAGGTACCCCGCCGTCTCCCAGCAGGCGTCCGAGGGCGCCGAGCGCCGGCCACGCAACGCGCGCGGGGGTCCCGCCCGAGGAGGTGGATGAGGCCGTGCGGCTCGCGGTAGAGGGCACGCTCTTCACCGTCACCTACTACCCACGCCAGGGCGCCGGGGAGTTCGTCGTGCCCAAGCAGGAGGTGGAGGACGCGCTGATCGGCGCCTGGGCACCCGGCGTGCAGGTGCGCATGAAGTTCCTCGACGCCGAGGAGCGCCGCTCCGAGTGGAACAACGGCGCCGTCAAGGCCGTCGAGTCGTCGACCCCTTCATCTGGCGCATGCTCGAGGTACATCTTGCGTCCATACATCCATCTCTCCAGTCAATCCATCCGATCATTGCGATAATTGTCTGGTTGATCGATGGAGTCCACCTCTGTTTGGTTCAGGCATGCTTGCTTCAATTTGTTTGCTCTGCCATTCAGTATGGAGTAGCCCTAGATGTTCACCATGCTAGCGACTCGCCCGTCAAACCGCAGAGATCCCTCGCATGGAGTAGCCCTAGATGTTCTAGGCCACCACCGCCAATCCGGCGAGCCTACGCTGCGACCGTTCATGGCGCCTGGGGGCAATGAACTGGCATTGCGGTCATGGAGGGGAGGCTCAGGAGCAGGGCGACGCTGGCTGGTAGAGGAATTCGAAGGAGCCAGGCCGCCCTGGCGATCACCTTGACTGTTGCGTCGTGCACCAACTAACGGCAGTGTCCGCGGTGGTGAAGAAGCATACACGGCGAGGCTAATATAAGGTATACCTTGGAGGACGCAACCCCCTGTCGTCAACACCTCATGGCCCGAATCGCCTGGAGGCCGCAACCCCTGCCTGTGCTCCAGATTCACAGTGTGTCCTGACGAACGAGGCGGCAATCTCTGAATTGAATAATTGATCGTTCATCTCGTTCTACCGCTGATTCGCTCGGCGCCACCTCTGTGGTACTCTTGACTGCTTTCACATATCCCCACAAGGTATAGTACGTGGTATCCCACCCCATGTCATGTAATTGCATTCTGAAGCAATTAGTACATAGGAGTCAACCCATAGGACAAGGAGGACCCGGTTATAGATTTTTTTAAGGGAGGGTGTGCCGTGTACGGGAGCATATCTGTTAGTTTGTATCCTATGTTTAACAATTTCGGAAATTTTTGTAGTATAAAAATCTCAATAGTGAGGATACATTGCTGAACGTGATGTGATGTATATGATTTAGTTTATCATTAGTTGTTCTCCTTGCCACTACCCACTAAATTTCAGATCTGCCTTCAACTTCTAATGGTAAATATTCAATTAATTTTAGTCGGCTCAAAAGGCTTCAAGCTTCTTTGTCCATTATTTCCTGTTCAACTTTAAGAAACCTTTCAGTTTGTTTTGTTTCACTTACTTTACTATTCCTTCTTGATAAACTCACCAGGTACTGTATATATCTCTCCCTGGTCACAGTGGGATGGCTAATAATTTCATGCACAACACCACAATAACAGATATTCGGAGATTTGGAATTGTTTTGCTGTTTTCTTTCTATGAAAGATAAGCATGAATGCAGCGATGGCAAACCTAAACATCGTTGCCAATTTTCTCTTTCACAGAATAGGATGAATGTCACGGCAGCAGCTGCAAACTCCAAGAACGTTATTGTCATGGGGGGCACCAGTTTCAATTGTGTCTTCTTGCAAGCTCCTTGTCAATGAGAGGCACAAGGTCAGTCTGTACTCCGTAGATACATTTGTGATGCAGTGATTCTTCTCTTATGCTAACTAATACATTGATTATGTCCTGTGATTCTCTAGGAGCACTAAGAAATTATATGTTTTCTTAAGGGTCATATCACACGAGGAAACTCTCACCCACAGCCATGAAATTTCCAATTGAATCAAATGCAAATTATACATAGTGCTCTTCCAAGCCACAGTTCAACCCCCACTTCTTGCCGCTCGCCTTCAGCCCCAGCAAGACGATTAAATATTTTACCTCAATCCATATATCAGATCTCGTGCTCAAGAAGACGATGGTGAAGAGCATGATAATGATCCAAATGTATGTTAACAATTGGTCCAGTTTAGAAATCTAAACAGGAAAGCTGAGGGGCCATTTAGTTTATACCCAGGCCCACCTCGCCAGAGATGGTGCGTGCAGATATTTTGGCGAACGATTCCCCTGCCCCTGTTTCGCCTGTCCGTGGACGCAGAATGAAAGCAGTGACCAGTTTTTTTTGGCATGACTCCTATAATTGGGTTTCAATCTAAACAGTACCCAGTCAATGCCGAACTTCTTACTCAATATGACTCCTCAGGTTTCATTTGTTGGGGAGGCAGACAGAAACAACGATAACTAATATTTTTTTCTTTTCACTCACAATAATATTGTCATCAGATACAATTGCTATCAGGTTAGTGTTTTGTGAGCTTTCATCATGTCCCTTTATGGAACTTTTAAATGTTGATTATCATTTATCACTGCTGCTACTTTATGCAGAGTATTGATGTTTGTACTGAAGGAAGTCCAAAAGTCTTATCGATGCAGGCAAGACACTTGATATGACAAATTTCAAGTGGAAACGAACAAATATTATGCTTGTTCATCGCTTGATGTCTACCCTGACTATTCTTTCATTTGAAACTCGCTAATAACAAGTTTTTACTCTGCTGTTAAAACTGATGTTGCTAATTCGGTTCATAAAATTATTGTCGTTATAATTTGGTGATGTAATACTTTGCCATAAGCCAATATCAAATTATGAAGCATTGCTATAACTTCCAACGTGGTGCTAGAGCATTATATATGAATGTACTTAGTTAAAGGCCATCCAAAGATACACATTTGCAAGGAAACTGCACAATGTCAATACGAATATGAAAGATAATTGGATAAATAACTTTGAAATCTGATCTTTTTCTGATGATAACACAACTTACGCTGATTTCCATAATGAACAGAGAATAGAAAAAGTGTTGTTGCGGCCATGACTTGAATAACAAACCAAATTCACAAGGTCGGTACTGGACTATTGGTAATATATATTCTTTTGGCAGGGATTTAGAAATACTTCACATCTCTTTTTAGTGGATTTTGTGATAGGAGTGAGAGTTGAGAGTGAGCGGGTTGGAGGCTGTGGTTGATTTGTTCAGTTACGAATGTGAGCGGAATATTTTCCCTACTTAAGAAAAAGTGGCAAATTGGATAAGGCAGTCATATTTTTTTTATCAGGTCATACAATATATTTTTTAGGATAGAAGGGTAAATGCATTAGTTTGTTGTTTTAATAGTTAATAACAGACGCGGTGGCGTATTAGTTGCATCCCCAACAACAGCCATCATATTTTTGTTTTGTGGTAATGCATGACATTCAACTGTATGTTACAACATGGCAATGCCTCATGAGACATCGAATTTGCCTTCTTGGCTTGGGGTCGTCATGGGCGGCGCACGCCTCCTCCGCCTTGATGGTCGTGGCGGATCGGCACGAACACGGGAGGAGGGGATCATGACGGAGAGCAAGCGGTTGGTGGGGGCACTCCTCCTTGGTGGTCCGTGGGGAAGTATGGTATGAAGGGAAGAGGGCGCCAGGACGAAAGTGAGGTGAGTCTCATCCGGTTATAAAGTAGAGGGCTCCAGCGAGAAATATTAGGCTATGGTGGGAAACTGAGCTGGAAGGAGAGAGGGTCCGACATGAGGGAAGGGTGCCTCATGGTGTGGGGTTTTGTGTTGTGTTGGGACCGCGTGTTGGAAATAACATGGCGGATAGTTCGGACAACGACATTGCTCCCCATATATGAGATGGATTTGGGGCAGCCTGTACTAAACCCGGGCAAACGTCGGGCCGGGCCGGGTTTCGGGCCGGGCTTGTAAAAGCCCGACCTTCATTTCTCAAGCCCGAGCCCAGCCCGAAGCCTGAAATACTCCCTGTTTTCAAGCCCGAGCCCGGCCCAAAATCAAGCCCGAAGCCCGAAAGCCCGGCCCGAATGCTGTTTTTTAGTACGCGCACGTGCAAGCCCGGCCCGAAGCCCGAAAGCCTGGCCTGAAATACAGAAAAATTGAAGCTCGAGCCCGGCCTGAATTATCTTTCGGGCTGCAAAACAAAGCCCGAGCCTGGCCTGAATGTCAAGCCCGACCTGGCCCGGCCCGGGTTTTTCGGGCCGGGTCGTCGGGCCGGGCTGCCCATGCCCGGGTTTAGCCCGGACTGTCCAGTCGGTTGAGTTTTGAGACCGTTGGGCGCCCGTTTGAAGTCCGAACATGCTCGGACGTACGAGGAAGAAATGAGCTTCGACTATAGAGGTGACCTTAATCATTTATTTGATTCATTTATATGCATTATAGCCCGTAGCAACGCACGGGCATTCTACTAGTTGTTACTAATTCTTCTTTTCGTCACCATTGTCAATGGTGGTCACATTTGTTCGGATCACGCAGTCCTCCTCGACCGTCTTCAAATATTCAGTCCACAATCGAATCCTTCCTTTTAATTATTAGCCTCACGTAATCCTTTTTTACTTACTCCGTATTATTAAGGATCCCAGCCATTAAAATATTCTGGTAAGCCCATCACAATCCTTCCTTGCCTTATATTAAGGATCCCATCAATTTAAATATTCTGCCACACCATCCTTCCTTGCCTTATATTAAGGATCCCATCAATTTAAATATTCTGCCACACCATACTTCCTTGCCTTATTAAGGATCCCATAAATTTAAATATTCTGCCACACCATCCTTCCTTTATATTCTTCCGAGCCCACACCATCCTTCCTTTGAATTAGCCGCGCATATATTTAGCCACAATAATTACCCCATCCACTTAATTAGCTGCCCCTTTTTCACGGCTGTTTGTTAGTTACTGCGCGGCTGGTATATTAACTGGTTTGACTATGTTTAAAATTGCGAGGTGGAACTATTCTGCACGTAATATGCTTATCTCAGTTGGTTGACCTAACTGAAAGAATTAGAATAGATCTCAGGTTCAATTCTGCATTGTAGCAGATGTTTTTTCTTTCTCTAAGACCTAAGATAAGAAAGGCCACTCGCGTGCACGCAGCCCATAAGGAAGGCCCATGTTTTTTGCGGTTAGTTAGATGGGCTGGGGTGGTTGTGGGTACGTGTACATATGATTCTTTTAAAATTCGATCGAGGAGAGGAGACGTGGAGCAAGGTAGAATAGAAAATAATACCACCTCGTAGGGACCAGCAAAAAAGACCACGTACGGAAAAAAGTGGGGAAAAAATAACGGTAAACCCGAGAGACTCAATCCGTGCTTTATTATTTGGGAGAGATATGTGTTATGCATTAATCAAGTAGGATGTGCTCCCCCACACACAAAAAATGTAGAATGTGCTCGTGTGCAGGTAATTAGGAAAACAGGTATCCAATGGAAACTGGGACCTTTACATGTAAGACCAGAAGCAAATTTGAGAGAGCAAGTTATGGCAGACGAGAATGATTAGAATAAGGTTAATTAATTGACTGACAGTACAGTCTGCTAATTGGTATGTTAAATTCGCCAAAGATAGTTGGTTGAGCAAATTGTTATGAATCAGTTTAATTAATTGACTCGCAATACCGTATGTTAAACTAGACAAGCTTCACCGAAGAAGGTTATATTTATTGATCTTCTATCAATGTCTCTTGACGTGACATGCCACATCACTGCATGCACGTTGCCCATAAATAGATGGCACCTCCAAGTAGCATGATCAGCGTATGCAGTGCCAATTTCCATCTCCTCCTAAGAGTTGAACATGAGAAAGGGAAGTAACTCATAGTCCATTGCGTGGTGAACGGCTCCATATAGTGTGTGCGAGATTTTGTCTTGTGAATGGGATGTGTTAGGAACTTGAGTTAAAGATGAAGAGCTTCAGATTGCTTCAAGGGCAGGTTCCCTCCAAGTTTAACTGTTCTTGTCGGTGCAACCAGCTGGGATATGTCTGCAGCGAACGCCTGTGGTAGAGAGGCTCTATTGAGCGCTACATCCATCTTTCCGCTACGAGCAAGATGTTGAACGAGTGCACGTGCAAGTCCTCCGTGCGGAGCTGTCCCTTACTATATTAGGAGTAATCTTGACAATCCTTCTCTGCTTAGTATGTGCGTGTTCGAATCGAGTTAATTAAGACCGGCAGCTTGGCGTGCCGGTATACGTGCTAGCTTAGCTGGTCTGGCTTGGTGAGTACAAGTGGCACTCTGAAACGACCTTAGAAGCTTGTGACATTCCCCTCTTGTACAGCCATGCTCCCTCAGCTTTGGTCTTTAACATTGCAACAAAATCACACAGAAAAACACATGTTGTGACTATTTCCTTTTTATGGAAAGTGCTTCCATTTATGAATATCCAGTCGATCTGTTATTCGAGATATGTAACGAGCACACTTGCCCGCGCGATCGAGGAGCAAACACCTTTAGTTTTACTGTAAATAACATTGTTAAGGAATTTGAAATTATAACTTTTGCTGATGATAACTAAATATTTGTCATCACACTACCGGACTTGCGTCCTTTGCCAAGTGCCTCATACACTTGGCTATGCGCCAAAAATACTTGGCAGAGACTCTCCAAGTGTAACACTCCTCATACGTTTTTCGGCCCACCTCTGGCAGGCAACCAAACTATGTGCAAAACATGGTTTTTGACCTGCATTCATTCAGCCGGGCTGAGTCGGGCCACAGATGCAAAGTGCCGAAAATAGGTGCAGGTTACCAAATAGGCCCATACAGATACAAGTTGAACTACCAGATGTCTGATGGCATCAATTCTCAGACCACTTGTGCGCCATCGATTCATTTTCAACCCACGACCTAGATGCTTTCCAAAACCAATCGATACCCACACAAATCTTTTAATATTTTTTTGAGAAGGCCCATCTTGGTTTTCTCACGATGTGTACCCATAACCCCTCTCTAATTGAACTCACCTGCCCAAAATTCCTCCAATGTGTCGTCTCCATCTCCGTCGTCCCCAATCCCCTCGCCGCCCCGGATCTATACTGAATGAACATATGTGTATTTGGTATATAGAGGACAAAAATATGCATGCCCATGTTGGCGGCAAATTTTGCTTGGTATCTATTTATATATAAGAAGTAATTGATGTGTTAATTAGAAGCAAGATAATTAGTCTAGGAAATTCTACGTTACTTAGAAAATAATGGCCCTCGATCTGGTGGGTCTTCTAAAATTATAATTATATAACCGTTAGATGTGTGTAACATATTACATCAAAAAAAGATATGTGTAAAATCACCCCTAATGGTTTTTCAAAGATAGTAGGTTGCACTATCTCTAAATAGTAATTCACCAAATTCTCATTCATTTTCATGACAATGCCAACCCTCCCAAATGCCAGTTGTTTTTCAATTCGGCAACCCCAGTATGTACTTCATCTACGGCCTATGTGCACTCCGGCGCCGGCAATGACAACTGGGACCTAACGACACCAAGGACGCATCCTCCAACACTGACTTGAGTTTCGCTCTATTGAGAAAGCGAAGCTTGCGGACCATGGCTCACATGTAACACGTCTCCGAGGCTGAGCCCGGCCGACAGCCTCATCAAGAGCAATCCGTGCAGTAATGACACACGAGTATAGGTATATGATATGCTTCACTGCATGGCCGCGGCGGCCAGCCATCGTTCGCTGCTTGTATCATCACGTACCAACAAGTTAGGAGAGGAACAGCTGCGTGGCTTTGCAGGCACTTGAGTCTCCGGGTTCAGTTAGGAGAGGCCGGCATGATTTTGAGGTTGGGACTACTTCTTTACAGGTCTCGGCAGACATTCAGATTAATTACTAGATGACACATGCAAGCAATATCTGTCACAATGGTCATATAAGTAGCAAGCATGCATGCATGAATGATCAACGTGCATTGCGGCGCAGGTATGCAGCTTGCTCTTCTCACTCTATTTTGTTTCAGCATGTTGTGTGGGGGATAACGTTAACAAGATACTCGATACACAATAATTATGCAAACTCAAAAACCCACTCTCATCACAGTGTATAGGCAAAACACGAAATCATGCATCCTAAATGTGTGCATGCGAAGAGGATAGTTAATATGCATTAGTAGCAAAAATAATCCCCCTTCTTGTCTTCCCTGTCTAGAAATAATAATGTGGTAGCAAACTCGGCAACAATTATAACACAACAATTATTAATTATTTTTCTCCGGTCGAGCGCATATGCTTTAATTTGTCTATATACCACCCAACTATAGATTATGAAAAGAGTATGAATTAATCCCAATTGGAATAATGGAAAGATCACACATTCCATGCACAATGATCCACACATGTGTTCAACATTTCAATTCGTATAGATAGGTACACTAAGGGTTTATATACAAGTGGCAAAAACAAATTGCACGCAGAAAATTATTTTTGAAACTTTGTTTAATGTCCAACTAAAGAAAGTTTCATGGGATCTATGACATATTGATGTGCATGTAATTGGATTCAAGTAAGCAATTCTCTCACAAGAAGTCCTGAAATCAAGAAGAATCATTATATTATATGAATTATAACTTCCTAACAAAAAATAGGTAAATTATATTTTCTTATGTTAATGCTCAAGCTCTTGGTGGCAAGATAACTTACCTGCTATTTTATCTTTTAGAAAGAGTTTGGGTTTACAATAAAAAAATAAAACTGAACATTCAGAATAGAGTGTTAGGCACATCAACGTGAGAGAAACTTTGTTATATATTATTAGTCGCATATATTCATAGCACACAAATTAGCACCATTATTGAACTAGCAACAACATAAGAAAGTATGTTCCACAAACATGACGTTAATAAATAAAAATGGCATAATTGATGTTTACAAGTATATTATTTGTGATGTTAATTTTTCTTTTGGTAAAAACATCATAAAGACATACTTTAGTGTAAAATAAATCAATAGTAAATCCATATATTGATCAATGATAGAACAATTTCTCACACCAAGCATAACTAAAAATAATAACCATTTTTATTCAAAAATAAAAATTAACAAAAGTAATGACAAAAAATAGTTATTATCATGATTGTATATATTGCAATCGGAAGTAGTGCTAAGCTGGAACAAATATAATTAGAAGGTGATTAGTTTACAAGTGAACACAAAAAATGTTCCTCGACGGTCCCGGATGGGGAACTATTAAATGAAATGAAACATTTAAAATGATTTAGATGGCTTTTAACCAATCATTTATAACTTGGATAATGAACCTTAGCTCCTTAATATAATTAGTCATCTATTACTTTAACTGATACATGAAACCATAATATATTTATAAACAAATGCTAAGGATGGAAAACTAAAAAATTGCATTAACATAAGTTGCACAATGGGTTCGATCATAAAGAAATACGGTTAGTGTAAAATGCATAACATCACTAGTAGAAAAAGGGCCATTAGTCCCGGTTCGTAAGGGCCATTAGTCCCGGTTTTTGAACCGGGACTAAAGTGTCGGTACTAATGCCCTAAACCTTTAGTCCCGGTTCTTGCATAAACCGGGACAGATGGGCCTCCACGTGGCCGGTGCGGCGAGCCCAGGCAGGAGGCCCTTTTGTCCCGGTTGATGGCACCAACCGGGACAATAGGCATCCACGCGTCAGCGTTTCAGGTGCTGGGGTTTTTGTTTTTGAAAGGGGGGTAGGGGGTTTTGGGGGGTTAATTTAGGTGTTTCATATATTGTGTTGGCTAGCTAATTAATAGAGAGAAGTGTCCTCTCTTATCTTCGTGCTTGGTCGACGCTGCGTACTATACGTATAGAGAGGACTAGACATGCTAGCTAGCTAGTAAGCAAATGAAGGAAACGGAAGATCGTCATGAACATATGCATATAGAGAGAAGTGATATCGACCACCTCTCCTTCTCTGAGAGATTGGTCGAACAACAAGTTCTCATATATCTATCCGACGCTACGTACTAGCTACATATATACAATATATACAATATAATTATCTCTTACAATATAATCTCCTAATTCCAAATGAACTCAGGGTCCACATGGTATTCTCCGTCTTTAGCGATCACGTGGTCAAGAAAGAATGCCGCCAATTCCTCTTGAATTCCTCGCATACGATCTGGTGGTAGGAGTTCATCCCGCATCCGAAATATCTAATTTGAAGAAAGGGGTCAATACATATATATGAATAAATGAAACTGAACACAAATGATGGTAATAAAATAAAATTGTGAATATTATTATTTACACACTTCATATTGTTTGTCAGAGTAGCCCCGCTCATAGGTCGTGTGGCGGATGGACTCGCAAATGTAGTATCCACAGTAATCATTCCCTTGTTCCTGCCACAACCACTTTACAAGAAATAGAGGTCAATCAAACTGATAATTAGCAAGCATGCTAAATGGTATTGATGAAACTAGCGCTTGAATCACTAGGATAATTAGCAAACTTCGGCTTGATTGATCTTCGCGTTTTCCTCCTGGATCCCCTTGTATGGTAACTTCTCTGGAGTCTTCAGAGAAGGACCGTATTTGTATTGCCTGCCTCTGGCTGTACTGCTAGACACCGGAGCAGACGGAGCGATTGCTACTGTCTTTCCTTTCTTACGGGGCGGAGGAGAAGGACGACGCACCGGAGTAGCCGGTGCGCCAGCGAGTCTCTTCCGCCCTCGTTGACGAGGTGGAGAAGGAGGAGGCTGGCTGCTCGGGCGCGCCGGCGCAGGCGGAGAAGGAGGCGGACTGCCGCCACGCGCCGGAGAATAAGGCTGAGTGTCCTGATCACTCGCCGGAGGAGGCGGAGTGCCCTGACTCGCCGGAGGAGGAGGAGGAGGCGAGGCGTCCAGTTCGGAAGGTTGACGAGCTCCTTCCTCCATAGGCATAGAGTCTTCAGAGGAGAACCCAGCTGAATCTCCCCTTCACCCGTAGGGTGGTCAAGCTGAAGGTCCTCAAATTCGTCCATTATTTGATCCACCATCGGCTGGTTGTGGTAGGTTGAGCCAGGTTCATTAGGTATAACAGAGCCAACAGCCGCCTTGACTTTCAATGCCATCCATCGCTTCATAAGGTGGCAATGTTGAGACTCTGTGATAGCATCCACGGGGTAGCTAACAGGAGTTGTGAAGACAGGCTCCAGCTGCTGAGTCTTCTCGATGGAAGCCACGCTGCTTCTCCGCTGAGATGGCGGGGTAGCTTGAGGGGAAGCTTCGGCAGGTCGTTTGCTGCGATCTGCTTCTCGTTCCTCTAGCCCTTGTACCCTTTCGTGCAGCGCCTGCAGTTGGCTATGCTCCACATTCTTCCTCCTCTCCTGGGTTTTGTAACCCCCTAGGTCCGGAAAGCCAGCCTTCCACGGAACGTCCCTTGCTGCGCTTTCTCAGGATTCCCGAGGCGCCATTGTGTCCGTCCAGGGTGCTCAGGATTCCCGAGGGCCATTGTGAGCTCGTCCTTCTCTCCGCCTGGGACGAACGTCCCTTGCTACGCTTTCTCGATATAATCCTGAAGCTTTCTGACGGGTATTTGCAGTTGCTCATCCGTCCAAACACACTTCTCTGTTATAGGGTCCAAGGTTCTGCCAACCCCGAAGAACCAAGTCCGGAACGGTCTAGCCAGTTCAATGTCTTTGGTTCGACCCCTTTAGCAATCAGGTCATTCTCAGCCTTGTCCCACAAAGGTCGGGCTTTGAGGTAACCACCTGACCCCGTGCGATGGTGATGCTTCCTCTTTGCAGAATTAATCTTGTTTGTCGCTGACATCTTCTTACTCTTTTCCGATGTCTTGTGGGCCACAAATGCAGGCCATTGATCTCTGATCTTCTCATACTTTCCGATGAATTCTGGTGTTTTTTCTTTGTCGACAAACGTTTTTAGCTCATTCTTCCACCTCCTAAATAGTTCTGCCATCTTCTTAAGAGCATGAGACTTGATCAATTGCTCTTTAACTGGCTTCTCCAGATCCTCCTCTGGCGGTAGGGTGAAATTTGCCTTAAGCGTTGTCCAAAGATCTTCTTTCTGCATATCGGAGACATAAGACACCTCAGGGTCTTCCTTCTTAGGCTTTAAGCATTGCTGGGTACTGATCGGGATCTTGTCCCCCACAAGAACCCCGCACTGAGCACGAAAGGCACCCCTTGTCCGGATGGGTTCAATCGGCTTGCCATCGCGCGCGATTGCTGTGATCTCAAACCTTTCATCCGAGCGCAACTTTTTCTTCGGGCCTCGTTTCTTTACCGAAGTTGAGCTCGATCCGGAGGGCTAGAGAAAAGAAGAAAGACGAGAGTTAATTAATATGTGTACAAATGAAAACAATGAATGCATCAATTAACTAGTCAGCACGGGCTTAACTAATATATATATACCTGGCCGGACTCGGTTCGGTCACCGGAGCCGTCATCATGGTCTCCTTCTTGTACCTTCATTGGGTCACCGGAGCCATCACGAACACAGCCCTCTTCTTGTACCGGCATTGATGGGTCACCGGAGCCATCATAATCATAGTCTTCTTCACTACCCCGTCCTTCCTGACCATCGGTGTCGTTGAGAAACGACGCAACGACATCACTTCCTTGTAGGATTATGTCCCCCAACATCGCTTCTGTTGCTTCCTCTCGGGGGTGCTCCACAGTTTTTGCAAATATTTACAACATGTCAATTATTATTCAAACATGACAGATGGATATATACACTACAGGAAACGGGAGATTTGCCGTCTGTACTGCTCTTTGCCATCAACATTTCATCGGGGCAGACGGCAAAGAGACATTTTACCGACAGCAGCTGACGGCAAAGAATGGATGACGACAAATACATACTTTGCCGTCTGCAAAAGAAATAACAGACGGCAAAAACACTTTGCCGTCTGCACATTTTTTAGTAGACGGCAAATCACATACTTTGCCGTCTGTACATAAAATTGCAGACGGCAAAGACACTTTGCCGTCTGTGGTTTTTTGCAGACGGCAAAGTATGTGATTTGCCGTCTGTAAATAAAATCGCAGATGGCAAAGAGAAAGCACAACCCACGGATCGATCTCGCGGATCGATGACGTGGCAGCAGATCCGCGGCCCACCCAAAAATCCCAACCAACGGTCACAGCACAATCTCTCTCACGGCCCCACCACTCACCACGATCCATCCCCACCAGAAACCCCTTCGCTCTGCCTTATCCTCTCGCACACCTCTCTCTCGCGCGCGCAGGTACCGGCCGCCGCTCGCTGCCCTGGCCCTTGCCGCCGCTCGCCTCACCGGCCCCGGCCACCGCGCGCCCCACCGGCCCGGCCGCAGCTCCGCCACTCGCCATCCGGACGCCGCCGCACCCCTGCCTCCTCCCGCCTATCCATCGGAGCCCGCCAGGGCCGACCTCAGCGCTCCTACCCCGTCGCCCCCGTCGGCCGCCGGCTCCGGCCCTGTCCTCCGCAGGCCGCCGGCTCCATCTCCCGCAGGCTCCCGGCTCCGTCCCCCGGAGGCTCCGGCCGCGTCCCCCGCAGGCTCCGTCGGCCGCCGCCCCGTCCCCCATCCCCCGTCGGCCGCTGGCCCCTTTCCTCTCCGCCTCCGGCGCCGCCAAGGCCGCACCGTCTCGCTTCGCCCCCCGGCCGCCGGCCCCATCCCTCGATGCTGCAGCGCCGCACCACCTCGCGGATGAGCGTGGCAAGCTCCGTTGCGGCGGAGGACGCTTTGAGCCCCACCCCTCTTGTAATTTTTTTTGTGAGATATCCCTCTTGTATTCTATGTAATTCATTTGTGTGTACTAATTCATTTGCATCTACTCTGTGTAATCCATTCGTGTGTAATCTGTTTATTTTGTGAAATGGAACAGTTTTGTATTGTGAAATTCATCCGTGGAGTCTTGGAACAACAAGTGTATGGATATTGTGGTTGTCGTGGTCTGTTTTTTTAATACAAACAATTCTTTGCCGTTAGTGATTTTTGAGGCAGACAGCAAAGACATAGATTCTAGCTGACGGCAACCACGCTTTTCTTTGCCATCTGGGGTATATGTGCAGGACGGCAAAGGTGGTTCGGCTGACGGCAAAATCTTTGCCGTCTGCCCGATTAAAAGCTGACAGCAAATCGGTCTTTGCCGACATCCTCTTTGCTGTCTATGTTTGCCGTCAGCTGGCTGACGGCAAACTCTTTGCCGTCTGTATTTCGCTCTTTGCCGTCTGTAACTGCCAGACGGCAAACTAACTGATTCCTGTAGTGTATATTAGTGGCAAACGTAGAACTAGCTAGCTAATCACAATAAGGAATCATATTAGTGGCCTTGACGCTGCTTCTTTAGGGTTTGGGGTGGCCTCAACAATGCTTCAAGGGTTTGGGGTGGCCTCGACACAACGCTTCAACGGTTTGGAGTGGCCTCGACGACAACGCTCTTTTAACTTGGTAAATTTGGGTGGCCTCGAGAGAGTTTGTCGGGTAGGGGTGCGGCGGCAGGGGGTAGGAGACCAACATCGTTTTCTCTCTAGGGTTTGGGTGTCCTCGAGAGTTCTGGTCGAAAGAAGAAGAAAAAAAAGAGGAGAAGAAGAAGGAATAGAGGAGTAGAAGATTCGGAATAGAGGAATCTTCTACTCCTCTATTCCTTCTTCTTCTCCTCTTTTCTTTCTTCTTCTTCCTCTTCTTATTTTTTTCCGACGTCCCCCCTCATGTAAATGCGGTGGAAACACTTTATGAAAATGCGCTGGTGGCCGAGCCGGGCGGTTTTCTTTTCCTTCTTCATTTTTTCCTTCGTTTTTTCTTATATGTTTGTTTTCGTTTTCACTCTACATTTTCCTAATCATATAAATTAACTAAACATATAAATAATATATATATGAACATATTTTTATGAATAAATATAATTACACATCTGAAATTTTCCTAATCTTAATATTAAACTAAACTAAAATAATCTATATATATGAACATATACATAAATTGACAAAAAATACATTTATAAAAAAATACTATGAACATGTACACACATATATACACATACAAACACATATACACAAAAAAATACAAAAAATGCTATGAAAAATGCAGGGCAGGGGCGGCGGGGCGACGTGCGACGCTAGAGCAGGGCAGGGGCCGCGGCACGGCGGCCACGCAGGACAGGGGCGGTGCGCGGCGGCCGCATAGGGCAGGGGCGGCACCTTGGCGGCTGGGCAGGACAGGGGCACAGGGGTGCGGGACGGGAGGGGCGCGGGACCAGGCTGTGCTCACAGGGGGCGGCGGCGACAGCAAAGGCGAGCAGCCTGACGGCGTCGGTGGCGGCGTCGATGGCAAAGGCGAGCGCCTGACGGCGTCGGTGGCGGCGGCGACGGCAAGGTGGAGCAGGGTCGTCGGGCGGCGAGGGCGACGAGCAGGAGTAGTGGGTGTCGGGGGAGAAGTGGGGGATTTGATCGAAACTGCTAAGTGTTGCTTATATAGCAAAGCCTTTAGTCCCGGTTGGTGGCACCAACCGTGACTAATTCACCCCTTTAGTCCCGGTTGTTGCCACCAACCGGGACCAAAGGCCTCTTTTCAGCAGCCCAATGAGCGGGAAGCAGAGGGCTTTGGTCCCGGTTGATGGCACCAACCGGGACTAAAGGGTGGGAATTGGTATCGGTTGGTGCCACGAACCGGTACCAATGCACCCCCTTTAGTCCCGATTGGTGCCACCAACCGGGACCAAAGGCCCCTGTGTTGCCTGCGTCCCGACCAATGTTTAGTCCCACCTCGCTAGTTGAGAGGGTCGCGCAGTGGTTTATAAGCCCCACTGCCGCACCCCTCCCGAGCTCCTTTCCAGTACAAGCTTACGGGCCTACTTGCTACTTGTTGGGCTTTCTAGGCCTACTGCGGGCCTGAATCCTGGCCCATGGATGGATTTCTAGTCGTATTCAAGCCGTGGTGGCCTAGTTGGTGGCAATGTTTTTTATTTTTTCCTGTTTTTTTGTTCTCTTTTTGCTATTATTTATTTTGTTTTGTTTCTACTTACAAAAAAATACTTATTTATTTTATTTTATTTTGTTTGTAATTACTTATTAATTTTATTTTATGATAATTCTTTTTGCTATTAAAGTTTCTAACAAAAAAAGTTCTTTATGAAAATTCTTTTTTCTTTTAATGATTTTGAACAGAAAATACTTTGATAATTTTAGTTGCATCAATTTTATATAATGTTTTGAATAGAAAATACTTTGATAATTTTAGTTTCATAAATTTTATTTATGTTATTAAACTTTATTATTTTTGTTTCTACTTATCGATTTTATTAAAGTTTATATTATTTTGGTTCAAATTACTTATTTGTTTTATTTTATTTTGCTTCTGATTTCATTTGTTATTTATAATGCATTTTCTGATTATTTTGAGCTATAAGACCATGAAATTGAAAAGGCATTTGAAATGAACTCTGAAAAGGTTCCAAGTTGGCATGGTATCATCATTTCACTTACATAGCATGTGGAAGAAAGTACAGAGGCTTACGGAAAAAACTGGATACACTTCGTGTACAAAACGGACAATCTCTTTCGAAGTATCAGAGTTTCATACGGAAACTCGTCTGTTACAAAGGGATTTCAATTTTTTTGAACTTATTTAAACTCCCTTGTTTTTCTGTGATCAAAATGCACCATTCAAAGCCAGATCATCAATTTACAACCCGTTCTGACTTCATTTGTTATTTTTCACGCATTTACTGATTATTTTGAGTTATAAGACCATGAAATTGAAAAGAATTTGAAATGAATTCTGAAAAGGTTCCAAGTTGGCATGGTATCATCATTTCACCCACATAGCATGTGCGAGAAAGTACAGAAGCTTACAGCAAAACTTGGATAAACTTCGTGTACAAAACGGACAATCTCTTTCGAAGTATCAGGATTTCATACGGAAACTCGTCTGTTACAAAGGGATTTCAATTTTTTTGAACTTATTTGAACTCCCTTGTTTTTCTGTGTTCAAAATGCACCACTCAAAGCCACATCATCAATTTACAACCCTTTCTGACTTCATTTGTTATTTTTCATGCATTTACTGAATATTTTGAGCTATAAAACCATGAAATTGAAAAGCATTTGAAATGAACTCTTAAAAGGTTCCAAGTTGGCATCGTATCATCATTTCACCCACATAGCATGTGCAAGAAAGTACAAAGGTTTACGGCAAAAACTTGATACACTTCGTGTACAAAACAGACAGTCTCTTTCGAAGTATCAGGGTTTGATACGGAAACTCGTGTGTTACAAAGGGATTTCAATTTTTTTGAACTTATTTAAACTCCCTTGTTTTTTTGTGTTCAAAATGCACCATTCAAAGCCACATCATCAATTTACAACCCTTTCTGACTTCATTTGTTATTTTTCATGCATT
>NC_041391.1:36549958-36564161 GCF_002162155.2 Triticum dicoccoides | reverse complement strand
GTTTTTCTGTGTTCAAAATGCACCATTCAAAGCCACATCATCAATTTACAACCCTTTCTGACTTCATTTGTTATTTTTCATGCATTTACTGATTATTTTGAGCTATAAGACCATGAAATTGAAAAGCATTTGAAATGAACTCTGAAAAGGTTCCAAGTTGGCATGGTATCATCATTTCACCCACATAGCATGTGCAAGAAAGTACAGAGGCTTACGGCAAAAACTGGATACACTTCATGTACAAAACGGACAATCTCTTTCGAAGTATAAGGTTTCATACGGAAACTCGTCTGTTACAAAGGGATTTCAATTTTTTTGAACTTATTTGAACTCCCTTGTTTTTCTCTGTTCAAAATGCACCAGTCAAAGCCACATCATCAATTTACGACCCTTTCTGACTTCATTTGTTATTTTTCATGCATTTACTGATTATTTTAAGCTATAAGACCATGAAATTGAAAAGCATTTGAAATGACCTCTGAAACCAAAGTACATACATTGTTCTCTATAGCATTAAAACCAAAGTACATACATAGTTCTCATTGAACAACATATAGCTCTCCAGAGCATCTAATTAAACCATACATTGAAATTATGTAAAACATTTCAATGCAACAACAAATGCGATCATAATCGCAACCAAGGTAACAACTGATCCAGCTGCATAATGATACCAAGCCTCGGTATGAATGACATATTTTTTAATATTTTTAATCTTCAACCGCATTGCATCCATCTTGATCTTGTGATCATCGATGACATCCGCAACATGCAACACCAATATCATCTTCTCCTCCTCAATTTTTTCTTATTTTTTCCTTCAACTAATTGTTTTCTTCTTAAACTAAATTTAACCTCTCGACAATAGGGCCGGTTGGAATTTCCAGTTCAAAAACCTCCTAGATAAATAAAATCTATGTTACATTGGTCGGCATAATTGTCATAAACTATAAATGAACCAAATAGTTATGAAAAGATAATATATACCACATCTGAATCATAGACAAGACGAGGGCCGACGGTGGCGGATACCAAAACCATCGCACTATATAATAACAAGGAATAATAAAAGTAATAAAATTAGACAAGTATCTATCTGAAGTCAGAATTTTTTCCTTTCAGAAAGAAGATAAGAACAAGAGGCTCACCACGGTGGTGCCGGCGACGAGATCGGCACGGGCGATCGATGGCGGTGAAGACGGGGCGGGGACGGGGCGTGACGGACCGCTAAATCTATACAAATCTCGTTGAAAATGGAGGTCAGAGGTCGAGTTTCGAGAGGAGAAAGCTTAATTAGTGTGGCTCGGCCATTTCATCGAACACCTCATGTGCATAGGAGGTGAAATAGAGCACCCAAATGCCCTCCCCTCGCCAGCTTGACAAAACAGAGCACTCTGGAGTGCTCTGCCGCGGCGGTGGGTATATATAGGCAAGTTATTTGTCCCGGTTCGTGGCATGAACTGGGACTAAAGCACTCCCTTCTGTCCCGGTTCAATCCACGAACCGGGACCAATGGTTGTGGGGCAGGAGCGAGGACCATTGGTCCCGGTTCGTGGCTTGAACCGGCAAAAATGGTTCCACACGAACCGGGACCAATGCCCACGAGGCCCCGGCCGGCCCCCTGGGCTCACGAACCGGGTCTAATACCACCCATGAAGAACCGGGACTAATGGGCTGGCCAGGCCCGAACGGTAGCACTGTTTTCTACTAGTGCATGTAGGTACATGATTCATGTGAAACTTATATATACAAATCTCAAACATAAAACCAAATATATCTAAAATTACATTTTTCAAAAGAAATATTTGTAAATGTCAATAAATTTATCCCAATAAAATTTAAACAATTGAATAATATGTTCTCGAGATAAAAGGCCTAGATATGCATAAAATGCAATGGCAAAATCCTAGCGTGCGCATTGAGAGAGCCACGCTGCTACCAATAATCAACTATGAACTGTTCTAATAAAACCTGCTATGACATACTCCCTCCGTCCCAAAATAAGTGCCCCAAGCTTGGTACAACTTTGTACTAAAGTTAGTATAAAGTTGAGACACTTATTTTGAGACGGGGGGAGTATAAAACAACACCTATGATTAGTGTACATAACATGGGAAAATGTATAGTGCATATGTGTATTCTTAGCCTATATTATATAATTTTTTGTGATGCAACATTTTGAAAATAAATCCATTATAACATACACTTCGTGGAATATTAGCAAAAAATATATAATCGTTACAAATCACCCATACTCAAATTTGATGCATATGAAAATTCTCAAAGCAAGATCTATATACAAAAAATAAGAATATTTTAATATGACACAATGGCCCAATCTAGCCGGCCTCACACCACATGTACTGATCAGTGCGGCCGCAGCAGGAAAACCCACAGATTCGAGCATGTGGTACTTAAAAATGTTCAACAACAACATGGCCCATAAATGTTTCCCCGAAACATGAAAGGGGTACCTCATGTATCCTTAGAATCACCACTACACGACCAGCCCAAAGAACTAGAAAACATTAACTTCTTTCAACCTAACTATATTAAATACTAGCTCGCGCGAAGAGCGGGCCACTTTACTAGTTGGCTTGTAAATACCCATGATTCCAAGTAATACTACTTATATACCCAGGGCACTGTTGTCATACTCCTTCTCCGTTGTGCTTCTACATTGTTATACATGTTTCTGTGGGCTATAGTGCATGCCTCGATTGGTTAATAGTAACTGGTTGAAAAGTAGCAAATCAGTGCATCCTGTTAAGAGAAAGAATCATGCTTCCTTGACTTCATCATATGCTTCTAATGTAGACATGTTGTGCTACACAACAACAGTGTTTTGAGACATTAAGTTTGTGCACCAAAATCTTCCCTATAAAGCATGTACATTTTCACAGATCAAATTTATTTGCTTCTAGGGCATGATAGCTTCGAATTATTCTTTTTTTTTGTTTCGTTCCCTCAGTTCTCACATTTGATTCTGTGCCGATTAGGAGGAAGTTGGAGATCATGGTTGGTTGTGTCTACTTCAGAGAGGAAGCTGGAGTACCAGGCTTAGTTGACTAGGGAAGTTACACTAGAGCAGTTACGGTAGGAGAAGGATGCAATTAGCGAACAGAAAATCCTCTAGCGCGGGGCTTAATCAGCAAATCAGACGTCCATCTTTCCTTTGATCGGACAGAGTATGGCTAGTCCGATGAATGTATAATGTCTAATACGGTGAAGGCTAAATTATGATTTGCCCCTTCTTATCATGGAACTCCCTCAGTTTTGGCAGTGGTATTCCTAAAAACCATACTACTGACCCCTATTTCCAACCTAGACGCCGCAGAGGGTCTTGTCCACATCGTCGTCTCGGTCCCCCTGCTCTACCCCATACGGCGGTCTCGTCGGCGGCAGATGTGGGAACCCGTCCATTCTCCTTTTCTTTTTTGGTTCCCTAACGGCATCAACGTGGTGGTGGTGATGATGGCGTGATCCAATAATCATGTAGGATGTGCTCATGTATAGGTAAGAATACTAGCATCCCAGGGAAACAGTGACCTTTACATGTAAGACCAGAAGCAAATTTTAGAGAGCAAAATTGTAGCAGAACGGTTAGAATGAGTTTAATTAATTGAATGACAATATGGTCTGTGCAATTCGCCAGAGATTGTTGGTTGAGCTCATGGTTATGAATCAGTTTAATGAATTGACTGGCAATATTGTATGTTAAATTATACACGCTTGGCAGAACAAGGTTGTATTTATTCATCTTCTATCATGTCCTTTCACGAGCTATGTCACGGCGTGCCCGTTGCCCAAAAATATGCTATTCCAAGTACCATGATCAGCGTATGCAATGCCAGTTTGAATCTCCTGCTAAGAGTAGATCATAAGAAATGAGAGCAACTCAACATCAATTGCGCAGTGAACGGCTCCATATCCTGTGTCATTTCCACCTTGTGAATGGGATGTATTAGGAACTTGAGTTGAAGATAAATGGCTACAGGCTGCTTCGAGCGCAGGTTCCATCTAAGTTCAACTACTCGTGTCAAGGCCGCCAGTGCGAATGCAACTGTTTTGAATGCTATATCCATCTTTTCGCTACAACCTAGAAGTTGACCCAGGGCACATGCAAGTAAACAGTGCAGTCTGCAGCAAATCAGGGACAAAGAATATAATGCTGAAAACATTGATTCCGCTGCGGCCACAAACTTGATTTATGTACTACTCCCTCCGTATAGAAATATAAGAGCATTTAGATCGCTAAAGTAGTGATCTAAACACTCTTATATTTTTTTACAGAGGAAGTAATATCTAATACTCCCTCCGTCCAAAAATAAGTGTCAGAACTTTTTACTAACTTTAGTACAAAGTTATATTAAGGTTGAGGCATTTATTTTGGGATGGAGGGAGTATGTGCTTACAATGCTTGAGATTGTGTGATCCCTGCACGGTTGCATCGGAGCAGTACAGCGGGAGGAGGCTTCGTCCGCTAAGACCATTGTATGGTGCTACCGGGCGCGCTAATTGCGCACGATAGCGCTCTCATCTTCCGGCGCTACCGGTACTCGAGCATTGCAGCGTTAGCCACCGGCTCGTTGTACCGGCGGGCAAGACCCGAGCCGACAGCCTAAGGGCTGCCTCTCGGGCCTCGACCTTCACCCTGTCGGCTTACTTACTAGTCTGCTGGCAGCAAACCAAAAAGATCTTCATAGCCGCCTTTCTCCCATGTCATTCCCCTCCTTCAAATCACGGACGAGCACTGATTGAGCATGTAATACAATCTTATCTTATATTTACTAATTGAGGCACCTTTCAACTCCTCTTATTAATCCACATCATTAACATTAATTACACCGTAGGATTGTAGAATCTACATTCAGGATATAAGGAAAACATACGTAACATAGATGGTCTCGATGTCCCATAAAAAAGGCATGTGACACGTTCAACGTTATTAATGGAACAAAAGGAAAGAAAACTTCCATCCGATTCCTCAAAAAAAAGGCAAGCCTCCAACCATAAAGGGTCCAATCCAATTTAAAGGGGAAAAACTTCACGATGCTGCTGATTGCCTGCAAAAGCAGCGTCCATGAATATAATATTCCACCGATTAAAATCTAGGTGGACTCCTAGACATGGTCGCTTCCTCCTCTTCCCTTTCAATCCTTCTTCTCCTGCCTATGGTAGGTAGCGGTGATTTTTCTCTTTCAAGTCAAGTGTCCTCAGCTCTTCTGTTCATGTTCCTCTCCATCCTTTTAATCCGAGTTGCTAGGCTCTCCTAATCGTGTTCAGATATATCCCGCATCTCCACAAGTATGTTGTCAAATTTAAATACAGTCAAAATTTGTACTGCTTTACTTTCTGCTCCTAATAAATGATCTAAACAAAGGAGCATGCCGTTCTTCTACCAGGAAGGCTGATCTGCTTCACTAATTAGTTGGTCAGGATGCGGAAGAGTACATTTGCCCTACCAGGATAAGTCATTTCGGAAGGAGCGGCTCATTTCATGAATTTACGCCGTGTACTGACCGGCTCAACGAACTCCTCCTGAACATCGCCGGCTGCCTCATGAGTAAAGAAATTTTTAGCTATTAAAATATCTTCAAAATAACACCTAATTACTACAGTAACAAAACAAAATCTGGATGTATCATTAGAAACAAAAATGTAATATAAACACGTGATTATATACGGGATATTTTATATTTTGTGTAATATGGATACTAAGTATTAAAAATTTATGAACAATCATGAAAGAAATTTCTTAAGCATATTTTGATATGGAAAATTTAAATCCGAATTATCTATTACACAGTTCCCAGCCATGTTAATCATAAAAACTATTCTGTAATAATTTTTTGGTTAACAAAACAACATTTAATCTAAATAGTCTATGGCTATTAAGGCATGAGAAAATAGTTAATTCTCTGCTAACCCATTGTTCCCAAGGGAGGGATTTATCTTAAATGTCATGTACATATAAAATCTAATCAACAAAGTGTTTTAAGATAGAATTCTACTTGCTTCTCTGGCAAATAGGAAGATGATTGTTTTTTCAGTAGGTGGCAGAAAGGAAGATATATGCTACAACACGGAAGATAATCTTATACCCATTAGAAACATATACGTCATGGACATGATACAAGCAACATCTTTTGAATTTATAGTTGTGTTGTCCACCAGTATAATAATAATCCATAACAACCTATTTGTATCACTGTACAACATTTCTAATTTGCAACAACTTTGACAAATTTAATATTAAAAGTGCTAGCACGTGCAGCTGCACGGGTTGACGACTAGTGTTGCCTAGCCATGATTTCTTCTGGCTCAAAAAGTTCACCTAATTGTCTCTCCAATGAACATTCCTACGTAATAGATCCATCAGAGACAGGGGTCCATGTTAGACATTTAAGACGCCTTTCCAACTTCGGGATATTGGATCTCGGAGAGCCAAAAGATTCTCTGTCCCATTGTTTAAGGGAGGCTGCCACTCCATTCGGATTGGACCAGGTTGACTGCAGTGATAAAGGCAGCTTACCTCTCTACCTTCTGCCCAAGCCTTCTCTAAGACCTCCCGGTAGTCAGGAGCTCTCAGCCACATAGCTTCGAATTTGAAACAATGCTGCACAGGACAATGATCATTAGAAGTCTTTCCCGTGTCATAAGGAATCTCCCCTTATTAAGAGCAATATGGACATCATGGTGATCCGAGGTAGTAGTGATGACATTCTCAACCAAAAAATCCTCAAAAATAGTAGAGAACTCAATGTTAGCTACATCTCTGTCTAGTCGGGCCTTGACAGGGCGGTGAGGGTCCTGGCGATTAGACCAAGTATATTTAGGACCGGAATAACCCAAGTCGATGAGGCCACAATCAGCTAAGCACTGTTGGAAGTCATTGATTTGCCTATCTGTTCTATCTCGAAGGCCTTGATATTAGTCGTGGCTCAAAACCTCGTTGAAATCCCCACAGAAGATCCATGGACCATCCCATTTCGCTCGCGTAAAACAGATAAAATCCCAAAATTGGCATATATCTTCCCTTCTTGGTTCTCCATACACAAAAGTCGCCCTCCAGACTGGTCCTTGATCAGGCTTGACATGAACATCTATGCATCTATTGTTAAATGCCTTCAAAGAAACATCGACTGACGATAGCCAAAACAAACATAAGCTTCCACTTTGGCCCTCACTACTTACTGCATAAGAATTTCAAAATCCCAGTGACCACATGAAGTTTCTCACCCTTTTCTCTGCCATCTTTGTCTCTAACAAGAAAAGGAGAGATGGGTGATAGGTCTCCATCAACCAGCGCAGTTCGCCAACTGTGGAATCCGTCCCCAACCCTCAACAATTCCAACACAAAATCACAAAACATGCCATAGCCTGAAGGAGGTGTCATTCCATATTGCTTATCTCGCCCTCCTGTCCCCAGATTATTGGCACCAACTTGATATGAGGAGTATAGCACAGGAGACAAACCGGGAGGACCTCCGATGATCCCAGCAGTGGAGCGATGCCATGCAGGATAAGGCTGGCGAGAGGGACTTGGGGCGGCAAGGAGTAGGAAGGTAAAGGGCGACTTCACGGCTATCGCAACCGATCCGCAAAACAGGGATGAGTAGCCCTGACCAGAACTGAACAGTGTGCTTCGCTGGATGCAGTTCTTTAGTTTATTCCGCGCAGAGTGGATGACTCCATGAATGCTAAACTTTGCAAGCTTTATACAGACGACGACGAAATAAAATTTGCCTTGTTTCAAATGCTGCCAACAAAGGCACAAAGACCTGATGGTTTTCCTGCTCTTTTCTACCAAACTCACTGGGATTTCTTAACGGAAGATATTTGTCATGCTATTAGATGCTTTTTGAATGGAAAGCCAATTCCTGATGGTTTTTCTAACTGCATGATTGTACTAATTCCAAAAGTTGCAAGGCCAAAAACACCTAAACAACTTCATACCAATAAGCCTATGCAATGTCCTCTACAAGATAGCTTCAAAAGTATTGGCTAATAGGCTCAATATTATCTTTCCATCAATCATCTTTGAGCATCAAAGTGCTTTTGTTCCTGGAAGGCTAATCACTGACAATGCCCTGATTGCCTTTGATTGTCTTCATACAATTCGACAACAAAGATCGAAGAGGCCATACTTTGCCCTCAAGATCGACATGACTAAAGTGTATGATCGCGTGGAGTGGTCCTATTTACAGGGATGCCTTAGCAATTGGGTTTTGCGCCTGAGTGGATTAGCACAGTGATGAGATGTGTAACCTCTATTCATTATTATGTCTGGGTTAATAGAGAACACACTAATGATGTGATTCCTACAATGGGCATTCAACTGTTAGACCCAATCAGCCCTTACCTTTTCCTTCTATGCACCGAAGGCTTGTGCAGTGTGCTTTTGCACAGGGAGTTGCGTGGTAAGCTACAAGGTATTCGAAAGTCATCATGGCCCTCATATATCGCACCTCCTTTTTGCCAATGATAGCATCTTCTTTGCTAAAAGTGATCAGCATGGTGTCCTCTCCCTGAAGGAGGATTTGCATATATATTGTGATGGTTCAGGCCATCAAGTTAATCTCCAAAACTCATCAATCTTCTTTGGTACTCATTGCTCCGACGATACTAAGCAAACGGTAATGGGAATTTTGGGGGTCACAAATGAATCATTCCACGATACATATCTTGGAATGCCTGGTCATGTCGGCAGGTCGCCAGCCAGCACATTCAAATTCCTAAATGACAAAGTTTGGAAGCGCATCATTAGTTTGTTAGATCGACCCCCGTCTCGAGCATGAAAAGAAGTTTTGCTGAAATCTGTGGTTCAGGCTATTCTGACATATATTACGAGCTGTTTTCGAATACCAATTTCTATATGTGAAGGGACGAGACAAGATATTGCTGATTACTGGTGGGGTAGAGAAGATGGTAAGAGGAAACTTCACTGGAGTTCATGGGAATAGTTATCCACACCAAAATAGCTTGGTGGACTAGGTTTCCGTGATTTTTCGCTCTTCAACAAAGCTATGCTTGGTAGACAATATTAGAGGCTTCTTACTGAGCCAGATTCTCTTTGTGCTCGGGTTCTCAAAGGACACTATTTTCCCTACTGTTATTTTTGGGATGCGCCCAAGCCTAGGTCATCGTCCTATACTTGGAGAAGTATTCTTTATGGCCGAGAGCTTGTTAAGGCTGGTGTTCGTTGGGGAAATGCTAATGGCCAAAAGGTTAAAATCCTGATAGATCACTGGATTCCCGGACGACCATCGCACATGTTGCAAACTCTATCTGCAATTCCAGAATATGCTAAAGTGTGTTGTCTCATGGATGGACATGGTCATTGGAACGAAGAAAATGTTAGAGCTTTCTTCCCGGAGGAAACTGTTTAACTCATATTATAGACACATATTAGCACACATGGAGGAGAGGATTTTGTGTATTCGCCGCATACTCGCTTTGGACTATATACTGTCCCTTCAGCATACAATCTTGCTTGATCTTCGGATTTCTTTTTGTCACGCGGTAAGACTGGCCGTGGACTCCCGTCAAGTAGGGAAGTTGAGGATAAATATTGGAAGGCAATCTGGGCAATCAATGCCCCAAACAAAATGAACATAGTGCTCTGGAGGTTCGCACACAACTGCATCCCATCCGGACTTCAATTACGCCATCGGAATATCCCCACAAATCCTACTTGTGTGCATTGTGGGAGAGACGAGAGTATTGATCATTGTTTGCTATTCTGTCAGTTTGCTTCCGAGGTTTGGAACAAGGTCAAAAAACGGTTCGACATCCACCTATGTTGCAAGAACTTCCACTAAACGAAACAGTGACTATTCGATTTCATTGATAGAGCATCACCGGAGCAGTCCACTATTTTGGCCATCACTGTATGGCATATTTGGGATGCGAGGAATGTTGTAAGGAATGGTGAAGGTAATATCAATCCACACCATGTTGCCTCAAAGATCCATGCTTATGTTGATTTGGCTCTGCCTCATCTCTTTAAGACTGTTGCGGGGCACAGTCGTGAAACACCATCAAGTTTATCGGTTAAATTGTCTCCGCCACCGCCCGGATCAGTCCTTATTAACGTCAACGCAACTATCTTCTCAAACCTGCACAAACTGGGAATTGGCATCCTGATTCGGAGCCACAAAGGTGAATGCTTGGTCGCCTGCACCGAGACACTTAAAGGGATGGTACAACCAGAACTTGCTGAAAGCTGGGTGCTGCGTCAAGCTGTGATTCTCGCCCGCGATGAGGGACTGACCTCTGTCATTTTCGCTTTTGATTGTCTCTCCTTAGTACAACGAGTGAATTCTTCATCCATAGACAGTTCTGAAATGGGCGTAGTAGTGTCAGATATTTAGCATTTCGTTGCTTGTTTTTCTTCTGTTTCCTTCTGCCCTGTCAAGCGGTCGTTGAATGTTGCTGCTCACATACTAGCTAGGTCCTATCAGTTTGCTAGTTCAAAAGTTGTGTACAATTCTACTCCAGAATGTATCAGGCAAGATGTACTGATGTATACTAATTAATAAAATGCAGCATTCTTAAAAAAAAGATGAAGAGGTTCCGGTTGCTTCGAGGGCAGGTTCCCTCCAAGTTCAACTCTTCGTGTCAGCGCCATAGATGGACACGTCTGCGGCGAAGGCCTGTGCAATAGATGCTCTGTTGAGCGCCATATCCATCTTTCTGTTACGAGCAAGATGTTGAATGAGTGCACGTGCAAGTCCTCCGTGCGGAGCTGTCCTTGCTCTATTAGGAGTAAATTTGACTAGCCAAGTCTACTTAGTGTGTGCCTGTTCGAATCGAGTTAATTAAGATCGTCAGCTGGTCTGGCTTGGTGAGTACTAGCGGCATGACGAAACGACCTCAGAAGCTTCTGACATTCTCCTCTGCTACAGTCTCGCTCTCTCAGCGCTGGCCTTTAACGTTGTAACAAAATCACACAGCAAACACTTGTCGTGACTGTTTCTTTTTATGAAAAGTGCCTCCGTTTCTGAATATCCCGTTGATCTGTTATTCGAAATATGTAACGACCAGAGTTGCCCGCACGATCACGGGGCCAACATCTTTAGTTTTTCTGTAAATAACATTGAAATTTCAAATTATAACTTTTTACTGCTGATAACTAAATATTTTACCTCACACTACCGGATTTGTTTCCTTTGCCGAGTGCCTCATACACTTTGCTATGCGCCAAAAACACTTGGTACAGACTTTCTGAGTGGCACACTCGGCATACATGTCTCGACCCACCCCGGGCAGGCAACCAAACTATGTGCAAAGCATTCTTTTTTATCTGCATTCACTCGGTCGGGCAGAGTTCGATCACACATGCAAAGTGTCGAAAATAGGTGCAGTTTACCAAATAGTCCCATAGAGATACAAGTTGAACTAGCAGACATCTGAAGACATCAATCTCAGCATGGTCGTGCGCCATCGATTCACTCCTAGTTTTCTCATCACGTGTACCCATAAACCCTTCCTTATTGAACTCACCTGCCCCAGATTCCCCCATTGTCTCGTCTCCATCTCCGTCGTCCCCAATGCCCTCGCCGCCCCGGATCTCTCCTCAATGGATCGACCTTGTGCCCTTTTTGGCCTTGAGATGCACCACGCTGGTGTGTCGTGACACACGAGCGCTGTCGTAACCCCATTGCTGTCCCAGTCACCAACTCCTATGTCTCCCATCCCGCAGCTTCCCACCATTATCCACAACTGGCATCATGGATCAAGCCTTCCATCACATGGTTGCTGTCACATTCAAATTAGTGAAATCTGGTGGACAGAAGCAATTTGACTTTGACTATTGAAGCATATTCTACATTTGACAGTAGCAATCTTTTTCTTTTCGTGTTAATAAATCACTAACTTGTATGAAACACGTGCAATTTCTTTAGAAACATGTTTCTTTCTGATGGAAGCAATTTTTTCGATGTACACAAGATGCGTGATGCTTCTCAAACAGGTGTATTAATTTCCTTTTTGATGGAAGGCCGTTCGAAGAGTTCTCTTGCTGATGGAAGCAAGATAGTGATGCTTCTGAAACAAAATAACAAATTACATAGGACATTAAATTTCAAATAAATCAATGTTTATTTAATATTCCACGGAAGCAAATTTTATAGTTAATGGAAACATAAATAAATTTGCTGTGAAGGAAGAAAACTGATATAAAACATTACAGACAAAGGTGGAAGCACGAATTAGATACATAGGATGAACATTTGGATACTGTTGGCTAAGAGTTTTGCTTCGTGAGGATGTTTTTTACGAAAGCTTCATACAGAATCTAGCTGCCTATAATCCGTACAGCGTTTCCTAAAATCAGGGACAAACCATATAAGGTAGTTAGTCCCACGTAACCAAGAATCAACATATTGGTGAATTATCGAAGCAGTACCGGGCTCGTTTGACTAGAGAAGTTACACTGTAGCAGTTACAGTAAGAGGAAGCACACAATTAGTGAACAGAAAATCCTCTAGTGCGGGGCTTAATCAGCAAATCAGACGTCCATCTTTCCTTTGATCCGACAGAGTACGACTAGTCAGATGAATGTATAATGCCAGTACTGTGACGTCTACCGTTGCCCTAAATTTTTAGCCATTGAGGCTCACACCATTTTACCTGATACAGTTACAGCACCTTCGGGCAATTTAATTTGTACCATATGAACGCACTGAACAAAGTGAATTTATGAATATGGCAAAGCAAAAATTACTTAGTTGAATGGGATGTTGGTACACCCAAAGCAAGATGCATATGAATGGCTGAGAAATTGGATAGGATAAATTATATAGTTTGAACACGTAACTGCTAGCTGTAACACAGCTAATTATGGTCTTCATGTTGAGGATAAGCATCAACAGTAATGAACTGTCTTGCTCGGTGATATGATTATCGGCCAGTTTAGAGTAACCATTGGAGTGACGGTGAAGGCTAAATTTTAATTTTCCCCTTCTTATCATGGTACTCCCTCAGTTTTGGCAATGGTATTCCCTTTTTCCGATAAAGGGTGAATATTATAAACTCGGAATGAAGCATCAAGAGGATATAAACATAAAGAGCATACACCAGGCCTCTGCATATCTAGGATGCACACAACCAACTCCAACACACACACACAAAAACGCTGGCAAATAGCAAAGTCATACAACACCAAAGCTATGCCCAAGCGAGTATAACAGAAAAAAGACCCTTAAGTGATTAACAACGATCGACAAACTATTATAAACCATATCCATACCTACTATCTCTTGACACCACAAGGACAACGACGTTCTTCCACAACAACGCCTTCATAAAGGAAATGATGCTCAAGCGCGTCCGTTACTGGATCCAACCAGTAAAGGTCAGATTTTAGGTTTTCACCCTGAAGAACAGGTCCGAGCTAATCTGAGCAATGCCTTCAACAAGGGAGCGATGCAAAAGCATCGCCATTGCTAAGTATAACACATAAGTTAGACCTAGGTTTTACACCCCGGAGCTCAAGATCAGATGCTCGAGCAGCACCATCAAGTCGAAGTCGATCCTGTATTGTGGTCACCACTTTTCCACAATCCCAACAACATGCTAGACCAACAGTCGTTGTTGCACAACCATACCCTCTATGTCAAGTTGCGGTTCATGGAACTCACTGTTGAAAGCTAGCACCGATCGAAGTGAGAGGCCCCGGACCCCATGTATGTGCCTTCCGGCTGTGTCCCGGAACGTCGCCGGTTCACACCATCGCCTCAAAGTGACCTTTACAATGCCCTTCACAACAAAGATGGAAGGATCTGGTCCGATTGGGATACCAGTAGCTAGCTGGACACGACCGTCGTTAGAACCGGGTGACGCGGGCAGCCGAACAGTAGTTCATTGGGCCCACGCATCCACCACTCTCTCCCAAGGGGTCACCACAGCCATCGAACATGGCTCTGAGTGGTCTATGAAGCCAGAAGTGGATGCCGCGCCACAGCTTCACAAGGAGACGACCATCTGGCGGCTGCCTTATCCATGCCAAACCAGACTTCATTAGATCCAGATCGTGGAGTCATTCCATGGCCGTCGTGCTGCCAACCGCAGTCGCAACCAGCACCAGCAATGGGAGCTGCCGCCTTCCTGCCACCGCCGTGCACCCTGAGAGTCGCCATCGAGCCGGAACCCGTCCTCCACTCACACCGACGAAGGGACCCAACCACCATCCCCACCG
>NC_041391.1:36538947-36549725 GCF_002162155.2 Triticum dicoccoides | reverse complement strand
CCGCCGTCAGCCGCGCGTGCTTAGCCAGCGGCGTCCTCCAGCTGCGGCGAGGAGGGAGAAGAATGGAGGGGAGGGAGTTTGGACGAGCACGATGGCCGCTGCCCATACTACTGACTCCTATTTCAAACCTATATGTCATAGAGGGTCTCATCCACGTCGTCGCCTCGGTCGCCCTGCTCTACCCCATACGACGGTCTCGTCGGCGGCTGATGTGGGAACCCGTCCATTTTGTTTGTCTTTTTTGGTTCCCTAACGGCACCACAACATGGTGGTGGCAATGATCGAGTGTTCGAATCGTCATATGTAGGAGACGTGCTCATGTTTAGGTAACAATACTAGTATCCCATAGAAACAGTGACCTTTACATGTAAGGACAGAAGCAAATATTAGAGGGCAAAATTGTAGCGGATGAGAACGGTTAGAATAAGTTTAATTAATTGAAAGACAATATAGTCTGTTTAATTCGCCAGAGATTCTTGGTTGAGCACATGGTTATGATTCAGTTTAATTAATTGACTGGCAATACCGTATCTTGAATTAAACAAGCTTCGCAGAAGAAGGTTGTATTTATTCATCTTCTATCATGTCCTTTCACGAGCTATGTCACGGCATGCAAGTTGCTCATAAATATGGCTCCTCCAAGAAGCATGATCAGCGTATGTAATGCCAGTTTCCATCTACTCCTAAAAGGACAACATGGGAAAGGAGAGCAACTCATCATCAATTGCGCAGTGAACGGCTCCATTTGCTGTGCGATTTCCTCCTTGTGAATGGGATGTATTAGGAACTTGAGCTGAAGATAAAGTGCTCCAGGCTGCTTGGCGCGCATGTTCCATCTAAGTTCAACTATTCATGTCACCGCCGCCTGTTCCAGTGCTGCTGTATTGAACGCCATATCCATCTTTCCGCTACGACCAGGATGTTGACCGAGGGCACGTGCAAGTATATAGTGCGGGCTGCAGCCTGTTACTCTGTCAGGAGTAATCTTCAGTAGCGAAGAATGGTTAATGTGTACGTGTTGGAATCCAGTTAATTAAGACCAGCAGCTTGGCGTGCCCGTGTCAGTGCTTGCTTAGCTCGTCTGGCTAGGTGACTAGTGGCACCCCGAAACGACCTCAGAAGCTTGTGAGTATTCTCCTCTGTTACAGCAAGTCTCGCTCTCGCAACTTTGGCCGTTAACGTCGTAACGGAATCACACAGCAAAACACTAGTCTTGAATTTTTACTTTTTATGAAAAGTGCCTATGTTTCTAAATATCCTATTGATCTGTTATTTGAAATATATAACGAGCACGGTTGCAAAGAGAGCCTTGGCTCAGTGGTTGTTCATGCGGTTGTGCAGTCTAACAATCCAAGTTCAATTCCTAGAATTGACAGGTGATGCGTTGGGGTTTTCCCCCATTCATTGAGGATCAAGTTTGGTGTTTGGTAAAACTACTCATCAAAAAATATCTTAATACTCATTTAAAAAATTCTGAGGACCATGTTTATCTTGATACTCATACTAAAATGGCCGTATGCATCCCTAGTTGGTGTAGACTCCGGGGGAGTGAAATTCTCCCCCATTTTATAGGGTGCGATACAAGGGACGGAAAAAATGCATCTGACGCTCGCGTCGCTCTCCAGGGGGGCCGGCACGAGCGAACCCTTGCGGCCGCCGCCCCGTCCCTCACATCTGCGGCCCGCGGCCTGGCCGCTGCCGGAAGAGGCCGACGGGCAAAGCCCGCCTCGGAGGACGGCAGCGGCAGGGCACTCTTCTCCTCGCGGCGGCCCGTTGCCTTGGACGGCGTGACCCGTTTGCGACGTGACGGCGGAAGCCGGCGCGGTGGATCCGACGGTGAACCTCTCGTCAGCGTGTCGAGGAGGTTCTGCGTGGCCGACGTCTGGATCGATCTCGCGTTGGCGCCTTCGTCTTCAGCCGACGCGGTCAGGGCGGCAACCCTGGCGTGCGGCGGCAGCCGTTTCCCCCATGGCCGGTGGGTTGAGTCGTTGGCTTGCATGTCCGAGTGTTGGGTGGTGGCGGTTGTTGCGGATCTGCGTCCCGGCCAAATCCATTGTGGTTCGGCTATGGCCGGCCGGTGGCGCGTGATGTGGTTGGGGTGAGGCGGTCGGAGGTCCTCAACCGGATTTGCGATGACACCATGCGTCTACATGGCGAGTGTGTGCTCGGATCCAGTCAGCGGCAAGATCGTGGTGACGCTACTTCCGGCGAAAATCACGCCGACTTCGGTCATGGCGGACGATGACGGCGTCTCCGACACCCCTGTTGCGGCATTGTCGTTGCAAACTGCGTCCACATGATCGGGATGTTGCCGGGGAAACCATAGATCTGGGTCTACCGGATCGGACGATGACAACGCCTTCGATGGCGTACTCCCTCCTGAGGGCATCGTTTTGGATCAGGACCTGGCTGGAGGAGACGAGGAGGAGCGGTGTTTCATCTACCGTAAGGCCGACGACGGATCCCGACGGCATGGCGCTGCGGAGTTTTGGCGACGGGCGCGTATGGATGGACTCGCGCAGGAGGACGACGCTGTTTGGCGTCGTAGTGCCGTCGATGGCAGAGAGACCTGGCACGGTTGATGCAACAGTACAACTCTGAAGATGGATTGGTGACAGGTGGCTGCGGCGGCCTCATACCCGGTAGGCGTCCTGGTTGACGAGTGCGCCGGACTGGTGGGTGCCTCATACCCGGCAGGCGTCCTGGTTGGGACCTCAAGTCTTAGATGTTAGGTTTGACTGCGAGGTCTGTTTGGTATTAGGCCCGGACTATCAATATCCCTACATTAACTGGATAGGAATAGCGAGAGATGTTGCCTAGATGGTGGCTTTATTCTTACTGTTGTATGACTTTGTAAGGTCTTATGTGAAGAATTAATAAAGTGGCTGCCTGCATCGTCCAGATGCAGAGGCCGGGGGTCTTTCTTCATTTCTTAAAAAAAACGAGCACGGTTACCTGCGCGATTGCGTTGCCACCATCTCTAGTTTTCTTCAAATAAAATTTCAAGCAATTTTAAATAAATATCTTGTCCACAGTGCAAATACGCAGTGCTGAGCTGTCTGTTACTCTATTAGGAGTAATCTTAACCAGCTTGCCGTGCGCGTGTACGTGCTTTCTTTGCTGGTCCAGCATGGTGATTACTAGTGGCAGTCCGGAACGATCTGAGATTGCCTGCTTCTCACCATTTTCCACGGTACTGCGCCGCTCTCTCAGCTTTGGCCGCTAACAGAATCACACAGTAGAACACTAGTCGACGTGACTGTTTCCTTTGTACCTTGTACGTAAATGTTCCTCTGTTTCTAGACATCCCGTTGATTTCTTATCTATTATATACTTAAGACAAGAGGCAAACAAGCCATCACGTTAATCCACATAGATTAAATTATCTCAACCATCAACTATCTGATATAAACGGACGAGGTTTAAAGATATAACGTTACATAAAAATATTGTGTGTAGGCATATATTGTATATTGTGTTGCACATGTCAAGTCCATCACGTACAAGCATCTATGAGGGAAAGTTCCTGCAAAAAAAAACCTAAGAGGAAAAGAGCCATCACAGTTATATACAATATCAGTTACGTACACTAAGTCCATCGTTGTCACGTAAAAAAGAGGCCAAGCCCCCCGGAAAAAGGACCCAAGTCGGACACCTACCAAACTAAACTCCGTACGCACATTTAAAAAAGTGCATGCTTTGTTGGTCTTTGAACAGTTGTACTTGGAGTGCTCCACGTCAATAGAAAAGGCATCCATGTAAAAAAAGGGGCATCAAGTAAAAAATAAATTGAATCGCAAACCAGCGGCCTATGCAGTGGCCCATGTAATACACGTCTGCGCCCTTTCTAATTTACAAATACCCAGCGGCCACCCATAAAAACTATCCCCAGCAGCCTGTGTTAAAAAAAGTGCATGGCAGACTGTGGCCTAGGCAGCGCACGCGCTAATCTTACAGCTCATGTTATAATATATGATCTCCTAAAAAATGTAATAAATTATGTTCCCTAAAAAATGTAATAAATAATGTTCATCTAAAAAAATTAATAAATCACGTATTGCTAAAAAAAGTTGTATAAGTCACGTATGCCCTTGCTAATTTCAAACTCCCAACAGCATGTGTTAAAAAACGCTTTGAAAAAAACACTCCCGTAACCAGGGGAACAAAAAAACTCACATAAGCATAACTAATTGCAGAGAAAGGTTGCCAAGGAACAAAGGGGAACATAGAAAGGAAAAAAACATGCAATTCACATTCCCGTAACCAGGCTAGAGCCCTATCGCCATGATCGCGCCGCAGTCACGACGGCTGGTAGAGACACACCCATCTCGACCACACCAAGTCACTCATGCCACACCGTTTAAGTTCGGACATGTAGAAACCACACCGCTGCTCCAGCTGTTGCCCATGCAACAGCCCTACACTCTCGCCTATCGGCTGGATCCTCTTTGTTCCTTGATGTTTTTTTTAATACAAAGTTGGACCTCTCTACAGATTTAATTGCAGGTTAGGGTTAGATGATTAAGGATTAACTTACTTTATTTTTTATTACATGGCATTGGACAATAGCTCTGGTTGTACCCAAATCCTAGGTCTAGGACTGCAGGATGCGGGAAGTTCTTTGCCCCCCCAAAAAATGCACATAAAGTTGTCAACCTACTAGAAAACACACTATATTTTTGGGCCTTCGGCTCATAGTCCGATTCATGCATGAGCAACATTGGCTCCATAAATTAGGATGTCTCTAATGGATGGACATATACAAACTCAGCAAGGCCAACAAATAATATATTAGGTCAGCTAAAATAAATAGAAGGGCCGAGTAGAGAACATTTCAAAACGAAACGCCAAATCAGTGAAACATCTCATATATGCCTACCACAAAAAAAAATCTCATATATGTCTAAGCTAAATTAGATAACGTTTACCCACACAGCAGGACTATTGGCGAGGGCAATAATACCGAATATAACTATATGAAGCGATAGAATGCTATATAAGGTTTTACCCCAAAAGGAAAGACTAATTCACGTCAAATATGAAATTAATCATTTTCTTCTTAGTAAAACAACAATTAAGTTTAATTAAAAGGGCACAATCGCAAGTAAAAAGCTCTGGTGGGTGCCGAATAACTTAATAAATTTTAAAAGCACTCATGGATTACATTGGTTTATATATACAAGAAGCTATGCAACATAGAAAATTACATTAAGATGAAAATATGTGCATGAATATATATATGGACAAATGATTATGTTGTTTTAGTAATGATAAAACCCAAGTGCAATATGGAAGGTGTCGAGGCAGGCGATGGAACATATAACGAGGTATGGGCACAAGTCATTAATTTTAAAAATTACTTGGTAAATATATTGGTTACAAATATAAATCGCGACAAATGATAAGGAGCGAACAATTAAAATTTGGAGATCGTACAAGAGCATATATGTAATGATGTTGCAACGAATGAATGGAAAGAGGGAGACATGTAGAGAAAACTAAACTATGATAAAAATATCTTATACGTCTAGCCGCGCAAATGCGCGGGTCACGCCGCTAGTTTGAAATATGTAACGAGCACTGTTGCCCGCACGATTGATCAGCCAACATCTTTAGTTTTCTCTAAGACAGGGTCCGCTTCGGCTGCGACGCTCACGGCCCCGAGACAGGAGGTCCTCGAGCAGCTTGTCGTGCTGTGTCCGTGACGGGCAGACCATCCATCTTCGGACGTGAGGGAGGGGAGTCACGGGCAGGAGGCCCTACACTCTTCCCCTTTATCACCGAGATCTCCAACACCTCAGCAGGTTATATCTTCCACGTCACGGGCTGAGGTGAGCTCGGCCACCTTTGCTACTGAGGAGAGGCCGAATGCGCCGGCGGGGGGGTGACTCGCTGCTGGTTCGATCCTATACTCCCACAGCGTCGGTCCAGGATACAGTCGGGCACATGGCGCACGTCCATGCCCCGGCTGAGAGGGCGGCGGCAAAGGTGATTGCTTTTGGAGGGATTATGGACCCGACCTCCGGTGATAGGCGCATTAGTCACTAGATCCAGGCCCAGCCTGATGCTGACAGCATGCAGTTGGGGTGTGCTATACGTGCAGCCAATCTTGGTGATGGAAACAACTGCAGGTATGTCCCTGAATCAAGGTTTTGGTTACTGAATGAGGCAATTTTACCGGAGGACTGGTAAATGTGGTTACCATGCTTACCAAGAAATACCGATTATATTTCGAGCGAATTTTATAGTTGAATTTTGAATTCAAATAAGTGAATGAACGAATATTCGAACGAGAGACCTCTCAAAACAGGAACTAAGTTGCTACCAACACGCCAGAACCAACTCTCAAGGCATTAATTAGATCCTACGTACTTTACTATACATCAAGTGTTTAAATTCAAAAAATTCAAAAAAATGGTATTTTTTGCTCGGTATGGCGATTTACCAAGGGGCACAGAAATACGCGGTAACCATGGGAAATCTTGAAATTTCGACCGGTAACCAAAACCTTGCCGTGAATACGAGTTATTCCATTCTGCATTTTTCAAAAGATGATATAATTGATAATGCGGGCAACTCAGGGATAACTCTTGGTACTAACCGGAAGGAAATAGATATATCAACTAACGACTTGAGGCCCATGAATAGATATATTTAGAAGCTGAGAGAGCTATAGAAACGATTCACAATTTTGCGGCTGTGAGGCCCATGAATGATACTGAGATTAGTAACTTGGGGATTACAGCACTGGAGAGTTTGTGCAAGGATCGTATACCCACATCGGAGGTAGAGGCCGAGGTAGATGGGATGGAGTCAGAGTGATATGTGGCTCCTCTACAGCCGGATTGCACTACAGAAACTGTCCCGGTCATATTAATGCGGAGGAGGTGCAAGATCAATGTAAACAAACATGGAAGAGGAATGTTTATCCTGCATCGGCAGTTCGTAGAAGTGTGAGTCAAATTCAAGAAAAAAAATTCATGATGACAAATGAAAGGAATCTTTTAGAATAGCAGAGGTCTGGCGGACTTGGCTAAAAGAAGGTGCCTCGCGGAAGCGTCACTAGAGCACAAACTAGGCTGTATTGCCTTACTAGAAACGGGTAGGGATAAGTTCACCTCGCAATTCCTCGGCACCTTATCAAGTGGCATAGATTTCGATTAGCACTGCCTACCCCCAAGGGGACGATCCGGAGGTATTTTACTTGGGGTTAAGTGCGAAACACTAGAGGTCATGAATCTCGTTCAAGGTGACTTGGCCATCAAGTTTCGTGTCAGGTCCAAACTCGATGGTTTCAAATGGGCTTTGGTTGCTCTTTATGGAGCAGCTCAACCTGTCTTTAAACCGGATTTCCTAGCTGACCGTTTGAGGGCCAATGGGGATGAAAGGTTACCGATCCTTGTGGGTGTGGATTTTAATATAATTAGGAGAATAGAAGAAAAGTACAATGACAACTTCGATGGTGGATGGTCATTTATGTTTAATACGGTTATCAAAAGTTTTAATCCGGGAGAGATCGATTTGTCCGGTAGACAGTTCACATGGGCGAACTCACGGCCAAACTGATTATATGAGAAGTTGGACTGGGTCCTTATCAATGTTGAATGGGAACGAAAATTTCCACATGTAACGGTGCAGGCGTTACAAAGGGCAATCTCTGACCATACATGATTGTTAGTAGATTCTGGTAAAACGATCAACTTGAGCAACAAAAACACCTTCTCTTTTGAACTAAGGTGGTTTGAGAGGGAGAATTTCTTAATTCCTATTGCAAGAGAATGGTCCAAGGGTACTGGTGGACGATCGAGTGTCCAAAGATGGCAGAATAAGATTAGACACTTGCGGCAGTTCTTGAGGGGTTGGGCCAGAAATGAGAGCGGGATCTACAAGAGAGAAAAAGAGAGACTTATATTACAAATTAAGGCGTTAGACCTCAAAGCGGAATCTAACCTACTTCATATGACCGAGAAGGCAACTAAAATCAAGGCCGAGCAGAAATTATGTGATGTTCTCAGAGAAGAAGAAATGAAATGGGCTCTAAGAGCTAATGTGTTAAAAGTTGTCCAAACGGATGACAACACACAATCATTCCACGTGATTGCAAATGAGAAACATAGAAAGGCGAAAATCATTCAGCTCGAACAGGATGAAGGTACAGTGGTTGGGCCTGAGAACCTAAAGCTCTACATTTCAAACTATTATAAATAGCATTTCTGGCTTCACGAGGAAAATTTTGTGTCACTCGATGAGCTCGCGGTTGGGAATATACCTCAGCTTAGGAAAGATGTAAATGAGATTTTATCTGCTCCGTTTACGGAGAAATAAGTGTTTGATCATATGCAACACTTGTGCCAATGGGTTCCCAACAGAATTTTTCAAGAAATGTTGGCATATTATAAAGGGTGACCTTATGCCGATGTTCCATAACTTCTTGAATGGTCATCTGCAACTTTTCCATCTTAACTTTTGAACGATAACATTGTTGCCAAAGAAGGAGGAGGTTGTGCATATCAAGCAGTTCTGGCTGATTTATCTTTTGAACGTTAGTTTCAAAATGTTTACTAAAGTCGGCACAAACAAATTGACATGGGTGGCCCATTTGGTGGTAGTATCGAGTCAGAATTCTTTCATGGCTGAGCGACACATCCTCGAGGGGGTTGTTGTCTTACACGAAACTCTCCACGAAATCCATTACAAGAAGCTTTATGGGGTGATTTTCAAGGTGGATTTCAAGAAATCGTACAATTAGGTCAAATGGTCGTTCCTCCAGCAGGCTATGCGAATGAAGGGGTTAGGTGAGACATGGAGGAAACAGGTGGAATCCTTCATTCAAAAAGGTAGCATGGGGATTAAGGTGAATGATGACATAGGTCATTATTTTCAGACGCACAAGAGCTTAAGACAAGGGGATCCAATGTCACCTATTCTATTCAACATACTAGCAGATATGTTGGCAGTTCTTATCGGTAGGGCCAAGTAGAAAGGTCGGGTAGCTGGACTCGTTACCCATCTAGTTGATGGGGAGGGGGGGTATTTATTTTCATGGAACATGACCTCGCAAAGGCTAGAAATATGAAACTAGTTATTTGCCTCTTTGAAAAATTGTCAGGGTTAAAAATTAATTTTCAGAAAAGTGAACTATTTTTTTTTCGAGGAGCCAAAGAGGAAACAGATGCATATCCAAAAAATTTCAGTTGTGAAATGGGTTCCTTGCCTTTTAGTTACCTTGTAATTCCAATTCATCATCGTAAATTACCAATAAAGAATGGAAATGCATTAAGGATCGATTTGAAAAAAAAACACTAAGTCGTTCTAAGGGCAAGCTTATGTCTTACGGAGGATGGCTCGTGTTAATAAATTCAGTGTTAAGAAGTATGCCGATGTTCCTCTTAGCTTTGTCTGAAGTACCTACAAGGGTAAGAAAAAGGTTAGATTTTTATCGATCTTGTTTTTCTGACAATGCGATGAAGTTAAGAAGAAATACAGATTGGCCAAGTGGGATATTATGTCTAGACACAAAGAACAAGGAGGTATAGGGATTGAGAACTTGGAGATTAAGAACGAATGCCTACTTAGCAAATGGCTATATAGGTTATCAGTTGAGACTGATGGTATGTGGGTATAGATTCTATGTAATAAATACCTAAAAACTAAGTCTTTAGCCTAGGTTACTATAAGAACTAATGACTCCCCATTCTAGAAAGGGCTTATCTGGACGGAAGATGCCTTTTTCGCAGACCAAAATCTGTTGTTGGAGACGGTACAACAACAAGATTCTGGAAAGATACTTGGTTAGGGGAGATAATATTATACTACGTAAGGAGGCTTACATTGATACACTATTACAATCATCTCCTCTAAACATCTAATTCAGGAGGTCCCTAGTGGAGGAACATTGGAGATCCTGGCCACATCTTGTGTGAAGTTTGATGGATGTTCAACTTTCTAATCAGCCAGACGAGTTTCACTGGAAACTAATTAAGAATGGTGTATTCACGGTGAAATCTATGCACACTAGTAGAAAAGGGGCCAATGGTCCAGGCCGGTCCAGCCCATTAGTCCCGGTTCAATCCAGAGCCAGGACCAATGGGGGCATTGGACCCGGTTCGTGAGCCCCAGGGGCCGGCCGGGCCACGTGGGCCATTGGTCCCGGTTCGTCTTGACCTATTGGTCCTGGTTGGTAGGACGAACCGGGACCAATGGGCCTCGCTCCTGGCCCAACACCATTGGTCCCGGTTGGTGGCTTGAACCGGGACCAAAGGCTGTCCTTTAGTGCCGGTTCATGCCACCAACCGGGACTAAAGGGTTGGTCCTCGTTGCGGCCAGAGTTTAGTCCCACCTCGCCAACCGAAGGGGAATCAGACCGGTTTATAAGCCCCTCCCTCTCTGCCTTATTGTGCTCCTCTGAAAATGAAAATAGATGCCCTTATATAGGGAATTTAGCCTAAATTCATAGGGATTTCTGTTGAAATTTGTTATGAATTTAAGTTGAATTTTCTCTATAAGCGCATCTATGCTCATTTCTGAGTAGTTTTTTATATAGTTTTTTTCTTTTCTGCTATATTTATTTTTTTGTTTTTATTTCTGAGTTGTAATAAGTCATTAAAAATAAGCATTTGTGCTCATTTTTCAGTAAAGTTAATCATAACTATTTTTTCTTCTATTTATTTTTGAATTGTAATAAGTCATTAAAAATAAGCATCTATGCTCATTTTTTTAATAAAGTTAATCACAACTATTTTTTGCTTCTATTCATTTCAGAGTAGTTTTCTATATAG
>NC_041391.1:36534832-36537342 GCF_002162155.2 Triticum dicoccoides | reverse complement strand
GTCGCCGCCCCGCTCCGCACCTCGCCGTCGCCGTCGTCGGCCGTACGTGAGCATTTTTTTTTTGTTAGATTTTTTTAGATTCTTTTTGTAGTTCATAGATTTTTTTTCTTAGGTTAGATGTGTAGTAATTTAGATATGTAGTTCATAGATTTTTTTGTTAGATTATATATTTTTTGTTAGATTACATGTGTAGTAATTAATTTATTCATATTATGTTAGATTTTTTTTCTGTTAATAGTTTTTTTGGTCATATTATTATTGAATATGCATGTTTGGTGATATTATTGTGAATAGATTTTTTTTGGTGATATTTAGATTGTGTAATTAATTTTGTTCACAGAATTTTAATGATTTTTTTGTTCATAGTATTTAGAAAAAAGAAAAAAATAAGAAGTAGTTTATATATAGTTGAACTAGCTAGTTGATTTAATAAACTAATTTATTTTACTATATATAGAAGTAGTTTGTTTTTAGTAAGTACTACTTATTTATTTATAGTAAGTGCTTAGTAGTTGAACTAGATAGTTGATTTAATTAATAAAACTACTTTTATTTAACTATATATAGAAGTAGTTCCCGCGTCTAAGTCGGCGATGCCTATCCCGCATCCTCGTCGTTGTCGACTCGGCGGTGGAGGCCTGCTTGATCAGGGCAATGTTCGGGACTGGGCTCCGCCGGGCTGGTATTGGGAGGTGCTACCTTCTGGGGGACGTAGGTTGGTGAGGGGGCAGCCCGTTGTTGACTCGATCCTTGTTTGGTGGCGGTCGCGTGGGCCAGTGACGGTGGTGAGGCATCCGGACACTGTGGAGGTGGTACGTTACCGTGTCAGCGAGGAGGACGAGCACGTCCGTCGCTACATGGTTGCATTGGAGGGGAGGTTCGACAATACCTGGCAGGTTCTTCAGGGATCTCACTGGAGCTATGATCCTGTGATGGTTCCTTATCTTTGGGTGTCCACCGCCCGCGTCGATACCCGTCGGGCGCTACGGTTCTAGTTGTATTAGTGATAATATTCGACGATGTACGGACACCAAGAGATGATGTACTTTTGATTATAATTATTGAATGCATCTAATTTGAATACTATACTTTATTTTATGATTTTGTTTTGCTTATTTTATGATTTTGTTTTGCTTATTGAATGCTCATATTGGATAAGTTCTCCTTCATTTCCGTGTGCTAGACAATTTGGTATAATAATGCATTCGGGAATGAAAGAGGAGCTACGTACATCGATCATCGATAGTCAACCAGTGATTAATAATGATGATCTAGTTTAATATTTGAATTATGAACGTAGGCCGAAAATGTCGTACTCATCGGACGACGAAAACCGCCCGGGGGAGTGCGACTGGTGCCACGACGACCGAGGTATCTGCGACAGGTTCATTGAGCTGGACGAAGATCGGCGCTTCAGCATTAAGCTCGAGGAGACCTGCGATGTTCATACGGTACGCAACGACGACAATAGTTTTTTTTGTAATTAAGCACGACTTCAACTATTTTAACGTTTATTTTTCATCTTTTCCAATTCGACTAGCTTATCCCATGCTTTGCAAGACGCTATGTCTTGGAGAGTATGGGTTTTGAAGACCATGAAAGTTTCGAAACCAAAAAAATTATCCTAAGTACCCATCATGGTGTGGATTTTCAAGTAAAGCTGTACAATGCTTAGAGTGTAACCCATTTTGGTTGCAAAAATTGGGATGCACTTTGCAAGATGTATGGTCTTGATGAGGGTATGCTTGTCACAATGGATCTTGGTGATCCTACAATCGAGCAAGAGAGACCTTCGATTTGGGTCCTTGTGGTGTACCACCTCCGCGGTGTCCGGAAGCCTCGACACCGTCACTGGCCCACCCGACCGCCACCAAACAAGGATCGGGTCAACAATGGGCTGCCTCCTCACCAACCTACGTCCCCCGAAAGGTAGCACCTCCCAATACCAGCCCGGCGGAGCCCAGTCCCGAACATGGCCCTGATCAAGCAAGCCTCCACCGCCGAGTCGACGACGACGAGGATGCGGGATAGGCATCGCCGACGTCGATGCGGGAACTACTTCTATATATAGTTAAATAAAGTAGTTTTATTAATTAAATCAACTAGCTAGTTCAACTACTAAACACTTACTATAGATAAATAAAGTAGTACTTACTAAAAACAAACTACTTCTATATATAGTAAAATAAAGTAGTTTATTAAATCAACTAGCTAGCTAGTTCAACAACTAATTATATTAAACACTTTCTCTTCTTATTTTTTTCATTTTTCTAACTAGTTTTTTTCTAACTAGTTTTTTTCTAAAAATAAAGTAGTTTCATTTTTCTAACTAGTATTTTTCTAACTAATCTAACAAAAATCATAAAAAATCTAACAAAATCTAATCTAACAATATGAACTACATATCTAAATTACACCACATCTAATCTAACAAATAAATCTATGAACTAACAAAAAAATCTAAACAAAATCTAACAAAAAAATCTACTAACAGAAAAAAATCTAACATA
>NC_041391.1:36483443-36533522 GCF_002162155.2 Triticum dicoccoides | reverse complement strand
TAACTAAAAAAATGAGAATAGATGCTTATTTTTAATGACTTATTACAATTCAGAAATAAAAAGAAAAAAATAAATATAGCAGAAAAAAAACTATATAAAAAACTACTCAAAAATAAATAGAAAAAAAATAGTTGTGATTAACTTAACTAAAAAATGAGCATAGATGCTTATTTTTAATGACTTATTACAATACAGAAATAAATAGAAGAAAAAATAGTTGTGTTTAACTTAACTAAAAAAATGAAAATAGATGCTTATTTTTAATGACTTATTACAACTCAGAAATAAAAAGAAAACAAAACTATATATAAAACTACTCAGAAATGAGCATAGATGCGCTTGTAGAGAAAATTAGACCTAAATTCATAATAAATTTCTACTAACTTCAGAGAAATTCAATATGAATTTAGGTCAAATTTCCTGTATCAAGGCATCCATTTTCACTTTGAGAGCAGCTTAACAAGGCAGAGAGGGAGGGGCTTATAAATCGGTGTGAGCCCCCTTCGGTTGGCGAGGTGGGACTAAACTCTGGCCGCAACGAGGACCAACACTTTAGTCCTGGTTGGTGGTATGAACCGGGACTAAAGGGAAGCCTTTTGGTCCCGGTTCGAGCCACCAATCAGGACCAATGGTGGTGGGCCAGGAGCGAGACCCATTGGTCCCGGTTCGTCCCGCCAACCGGAACCAATAGGTCCAGATGAACCGGGACCAATAGCCCACGTGGCCCGGCCAGCCCCCGGGGCTCACGAACCGGGTCCAATGCCACCATTGGTCCCGGTTCTGGATTGAACCGGGACTAATGGGCTGACCCGGCCAGGACCGTTGCCCCCTTTTCTACTAGTGCCTCTTAAAACGCCAATTCTTCCTTGGAGATAGTTCGATTTCTGAGAAGCGTAGTTCACAATTTTTCCAAAATCTTCCCAAAAGTTTTCCATTCCTCTAGGTTCCACATCATGAAAACATTTCATATTTCATGTTGTTCTTACTTAATTTACATTTTCCATAATTAGAAAAAAAATAAGCTCCATGTTGGTCAGTCTTGCCCCCCTCCTCCCAACTTTGGAAGTCATTTTGTTTTCTTGGTCAAGGCGTAAATACAAATTGAAGAACAGAAACCAGATAATTATAAACCTATTTTTGCCTGTTATATCATGACCTTGCATTTTAAATTTGAATTATATCGACTAAATGCCTAGATATGCACTTAATGATATAACTATAATAAACAAACTTTGAAAAATATCAGATTTTAACATGAAACATTATATGGTGTATGTTAGGCGTACAATTTTTTTTCAAGGCGAACCGATGAAGGCAACCATCACTTTGGCTAACCAGAGAAGAAAAGAATGACAAAATAAAATAAAATAAAATAAAAAATATAGAAAAAATAAAAATAATTATTTTGCCAAGTGTTTTATTAAAATATATGGCAAAGCCGGTTCATTGCTGAGTGGTTTTTATTGCCTAGTGTAACACTACGCAAACCACAGATATGTGCGGTGTCAGTTTTTCGTCGAGTGTTTTCCCTAGCACACCTGTTTGCCGAATGTTTGATAAAATACACTTAGCAGAGAAATTGACACTTGCAAACATTTCTCATAATATCACTAAAAACACTATATTGTTTTAACATATTTTAATGGAAATTATAGAACATAAACCATAATATTATCTTTTGGGTACGTAAAAAAGGAGAAAGATATACTGGGATACCCAAAAACTTAGATGAGTTCACAAAGCTCAAATTGTCATCAGCTACAACTGCCCACAAAAATCTTACAACAGTATATTTCTTTCTCTTTTCCAGTTTAAAAGGCTCATGTGTATCATATGATCAATGATTTGACCAATTTAACATGGGTTATATCCACCAAAAAATATACCATCAGAAGCTTCAAATGTTATATTTCCAATTATATAACTTTTATGATATACAATTTGTATTACATTGATTGGCAAAAAAATTGTATTACATTGGTCAAATTGTCAATCTTGAGATACGAGTAAGACCTTTAAACTGTAATGGAGGAATTATTTGATTGGTCATGAATTTTTTTGTAATTTTCTAACAATATATGCGTACAAATTAAATTGTGAAATTTGTATATCAATATCGTGTCAGTGTGTATTTTCAAACTACAAATGCAGGGAGTAATACACTATTATTTTGGTAATATAGTTCTGTGTAGTGTTCATCCAAGCCCGTGCTAAGACCGCAAACAGTGTAGGAAGATGAACGATGTGTTATGCAGGTATGAAATATAATTACATTTCAAGTAATACACACTCTGATGTCACCCAAGCGGCGTCTTTGGAAACAAATGCACTTAAAAAGCTGGTTCACAACTAATGTTTGTTGTTTGATTGCAACTGTCAAAGTAGAGAGAGCAACTCTGGGGCTGACAAGACAAGAATTGCTATAATCATGCAGAGATCCTTCATTGAGCACATAATTATGAATCAGTTTAATGGACTACAATATTGCGTGCTCAACTACTCACGGCTTGCAGAAAGGTTGTATTTATATTTTTCATCTTTCTTTCTAGTACTTTCACAGGCTGTAGGAATGCATGCACGTTGCCCATAAATAGGTGGCTCACCCAGGTAGCATGATCAACGCCATGCCAGTTTCCTCCTCTTGCTAAGAGGAGAATATGAGAAAGGAGAGTTTCCAGTACCTCATACTGATCACCAAGTGCGCCGTGATCATCATTCCCTCGTTGTGAATGGGATGCATTAGGAACTTGAGTGGAAGACAGCTAAAGCAAATTTGCTTGTAGCAGAAGTTCCATCCCTATTCAAGGGTTCGTGTCTGCGCCGCTAATTTATCTGTGTCTTGATTGCACGCCTGTGCCAAGGCTACTCTGCTGAGTACTATATCCATCTCTCCTCTACGACAAAGATGGTGGTCCGTCTAAGATGGTGGTCCGAGACGGAAGTGCACACACAAATTACTAGTACTGTGTCTCTTACGTTGCCTGCAATGGTCGTGATAGGAACACTTTTTTTAAAAAGGAGGATTACCCCCGGCCTCTGCATGAAAATAATGCATGGAGCCATCTTTAGGAACACATGCCGGCCGGATCAGTATATATTTATCTATACCTAATAATAAAGCCGGAGGCTTTCATAGTTCTCTATGTCCGTTGATCTTGTGTTACCCATGAGGATTGACAGGTGAGATTAAAAAGAATAACTTTGGTCGAGCCTCTCAGTCGCTTCACATATTAAAAAGATCGGACCAACAAACGCACCATCGAACAAAATAGAAAAAAAACTTGCTTGCTGGGAATGATCAAACAAAAGAGAAACCGGCTTGCTGGGCGACACGCACGCAAACCACGAACCTAGGATCCAATTGGTATGCTACCGCACCCACGCCCTAGTCCTAGCATGATTTACGGCGTGGCAGTTTCCTCGTCTTGCTAAGAGGAGAATATGAGAAAGGAGAGTTTCTAGTACGTCATACTGATTACCAATTGTACCGTGATCATGATTTCCTCGGTGTGAATGGGATGTATTAGGATGCATCTTGAGTTGAAGACAGCTAAAGCAACTCTGCTTTTAGCACAAGTTCCCTCCCCATTCAGCTGTTCGTGTCTGCACGGCCAATTTATCTCTGTCTCCATTGCACGCCAGTGCCAAGGCTACTCTGCTGTGCTGAGTACTATATCCATCTATCCTCTACGACGAAGATGGTGGTCGGAGATGGAAGTGCACGCACAAGTTACTAGTACCGAGTCTCTCTCGTTGCCTGTAATGGTCATCGCGATGGGAACATGTGCTGGCAGGATCAGTATATATTTATCCTTTAGAAAGGTTTTTGCATTCCCAACCACCATCCTCTGGCCGCCCCTGATCCTATCACCGTTGGACCGGGGCCCCTCTGCGTGCACCTCCGCCTCCCTGCCGACGGTCTCTCACTCGGGCCAGTCCCAACCCGTAGTGCCAGTCCTATGGTCCTGCCGCCCACCGCTGCCTCCCATGCCGTATTGTCCATCACTCTTGGCAAGGCGGATGCAATCATTCAAGGTCCTATGGTCCGCGCTAGTCCCGAGTGCAAGATGCTTCCACTAGCCAACTGCAGCACACCCCGGTGTCAACTGCCGCAGGTTTATCTCCAGCAAGCAGGCAACGGCCCATCTTCCTCCACCTCCATTGTCTTTTACAGCCCGGGAATGTTGTCTTAGAACATTGTCTTTTCAGTGCCGGGAAATGGTAGTTTGTTGATTGTCGCTAGAGACAACCTATGTTTTTCTCCTTGACATAGAAAGTTGGCATGCTACTAAGTAATTTATGAAGTCTTGGAATTTGAAGCTACCATTTCTTTTATGACTTTTTATGTTCTTCTATGATTCGTTTCTAAGTTAGTACATGCCTTTGTGTGGCAATGTATCTACTCATGTACGCAACACTATAATGTCATGACAAACAAGCAGAAGTGAGTGCTTGAGCTCAATATTACTAACTGGGTCGTGTCGTGTGGGAAAAAAGTATTGGAGGTTGATTTTCCTGTATAGTGTGTGCCGTTTGTTTTTATTCCTAGTATCGTAGCACGACCTTTCTTCTAGCCTCTACATGTGTTTCCTCCTAAGCTGTTTGCCAAGTGTTACCCAATATAAAGAGACACTCTCTGTTCCTAGTTGCCAACAAGCCCCTGAATGTCTTCATTTTGGTTGTGCATAATTCAGGTATTGAGGAGGTTGTGGAACAAGGCGCTGGAAGCGAAGGGCCCGTAGATGGCCATGATGATGATGATGTGTATGCTGGTGGTCGGGATGGTGTGCCATGATTGGAGATGGTGCCGATTAAGGTGGTGTGCTGCAACTTGACAATAGACTTGTGGTTTGTCTTAGGGTGCTTTTGGATCTGTTTAGTTGGAATATGACACATCTGACAATGATAAACTACAGATCAATTACTAGTGCAGATCGGTTCTATTACCAGTGCAGATCGGTAGGCTCATCATGCACCCTTACACAGCACGTGCTGAAACCTATAAAAGAAACTCCACAATCTTACGTATAGCCAAATATCGTTGGTTGAGCAAATAATTATGAATCCGTGTAGTTAATTTGAATGACAGTGTCGTATATTGTACTAGCAACGCTTCATAGAAAAACATTGCACTTATTCATCTTTAATTAGGTCCTTTCATGAGCCACACCACTACATGCACGTTGGCCTTAAATAGATGGCCCATCCGAGTGGCATCATCAAGGCAGTGCTGAGTTTCCTTCTACTACTAAGAGGAGAACACGAGAATACAGATAGTAGCTCATCATAAATTGCGCTGACTCAACATGTTGTGTGATTTCCTTCTTGTGAATTGGATGTATTAGGAACTTGAGCACTGGTTCCACCCAAATTGGATAGCCCACACCTACGCCTTCATCTTCTTTCTGTCTCCATCGCACGGCCATGGCAATGCTGCTCTATTCAACAATATATCCATTTCTTACTGCCGTGCTTAGTGCTCTTCATTCTCATATCACTTTCTTTCAGTTTCTCAATTTGTAATAAAATATAATGAATTAGCCTGACTAAAGCAGGGATTAGTTTTTTTCTTGGAATTAACAGATTGCAAAAAGAGAAGAAAACAAAAGGAAGAATAATCTTCCAATAACAGAGAAAACACCACAACAGAAATACAAATACATTACTACATTACATATGTTAATGTCTTTTCTATTCCTTGTGCAGCATGGATTTAATTTTAAATTCAACGATTCCTAGCACTGGGAGGTACCATCCATGTTATTTCTAGGTTACTCCCCATATGGTTCTAGAAGAGATATATTTCAGACTATGGCATCGCTATCAAATCGACCATGTCTTTCGTATTGATCTCTGCCTTGTGGTTGTTTTGCTTGAACAACGATGAAGTAATGATTGAATTTAATGTTTCAAATTAATTTAATATTCCTGTTATACTTGAAGAAAATAACTTATTAAAGTGTGCTTTTTAACATATTAATAGCAGCATAAGTCTTCCAGCTTTTCCACGTGTAATGAATAGAATGGATGCTCTCTTAGGAGGCAGAATACTTTGGAAAGAACCTTGCTATGCCTATAAGTAGACACACACCCAAGTGTCCTTTTTAAGATGTGACTTCAAAGGCTTGATCTTAGTTTTTAGATAATGGGAAATGCAAATGTATGGATAAACGATGCGTTATGCTGGAACTGAGAAACAATTAGAGGCTCATTAAAAAAATGGACCCAAAGGTTTTTTTTGTTGTTGCAAAAAGGCATACTCAGCATGTTATATTCCATATAATATTTTCTATCAAAGGAAGAAGAAAACATTAGTTTACAAATGAAAGGCTGAGAGGATACACTGAATTTGCACAAATGACTTTAAACATTAGTTTTGTATGCCTCAGTACGCGAAGGCATGTAAGAAAATGGTACTAACTATGAATAATTGTTTTGACACTTTCAATAGAGTAAATATGTTGTTAATGTTGGAATAACTAAAATAAAGATAGGTCCTCATTTTCACTTTTCATGCCCGTTGGTTCATAGGAGGTGCAACAGCAGAACTTCTCGCATAAAAACATTCACAGCTAATGTTTTTATGTATGATTATGTTACATGGGTGAAGGTTGTAGCAGACTATCCATGATTGTTATAATTAAAGGGTAACTGGCCCAAAACCATAGACGTGATAAGGTTAAAAGAAGATGAGAAAAAGAGGCACTGCTCAACGCCCATGTTAGGCCACGTCACTGGGGTGGCCTCATTCCAGTACCATTGGCACTGCAAGAAGCCCGCGTAGACACATTGCCGCAGGTGATGGCGGGGCGAAGTTTTCTACACGGCGGCAAAACCTTGTGATCCTAGAGGATAAGCCGGCCTCGTGGTCGTGCTAGGGTTTGTCGACCGTCTAGGGTTTAGAGGAGATGAAGAAGACTGGAAAGTGTACTGGAATGCCCCTCCACCCGCACATGTGGCATTAAAAAGTTCCTGGTGGAAGGGGACTGGGTTGTTGACAAATAGAGCTCTCCCACACGGGTGTACTAAATGGGACCAGCGGGTGGAGGTTGGGCGGTTGACATGACGGCCGGAGGCCGACACCGCGAGGACGCATGGCATGTCCATCTCTTGTCCATGTGGATGCAAATCGTGCCCAAATTTACGGCAAAAATGGGTCCATTTGGACATGAAACAAACAAAAAATGTGTTTATGGCTGCACGTTGGGCTGTGGGTTTGGCCTTGTAGACCAAAACGGGCACCAACTGACGAAATGGATCACTGTGTTGGAGTTAGCCTAAGGGGTGCATGGAGCTTGGGCTATTAAAAAGAACACTCGTTCAATAACCCGTGCGACGCGAGAGCGTCGCTATTATTTGTGCGGCCGACCTGGAACAGGGATGCACCCTGAGTCTCGAAGAGAATGAAGTCACCATCACAACAAGGCCTTCAAGCTTAAGAACATTAGTCAGGACACATGCTTGCACCGCCGTTGGTGGACAGAGAAGAGCTTTGTCCCAAGTGAGTAGACCCCTTCCCAATGCATCGATAGATCAAGGTGGACTACATACCCTTACCTCTACAAAGCAGAGACCATGGCCAAACAGGGCCGCTGCATACCAGTCGACCATCCCGTGCCACGCCCAACCAGAAGCACAAGATCTAGTCGGAGAAGATGCACATAGAACAAATGAAAGACCACCCCTCTAAGAAGTTATATGACTCTGGGCAGCGACGTCATAGTCGGCTCACACACTAGTTAGCAAGGATTTCTCGCAGAGCACGTACACGGTTAATTACCACATGCCATGGGACCAGTCATGGAGAAGCCATAGGTGGCCTCCCAACAAAACAGCGGGACGCCGGGAGCATCAGGAAAGGGGATCATTAAGCAGCACGGGGACCTTTCGGATCTTGGGAGAAGTAGGGGAGCTTGGGCAATGTCGCACTCCTAATAGTGTGGAAGCACATCCAAGGGAGAGTCACTAGCCCCCATTTTCCGGAGCAGTAGGCCTTTGCCGACAGCGTCACAGGGGGGGGGGGGTCGATTGGGATGTGTTGGCTAGGGTTGTCATCTATGGAATGAACATTTCCCATACAATAGAGGACACCTCTAACCTTGCAAGTTTATCATTGAAAAACTAGACTATGAGAAAGGAGAGTAACGAGTGCATCACGCTCACCATCAAGTGTGCCGTGAATGACTCAATTCACTGTGTAACCTCCTTATGAATGGGATGCATTAGGAACACGAGTTGAAGAGGAGCAATCGAGTTGTGCTTAAGGAGTATTACCAAGCCAAGATTGAGATTCATCACTAACTCATAGTTTCATTTGTTGTCCATGTTTAGCTTTGTGTAAAATCGAACTTTTTGACAGCACCTTATTACTACTTATGAATGGATAGGAGCACCAATTAAAGTTAATATGACACTTTATGCTTTATCTATTCCTGAATACCGCAATCAGTTTTAATTAGCAAAATGGCAGGTGCAAAAGAATTTAATAAACTTAAGTTACATGAGGAATATCTTAGCCTATTAACATCACAACATTATTATTCGATTAGTCTAAAGAGAATTTGTGACCAAATATGTGGGGATTTACAATACGAGCCATATGCCAACATAATTGATGCCTTAGATATGTTCGGTTTTCCCTTTAATAATTGTTGCTAATAGGGTGCGTCTATTCTCATAATACCCTTAAGAATCTTATTCTCCTAACACATGAGCTTATTCTGCTAACACCCCACCCCGCCAAACCACCTTCTTCTATCTGCCGGACGCCTCCTCCTCCACCCCCGTGAACCAGGCACCTCCCCCACCACCCATCCCCCCAAAACTACCTTCTTCCTCTGCCCCCACCCCACCCTAGCAATGCTGCACCCTAGCCCTAGAGTCGTCACCCTCTATCCTAGCGACACCTCCCACCCCATCCTACAGCCACAGCGCCAATGCACCCGCCTCCCCCAACTTCCTCCTCCCCGTCGGCCGTGCCTCCACCACATACCGCCGGTCGCGGCCCATCGACAACCAGCAAGCCGAGCCCCCCACAACGCCGTTGGGGATCAAACAACACCGGGTCCTAACGCCGCGCCTCCCTCTTGGCAGAACCACGTTGTTGCCGATCCACCAGCACCGGATCCCGCCACCCCCCTTCCGACAACCGTTGCACCGGATCGGCCCCTCGCCATCCTCCCGCAGCTGCCTGACATCGGATCTACATGTCGTAGTCCCAGGGGTGTCCTCTCCATCCCCATGTCGAGGGGCATCTGGTTCAAGGATTGGGGCGGGGGTCCATTGAGTTCAAGGATGCCGCCTATGGTGGCCGCTGTCGCCTGTCGGTGTCAAAACTGGCGGATCTCGGGTAGGGGGTCCCGACCTGTGCATCTAAGGCTGATGGTAACAGGAGGCAAGGGACACAATGTTTTACCCAGGTTCGGGCCCTCTCGATGGAGGTAAAACCCCACTTCCTGCTTGATTGATATTGATGATATGAGTGTTACAAGAGTTGATCTACCACGAGATCATAGGGGCTAAACCCTAGAAGCTAGCCTATGATGATTATGATTGTGTCTCTAAGGACTAAACTCTCCGGTTTATATAGACACCGGAGAGGGCTAGGGTTTACATGGAGTCAGTTACAAAGAAGGAAATATAATATCCGGATCGCCAAGCTTGTCTTCCACGCAAAGGAGAGTCCGATCCGGACATGGGGTGAAGTGTTGAGTCTTGTATCTTCATGGTCCAACAGTCCGGCCAATGTATATAGTCCGGCTGTCCGGATACCCCCTAATCTAGGATTCCCTCAGTAGCCCCTGAACCAGGCTTCAATGACGATGAGTCCGGCACGCAGTTTCGTCTTCGGCATTGCAAGGTGGGTTCCATCTCCGAATACTCCAAAGTAATTATCGAACACTTAAATCGTGTCCGGATCTGCAAGATGATCTTCATATACCCTCGTAGGGAGCATAGTACTTCATAAATCTGATCTGCTGGCAATCTTTGTACGGCGTGCTCCTGCATCGTGGCCCAGCCCAACATGAACCGGTTTTTCTTGGCCTGCCTCGATAAGCGTTGCGAGGCAGTTTTATTGGCACGCCTTGCCAAAGCAGAGATCGTGTTCCTTTTATTGCGAGATCCTCCATCAACACAGGCGCGTGCGTCCCCACGACGTTTGTTGGTATGACTCTATGTTTTTAGGCAAGTCCCGAGCGTTTATGTTGAGGACGCTTGATATTCACCCCCTTTATAAAGGGGCCGAGGCCTATCCCTCTTTTCCACCACCCTTGCACTTTTTCGCATCTCGAGTTCTAACACCCGAAACCCAAGCTCCAGCACCTCGGACCCTCAACCATGTCCGGATCCAACCTTCAAGGCCGTTGGGTGGCCTCTTCGGTCACAGAGGAGGACATTGCGAAACTTAGGGATGTCGGATATCTGACCGCCGACATTAAGCACAGACTTCCTGCTCCAGGGCAGGTCATCCCTACTCCCGAGCCCAACGAGAGCGTCGTATTTGTTTCTCACTTTCTTCGTGGCCTGGGCTTCACCCTCGATCCCTTCGTGAGAGGGCTCATGTTCTATTACGGACTAGATTTTCACAATCTAGCTCCGGACGCCATCCTCCATATCTCATCGTTCATCGTGGTGTGCGAAGCTTTTCTCCACGGCACTCCGCACTCCGGCTTATGGCTCAAGACCTTCAATGTGAAGCCGAAGATGGTTGAGGGGCTACACGCGGAGTGCGGAGGTGCTGTAATAAGCAGAAATGCTGACCCCCATGGCCAGAGGGCTCCTTCCCATAGGTGTCCGATCTATGGCGGCGGAGGTGGTTCTACGTCACGGCACCCAGAGGCACAAAGTGGGTGGCCGCCCCCGACTTACGTTCGGGCCCTCCTTCTCAACTAGCGTCATGGACCAATATAGGATGGGATTGGGGATCTGCTAGCGATATACCAATACTACAGAGCTGTAACCGGGAGGTTGTTGAGAGGGACATTAGCCTTGTCAGCCTAATTCAGGTAATGCTAATCGGACGGATGTTGCCTTGCAAACGCCGGCCTCTCCGGATGTGGGAGTTCAATCCGGAAGGTCCGCGGACTATTCTGCACTTCTTCGGCCTGACGCTCGAAGGGATGTGTAAATTATTCTTCGGACCACAAGTAAAGTGTCCGGACACCACCGAGGATGCGGGCCTGAGCTGCAATCGCCCAGATACCCAAGTAAGTAATCCCGAAACCCAACACTTCGTTTATATTTATCATAATCATTATTCTGAAAATCCTCCGTGGCCAGGAATGGCTCGGCAAGGCGGAGAGAATTAGGTGTCCGGTGCCACTTCCCAAAGGCTCGCCTAGTCCCACCATAGCCAGGATGCTTGGTCGTGTGCTAAGCAAAATGCCCTCAGGGAAAGACGAAGAGAAGAACAGAGAAGCAGAACTTCACACATTGCGCATCCAAACCCGGGGGAATTGCTACCTCCCCAAAGGAGGATAGTCGGGGAGGGGAATCTAAGGCCTCCTCCCCTCGCGGGAAGAAGAGGGCCGCCTCCGAAGACTTGGAGACGGAGGTGCCCAGACAAGGGGAGAAGGCTTTACCAGGGGGCCCTGCCCCGAAGGGCGTACTCACCGCGCCATGGCCGCCAGCGAGCCAGCCCTCAGCCGAGCGGTAAGTTAATCATAAATACGAAGGTATTGTTTCCTTCTCCGAGAACAATAACCAGGATCCATTTTTTGCAGTCCGGCTAGCAGCTCTTCTCGACAGAGTTCATCTTCAGGGGACCTCCTTCCAGAGATGATGGAGAGTGAGACCCCCACCAACCTCCCCGCCTCATGAGGCGGGCAACCCCGTGGTGTCGTCACGGAGGAGTCCAGATCTGCCGAAGCCAGAAGCTAACACTTCGGCCGCCCTGAGCCCGCAGAGTTCGGCTCCCACGGGGGGCCATAAGAAGGGTCCGACACAGTTAGGCGCCCGACCGGACACACTGATGGGCCTTCTGGAGCGAGCTGCTCTCTTAGAGGAGCACCGTTCATTAACGAGCGCGGTGCTCGAGAAGATTTCATCCTCCACAAGCGGGTTGAATGAAGCCTTTACAAGCCTGCTCAGAGGCTTTGAGGTATGTAATTTAAAATGCATAATTTTTGGCTGTGATGCACGCGCTAGGTGTGCTCTATATGGATAGTAGCCCCTGAGACTCTGGTTGACCGCCCTAGGCGGCAATCGGAGGATCATATTGTTTAAGTAATGATTGCGCTGTATTTATGTGCAGGTGTCTAAGGATCCGACAGCCGACCAGTCCGTTGAAGTTGCCAATTGAGGAGGCATCACTACAAGGATTCCGGTCTATTGCAACAAAAATTATTGCTACAACTATCTTTTGTTGCAATAAAATGCTATATCACCACAAAATTCCAGTTTGTGGTAATAGGATCAACATATTGCCACAATTTCGTTTCATCGCGCTAAGTACTCGTTTTGTTGCAATAGAAGCCATTTATTACCACAAGCTGCATCGGCGTTGTAATATGGTAGTGATATTGCGACAATTTCGTTCCGTTGCATGAATTGGTCATCTTGTTGCAATAAAGGTTAGGTATTGCAACAAAGTACATCTTTGTGGTAATATTTAGACATATATTGCAACAACTCTGACATGTGGCACTAGTCATGGATACTATTGCAACAAAGCATGTATTGGTCGTAATAGGGTGACTTTTTGCCTCACCTTTGTTGCGTTGCAATAGCTATTACATGTTGCGACAAATTGAGCATTCATGGTAATGCGTACAACATAATGCAACAATCCTCTTGTGTTGCCAAAAAAAGGAGAAGGATATTGCAACGGTATTCTCTACAGTGCTCCTGATTTTTTCCTTTATTTATTATACTTTTTCGCATGATCTAATTAAAGGGGCGTGGTAGCTTACAAAGGTATTAAGACAATAGGTACCACAACTTGCACCTAAGTTGCATTTTAGTCGCATATCTTGCAAAGTGGACATCGGTGGTACCACAACTTCGAGGAACGCTCGCTTACGTGCGTGCGAAGCGTTACACACTCATGGACGCCCTTCACTTTAGGGTTTCTTGCACCGCCAGGGTCTCCACCACTCGCCCTACTGACCTCCAGTACCAAGGTCGTCCTCGGCACTGGAAAGACGGCAAGCTCAGTGCCCTTCTCACAAAGGTGAGTCGTGAGAACTGAGCAACAAATCCTCACATTCTCTTCCTAATTTTTCTATATCTTGCTTGATATGATTGTATGTATTTATGTGTGCTTTTAATAAAAAAAAGGAGATTCAATATAAAATTATGTGTTAAACAACTCTTCAGCCACCAATTGAGTAGCATAACAACTGTATCCCAGCCTAATCTCCAGCAAGAATTCATCAGCATATCAACAACACTACATCAAGTTTCAAAATTACAACACACAAGTTTCAGCGGCCGTACTTGTATAGATTGTATCTCGTGTATCAAAATGACAGCACACGCGTGTATCTTCTTGTAGTCCAGCCCAAGATCTCGGATCACCTTCCTTACTTTTTCGGGATTTGTATGAATGCAGTGACCCTTTGGCAACACCTGCGTGAACACCTGCGTAACTAAGTCACTTGCTCTATTGGTCATCCCAGACACGCACTTCATTTGGTAAAGCTTCACAATGAAAGATAGCTTCGTGAAATCCTTGCAACCTGGGTACAACTCTTTTTTTGCCTCTTTCAATAGTTTGAAGAAGACCTTGGCTGTTGCATTTGGCTCCTGGTTCCTTTCATCACCGCTGGAATCATCCACAAGAATGTCTCCCACACCTTCACCAATGTTTGCATTGCTTTGCATGTTTGTGCCCCTTATGAGAGTATTGAGCATGTCACATACCCCAGCACCATCATCTACAGCGTCTTCATTATCAGAATCTTTAGACATGCTTCTCTCATCCGATTTTTCACCATGGTATATCCAGTGAGTGTAGGTTGGATCCATCCCATTGAACAGCAAGTCACTATGAACATCCCTTTTCTTTTTCTGAACAATATTGAGACATTTCCTACATGGGCATGGGACTGTTGAGTCTGGGTGAACACCATCGAAGGAAAAATTAAAGAAATCCTTCATGCCAGTTTTCCATTCAATAGAATCTCTTTCCCTGTCCATCCAGCTCTTATCTCGTGTCATTTTTGCCTTATCTCCGTAAAGCCAGTCCCGTTAAACAAACATAACATCTGCTTTAGTAGCTGCATTACAGTCAATAGCATGACTAGATGCATTACAAGACAAGACAACAGGGGTACATACATACCAGTATTACTGTCACATGGTCAAGCAAAATTTATCTATACATTGTAAAGCAAAATTTGGTTGATGGAAGAAGAAATAGTATTACTGTCACATGGTAGTATATGTGACATGAGGGTAAATAAGTTCAGTTTAGTAGTTGGCTAGATAATGCAAAAACAAAAATTTAGAGAGAGACAGTGAAGAGATCATGGCTCACAAGTTTTAACTGCTATTAACTTTGGCAATAACCTTACTTTAAATGATGGGGTTATATCTGATTATCACATCTTTAACCATTTGTAGGGTCATGTATCAGTAGAACAACATAAAAGTATATTATCTCTTATGACAGTCATAGTAATTAGTAACTTCAAAATAATTTTCAGTAATTAACACATGTTGGTTTCCAGAGCTGCAATGCTCTATGTTGCATTGCAATTTCAGTATATAAGTTTAGTGGCATAAACAACCTGCATACAAAGGACCCAAAACTAATTTCGTAGTATCAGTTTCATATACTCAAACATACCGTTCTACATATATGCACTCATATGACCTTCCAAGTGTCTTGATTATTTGCCGAACTTTCTTTTTGTCACAGTTGGTGTTTTCCTGGTTTTTTTTTTCAGTTGACAGCTAGTTGTGATGTTATATGCAGTTAAGAACTATCAACCCAGGAATGGCACTGTCTTTGAGAAGAGTACTGAAGCCTGGAGTTATTACAAGAGATGCAGCAACTCAATTCGTTTGGGTTCAGAATCGGACGGTGGCAACTCTGGGTGAAAACTTGATCTTAGCATCGGACGGTGGCAACGTTCGTGGTCGTGCCCTTCCTGGAGGCGTCGTCTTGGAGTCCTCAGTACGGCATGTTTGCCGCACATCTTCCAAGTTGATCGCTCCTCGTGCTGGTGGTCTCTGACGGCTCTAAGTGGATCCCTATTTTGCACATATTATAAGTGCTTGGTAGTTGTTGAGGTTGTGTATCGGTGCCCGTCATTCATGTATCTTGCCTTGGGTGTATGTGGCGTCCGTTTGTATCGGTTGCTTCGATGTATGTGATGGTTGTTTTACAATATAAACATGGTCTTCCTTGGATTGGATTATATTGGATCGACGTCGTCCTCACACTAGAAGCACCAGTGAGGCGATTCGTGGGCAGGCGGGCTCACGCGAGGTCGACGATGCCGCTTGGTGAAGGCGGGGTGGCGGCGGAGTCCAAGATGAAGCCGGCTATGATTGATGGCATTAGACAACGTGCAGGCGAGCGTGTCAGCCCGGGCAGCAAGGCTCGAGTGACCAACGCAGCAGTCGCGCCCGAGCTGAGGTAGCTGGCGAGCACGACACAGCCGGCGAGCCCAACACATCCGGCTATCTTGTATTTCCAATCCAATCATGATACTTAACATGTTTAACATGATGATCCCCTATCTATGTGTGTATAAACTACTTGATCTAGGATACAGATGATGATGAGATAGATGAGCTTAAACTCTATTCTCCCCATATGTGTGGAAACCACAACCCTTTTGATGGAGACGATCTATATGTTCTTGGTGTAGGTATTTTCATGCGAGGTTCTAGTATGCCTTGATAGCTACTATTTCTGCCATGTGATTCTCACAACGCCAATCTTTCCCTTGTGAGGTTTTACTTCGGCGTGGTCATCGGGTCTTCCTTGGATTGGATTATATGGATCGGAGTTGTCCTCGCATTAGAAGCCCGGGTGAGTTGGCAGCCTGGGAGCGATGGTTACGGTTAGCTAGCTAGATCAGTTACCTGGGGTTTGCTAGTTGGAAAATGTCGAATATATGTGGTGGCATTGGATTTTGGTTGTATGATTAACATGATGATCCCCTATATATGTATGTATGTATGCATATATCTATGTATAAATTACTTGTTGATCTTGTGTCGACTACGTACTCTCCCCACCATCACAATCGTCATGTATGATTGGTAGTGACGCGGACATCTATCTCGGCTAGTCAGTGAAATAACCTTTTATGAACAAATTTTAGTAATATCATTTTCCACAGCAGATATATTTCATATTGATTAAAAATTTATTTTTTCCAATTTATTTCATTATTCTAAATGGTTCCTTCAAAAATTTGCTTTCCAAACAAATAATTAAGCGTGTACTCTGCTTTAGGGAAGTAATTTTTAATTAAGCTTCCCGCTAAAGCCTTCAGTCTCCCTCCAATTTTTTTTTGTAATTTCCCCACTAAACACCCCTCACAAATACTCCTGATTATTTCTCTTCACCAAATCGTCAAGATTGGATCTGAGCTCTCTCGTTCGGGTTCCTCCATCCTCACGGCGTCATGTCGGTGTCGACACTGCGAACCACACCGACCGGAGTCCATCGAACGAACACTGCCTCAGGTTATTCCTTTCTCCCAAATCTCCTCCTTATAGATGTGCAGCGCAACACCTACAGGCGGGCGAAAGCCGCGTGAGGAGGCGGCACTCGGAGAGGCCGGGGATGAAACTGGCTAGGCCCTTGTAGTCGGTGAGCGTGGCACAAACGGCCTTGAGCGACGCACCTACCCGCACCTGCGCGCGCACCAGCTGCTGGTTCTTCTTCCCCGACAGCTTCCGCACCTTCTCTCGAACCCATACTGCTCATCCAGTCATCCCACTACAAAAAACATGTTAATCCATGATGGAATTGTGATGACATTGCCAGAAACTGTCATAATTTATGACGATTTGTCTGGTTCGTTGCAAAATCCATCATATATAAGCAACATGAGGATGGCACCCCAAATCGGTAGACTCATCATGACAGACAAAGAGGGACTGTCACCATACCCGTCATGGTTCGAACAATTAGGTCCGTTCGTATACACCATTTGGACTGTGATGGATGGATGGTGCTGATGTGGCAATCCAGTGTGTGGAAGAACTTGCGATGTGATTGGTTGAGCGAACCAACCCACGGATCGCAAATCCAGACCGTCTACTCTTCCGTGATCCAACAGCAAGCAGTCAACTCCTATGTACACTACTAGGAAAAGGCCTACTAATGGCGCACCAGTTTTGCCTACTAATGACGCACTACCGGTGCGCCATTAGTAGTACGCCATTAGAATTTTTTACTAATGGCGCACCACTGGTGCGCCATTAGTATCTGGTATACTAATGGCGCACCTGGCAGTGCGCCATTAGTATGTAACTCCATGCGCCATTAGTATGCTTCCCGGGGGGGCCATATGTAACCATGTGCTTTGTCACACTAATGGCGCACTCTGCCTTGATGCGCCATTAGTATCCTTTGGCATACTAATGGCGCACTCTTCCTTGATGCGCCATTAGTATGAATATTTGTTTTTTTTTGCTTTTCTGATTTTTGCACAGGTTACAAAATATATTATTTGACAGAATATAGACAGCATCACACAGCAACATCAGATTCATCGAATACAATAGAAGATTAGTCTCCGAATACAATTCATCATATTAGTCTCCAAATTCAAAAGACCGAACAAAGATAAAAAATTACAAGTCTCAAGACCGCGAGTATCGAGTTTGTCTTCACATTACAAGTCGATATCGATCATCTAAACTACCATCACATAAAAGAGAGTTGTGGTCATCATGATGAGCATCATCGCGATCAAACTGGTCCTCATCTGGTTCCTCCAACGCTCCCTCCTCTCTCCCGCTAGATAGCGGGCATATCTAGATTTGGCCTCCGCCCTAGTGGTGTACCCTTTGTAACTGTTACCGCTGAAACGGTGAACCTGTCTCCGGCACTCTTCCCAGTCGTCGTAGTCTCCGGGAACCTTACCCTTGTACTTGAGTGAATTCCTCCTTGACGGTGCGGAGCGCATTCGGACGCCGGTCCTTCCTTTGCTTCTTCGATTGGCTGCCATCTGTGTGTGCGCCGCCATCATCAGTGGTGGCATCCTCGGCGGCACCATCAGTGGTGTTATCCCCGATGCCACTAGGGGTTGTGTAATCATGATCGGTGTCTTCCGCGGCGTCCTCATAGCGGTGAGTTTGTTCCTCCATCTCCTGGGACAGCTCCCAGAATTGCTTGCCGCCCGAACCACCGGCCTCATCGTTGTGGGCCATGTTTTGCTCTAAATACGAAAAAAGTTTGGTCAAAAAGGTGGTTATTGTCAAGGAACAAGATCATGGTCTCATCCTTTAGGGTTTGTCGACACCGAGGCACCCTAAAAGCCTAAGCTTTCATCATTTAGGGTTTGTCGACGCCGAGGCATCCTAAAAGCCTAAGCGTACATCATTTAGGTTCTCATCGACACCGAGGCATCCGGTGCAGCCAAGTTAAGTTTTCATCATTTAGGGTTTATCGATGCCGAGGCACCCTAGGTTGGGCCTAATCACTTGGCACTAATCACTTGGGTCTATTGCCACCTATGTTGGGTTTATCATCTAGGGTTTATCGATGCTAAGGAGAATTCTAAGTTGGGCCTAATCACTTGGCTCTATTGCCACCTATGGTTTAATGCAGCAAGAATGGCGGGGCAGTTGATCCTACTTAACTAAGTACTAAGATACCCCTGCCCATGCATTAGTCGCAAGTATCCCATATGTCCTATTTTTAGCAAAGTCATGCTAAAATTCATGGAAAATTTCAGCATGACCTTTGCTGAAAATAGGACATATGGAGTACCCGAATTTGCCGGAACGGAAGTTAATCAACATTCCGACAAACTCAAGGGCCTCTCGGGGTACCTGCAAATTCATCACGACACGATGGTCGGAGACATGACCTTTGCAAAATGGTCAGAGACACGATGGTCTTTCTCAATGTGATCAATTGATGGATCAACACATAAAATATGTCCAGTAAGTATGATTTATAGAGTCAACATCAGTATGAATATATATAAAGTTTTTCTTCATCAGCCAGGCCCATGCAAGTAACTGCATCCAGCAACTATTTCTGCTACTCTGTAACTAACTACACTCTGTATTTATAGATTCATTTCAGATGAGATTAGATTGAGCTCCAACTGTAGCTGCAGCTGAGGGATCCATGAGCCATCATGCCAGCCAGCCAGGAAATAAACTTTACTTTCCGAAGGAAATAAAAATACAATGCATACATACATACTTAAGCAGGTAGATAGATAGATAGATAGATAGATAGATGAGCATGTTCAGTTTACAAGAATGAATATAAACAAGCAAAGAATGCATGCAAGTTTAAAGTAAAACGTTTCAGTTAATGCAAGTACTCCTCTTGCTCTCTACTTTCTCTCTTCTCTTCTTCAGTTAATTAACTGAATTTTACTGATGTTGTTGTTAACTGAATTTTAATCAGCTGCTAAAGAACACCTTCAGTTTCGTCAGATATAGGTGTAGTTTTTAGTCTCTGTCAGTTTCATCAGAGAAGTTTGCTTTCAGTTTCAAATAATCCGAGCTGCGCCTCGGTCGTAGTTTGTTAGGTTTCTCCACGGCCCTGACCCGACCATGGGATGGCACGAACTAGATGGTCATGGCTGCATCGCGGGTGATGCGCGGGGAGCGCTGGGATGGCAGTGCTCACAACCCGAAAGTGGCCTAGTTTCTCGTTTTCTGTTAGCTGTGTAATCGCTGAATAAGAAGAGAAATAGAGAGCAGAAAAGCTGCGAAGTTGAACGCGGGACAAACACATTATAACTGAATTTTACCACGTCTCCCCTCCTGGACGTTTCAGAAACAGGAGGGCCCACGTATCCCCTCAAGAGTTTTCGAGGGCCCACGTCTCCCCTCAAAAGGGCAGGACGTTTGAGTTTTCGAGGCAACTCCCCACGTCTCCCCTCCACTGGCAACTCCCCACGACGCGGAGGGGTTTTTCTTCCCACGTCCAGGTAACTCCCCTCCTATTACATTGCCGCTCCATCTTCCTCCCTCTGCCTTCCTCCTCATTCCATTGCCGCTCCATCTTCCTCCCTCTACCTCCCTCTGCCTCCAGCATCAAGCAACTCCCCTCTGCCTCCACCATCGCTGGCCAGGAGGGCAATGGCGGAGGAATTGTGGAGCAACTCCCCTCCGTCTGCCAAGCATCACCGTGGTGAGGCGTCTAGCAAGGAGCCGCTGGTGGTCGACGACGACGTTCCGGTCCCCGGGCAGAAGCGGGACTACACCGTGCCGCTCAAGGTTGATATCCACCTGAAGGAGCCGCTGGATGTCGTATGCACCAGCAATCCAGATGAAGCCGACAAGATGATCCGCAAGATGAGGAGGAGGCTCGGCGGCATGCCTCCTCAGAATATCGGCGTTGATGTCGAGTATACCAGGGAAGACAAACCCCCGCAAATTGTTGCAGTTCTGCAGTTATGCGTGGAGGATCTCGTCCTAGTATACCACATCACCGCGGCAACCAAATGGTAAAAACATCCAGTTCTGAAGTTTCTATCTAATTAGTAGTTTCTGATGTAGATGCAATAGTTATGAAGTTCTGAAGTAGATGCAATACTAGTTCTGAAGTTCTGAAGTTTCGTTTTAATTAGTAGTTTCTGAACTTTCTGAAGTTTCTGAAGTTTCTGAAGTAGATGCAATAGTTCTGAAGTTCTGAAGTAGATGCAATACTAGTTCTGAAGTTATGAAGTTTCTGTCTAATTAGTAGTATTTTGGTCATCATACAGAATGTTGTCTAGAAGTTTTTGTGATCATTTAGTAGCTGTTATGAATGTTGTCTTGTAATGCAAAAGATTGCAAAAAAATACATCATTGAGATGTTATGCTTGCTATTTTGATCATACAAAATGTTGTCTTGTAGTTGTTGTGATCATTTAGTAGTTGTTGTGATCATACTGTTTTAACTGAATTTTGGTCAGAACTGAAGATGCTATTTTAACTGAATTTTGCTTCAACTGAACCCATTTTAATTCTGTAGTTTCTGAAGTTTTTGAAGCAGATGAATTTGCTGCACCAGATTAATTTGATGCAGGCCCAAGGAACTCCGCCCGGTCCTGCAGGAGAAGAAGCTGTACACCTTTGTTGGCTTCTGCATTGGAGGCGACAAGGAGAAGCTGAAGTTATCTGGTTTAGAGATCAACCCCGACAAGTACGTCGACTTGCAGCGCAAATGGAGAGTTCCAAACAATGGAAAGAAGTGGCAGTCTTTGGCTGAGTTTGCAGGCAGCCTCATCCACCCATCCTACAAGGAAATGAAGCAGAAGATCGACAGGAAATCGGACCACCTACTATGGGGGGACAGCCCACTGCCAAACAAGCTCATCGAGTACGCCGCGAAAGATGCGTACGTCACCTACGAGGCATGGAAGAAAATCAAAATCACCAAAGAAGGTTTGGAGCTCTGGCAAGAGGCGGAGGATCATTGGGATGACCCCTACTACTAGGGATATTGAGTTGTTTGTGGTATTGGGATGACCCCTACTACTGTGTCTCAGTTTGTAGTTATGTGGTTGAACAAGTTTGCTTTTGTTATGTTGAACAAGTTTGCTTTTGTTATGTTGAACAAGTTTGCTTTTGTAATGATGAACAAGTTTTCTTTGGTTGTCAGTAGACATCACTCATCGCTGAGCATGGTTTAGGTTTACCTTTATCTATTTATTATTTATGTAGAGCTATTCAGGCATGGAAGATATAATCATCCTTATGGTGAGGATCGCAATGTTTTTAGCTTCCAAGTTTCTAATGACACATGATATTTCCAACCACATAACTTAACTGCAAACATTTCCCCTGTAAATTGTAGTTACACATTCCAACCAATACCTGCAGGTTGTTTCATACTGAATGACCATCAATGACTAAGTGAAACAAATAATTGCTATGCATTTCTTGGCACGCGAGAAGGAAGAGGGGAGAGGAGGCGGAGCTCGCCGGGGAGGCGCAAGGAGGCCCTGCGATAGCTTAGTAGCAACAGAGGTGGCCGAAGTTGAGGAAGACAGCGGCGACCCGAGGAAGAAGAGGTGGAGGGGGGGTGGAGGGGTCGAGCGCCGTCGCGCCCTGGTTCCGCGGCTCGCCGGCCCGGTGTTGAAGCAGATTCTACCCGCCGCCTTGCCTGTCGCCTCGCACGGTGGAGCTCGAGGGCTGGGAAGGCGAGGGAGGGGGTGGGTGGGTGCGGTGAAGGCGAGGGAGGGGGTGGATTGGGAGCGGACGGTGATGGGGGGCAGGGCAGGGGCTGACTGGGGGCGGCGACGGAGACGGAGGCGCGGGGGCGGCGGCGGCGTGGGTTGGGGCAGCGCGCGGGTGGATCTGGTGGCGAGGGAGAGAGGGTCGAAGGGGATCTGGCGAGAGGGAGAGAGGATAGCTAGGGGGAGGGTTCTAATGGCGCACCGTCCAGTCGTGCACCATAAGTATGACTATTCTAATGGCGCACCATCCCTCGGTGCGCCATTAGAATTTTGTTTTAATCTAGCGCACTAACCATATCTACAACCTGACCCTATCTACAATAGAACCCACCCACTAGCCCAACTGGTCAGCACGCAGCACACACACCAGGAGGTCCTGGGTTCGATTCCCAGGCTCCCCAATATTTTTTATGCATTTTAAATGTTGTTTTTATATCTATTTGTGTTTAAATATGTTCAAACTTGTTTAAATCTTAACAGTAATATTTTTTTATAAAAACAGTAATAATTTTTTAAAAAATATGTTCAAATTTCTTACTTGAAAATATCATCGGCGGCGGCGGTGGAGCGGGGGAGGGTGCGGGGATCGAGATCGAGATGGAGGGGGAATCGAGATCGAGATGGAGAGGGATCGAGATCAAGTGTCCTCATGAATTCAAAAAATATTCATGATATCAATAAGTGCCCATGAAATACAATCGAGAAATAAAGACTACAATTTAAATACAATCGATCTTAGCTAGCTATCTGTTCACAATCTTCTTGCCCTTCTTTTTCGCAAATGGAGTTCTTCTGTGGAACGGACGTCCTTTAGGTAGGGTGGTCCTGCTTCTTCTTGTGGTGTGTGCTGCTACTTCATCGTCGTCGTCATGTTCGATCTTCGGGTCGCCATACTTGTCGAAGTCTTGCTCATTGGCTACTCCATCCATTCCGATGATCTTCCTTTTGCCTCTCCTCATGACAACACGACTGGGCTTTGGCGGGTCGGTAATGAAGAAGCATTGGTCCACTTGGGAAGCCAGTACCCATGGCTCATTTTTCGCGGTGACGTTTGCGCCCGCGGTCTTGGATTTGGCTACGGGTATAAACACGACTGGGCTTTGGCATAGTGCGCCATTAGTAGGTTTGCAAAAAAGAAAAAAAATTATATACTAATGGCGCACTTTGCCATCCCTGTGCCATTAGTTTGTATGGAAAAATGGAAAAAAAAAATCAATAGTAGTGGCGCACCATGAGCACGGTGCGCCATTAGTGTCTTCCACACTAATGGCGCACGAGCAACCGGTGCGCCATTAGTATATAGTAGTGGCGCACTACTTACCTGGTGCGCCATTAGAATCAGTCCTATCTATAGCCCTTTTCCTAGTACTGGTAGATCTCCGCCGGCTTCTTCCTTCCCCTTTGTCCGCCCCGACTCCCCTTAGGGCATGTACAATGGTGGCATATGGATACATATGCCCCATGATAAAAAGTAATTTGAGGCACCTACATTTATTTTTTCTCCCCAATGCAAGTTACCACTAGTGGGCCTCATTAAGAAATAGAAAATTAAGACTCTAGTACACATACATATCTACTTTTCACTCCAACCTTTTCAGCTTTTGTCACCGGACCACACTTTTTCTCTTCAAGCACCCGCCTCCTAAAGAGGATCCCGCTTCCCTATCCGAACCTACTTTACGTCATATCCGATCCTACATGGCATGTGAGGCATCACCTTGAGGCTATGCATTGTACATGCCCTTATCTCGCCGTCCTCCTCTTTCAGATCCTCCCCCTCCCCGTCCACGGCCGCCGCCACCTCCCCATCCATGGCCATCTGCCCCTATGCGTCCCGCAACCGCCACGACGACAGCCTCGTCCCCAGAGGCTGGGACTTCCCTTAAGGCGAACCTAGTGCACGCGGCGCCGGTACCGTTGATGCCGGTCGGGCAGCGGTCAGATCTGCCACGGCCAGAACCGGCGTCCTCTTCATCCCTATCCAGCTTCCTCCCATGGCTGAGAAGAGGGCTTAGTCAAGGATCCCATGATGGAGGTCAACGTGGGAGGCTGCTTCCTCCAAACCCAGATCGACCACCCGTCGATGGAGGCCATGAGAGCCACGTGGGCACACCAACATTTTAAATAGCACGCTATTTTGCCGTTATAACGCGGTTATAGCATATTTGGAAGGGAGACGTTACGTTTTGGCAAAATCGGACGCTACGGCGCTAATTGCGTAATTAGCGCGCTACACACGCTATAACGTTGTAACGTTGTAACGTTATAACGTGCATACCATGCAAAACTGAAATAAGCACAGCCCAGCAGGCCCAGCAGGCCAAAACCAACCCACAATCACTAGTTTTCTCACTCCTTTTATCAGATTCTCCCACGAGATCTAACCAGCAGGCCTAGGTGGTTGCCCCGGTGACTGTTGATGTTAGAGACTCTTAAAAGTATGGCTGTTGATGTTTGAGACTTACTATTTTTATGTCCTGGATTTGGCCCTTATGCATATATTGCTTGCTCCTATGAAACAATTAATTGCTTAAATACTTTATTTCTAGATATATTTAATTTTTTTTACAAATGCTATTTTGAAATATACCACGCTATTAGCGCGCTATAACTTGTGTAGCATTTAGAGAAGGGCCTCGCTATATTTTGTAGCGCGCTATTTAAAATATTGGGGCACACACATGGCTGCGTTTCAAGGTCAACCCTCGCCCATCCTTTCTCTTCGATTTGATTTGATCTCCTCCCCTGATTTCCTTCCCCACGCAGTTGCAGCTTGATAGATGCAGGGACGCCGCCATGGAACAGTCAGTGCCTCCCTTCTCCTCCAGTTTCGTCCGATCTGCCACTGCCAGCCATTTCCGGCGCCCCTACACCATGGCGGTGGTAAGGCCACGACCCTTCCTTCCTCCTTGCAGCGTTTTAGTTTCCCTCCCCCTTCCTATAGGTAACAAACTAGTTTGCTTTGCTCCAAGACGATCCTATCATATCCTATCCATGGAGTAGCTTGGATTTGGTTTCAGTTTACTATGTACATGCAGGGATGGTTGGTTTCAGAGATGGTCTAGCCCCTATTTTTTTCAGCTGTAACAAATTCATCAACTGAGCTAGCTTTCAACCCTTTCTTGCCATGGTTTTGGGTTGGTCCTGCTTACGCCAAATTGATCCATTGGCTTGGTTCAATTTATATAGAGCTCTCCATGCCCAAGAATAAGAAAATCTTGCTGCCAATCTGATGCTACAATTGTGTCTTTTTTTACTGTTATATTTTGTGTGCCAGTGAACATTCAACATTTAACCTTTGCTTGTGTAAAATCAGACTTTCTTCTATTGTCAATGGAGTGTTTGCTTGTTGTGCTGGAAAAGTAGTTCATTCATCGCTCATTTAGATTCCAGCCCAACAGTTTAAGCGTTTTAGACCAAGCCATCTTGGTTTGGCGGCCATGGGGAGAGGAGGAGGGGCAGCAGGAGGCGGTGGACGACATGGCCATGGCAGTGCCCCCTTTCCGTCGTAGAACTACCACGCTGACTGCCGCCGTGCATCACATTTGTATGTAACCAAGTCTATACTCCTGTGAGGCATATCTAGTCACTCTCGCCTCCGGCAGGGATGCAATAGCCTCACCTTCCTACTACAGCAACCCAGGGGCGGATCCAGCATAGGTATATGACAAAAAGTACTGCGTACATGCTTGAGTTCAGACTTCAGAGAGTACGCAGAGTGAGTTAATCAACTCAGCTTCAGTCCAGATAAACTAGTCTAAACAAGCCAGGAGTTCACCAATCCCCTCCAAAGTTCCAATTTGAAATTGCATTCATGTGTAGCTTCTATTTGGATTTAGAGATGTATCTTTGTACATAGAACTGTCCTGATGTAATTGATTCCATTAGTAAAAGAATAACAAATGAATTTTTTTAAAGCAAACATAGGCTGAAACGGAAAAAAGAGAGTTGATGTTAGGGTGATTTTTTTAACGCCCAAAGTTGAATTCTTGGATCCGCCACTGCAACAACCCCAGGGATGCAATATGCCCCCTCGCCAGCGGCGGCGGCGGCACTCACGCCGAGCTGAGAGACGGTCGACCTACTGTCGTCAATGCCGTCACGGCCTCGGCCACGGTGACCAGAACAATGGCGGCCACGACCACGACCACGACTAATTTATTTTTGTATTTTGGAGTGTCCCACATTTGGTGTAAGTAGTCCCAAGTTTTCCTTTTCACTATGTAAAATATTACCAAGCTAATACCAGAACCATTGTCCGGACTTCTTGAAAGCATATGTGCCTATACTAAAGCATACTGCCACATTCAGCTTATTTAACCTTGGTAGTTTGCTTACCACAATCGGGCTAGGTTACTGCGCATGTGTATGTATTCGGAGTAGCCTTGTCAGGATGGCCTCTAATTGGTGTGTCATGTGTATGCCTCACAACTTTAGTATACACTTGATTACATTTTATTGATGTACACATATATATGTTATATTTGATCTTTGAAGCCTAGCCTTCAATTTCTAAATCAAAATTATAGACATATGGTATGCTAAAAGACTTCTGTTCTGCATGCTATAACACAATTTGATTTCATTTAATCTTTGAAGCCTAGCTTATTTTTGCTTACAGCAGCTTCAGTATAGACTTGAATAGATATTTTTCTGGTTACTTTTTTATGCTTGCTTTAAGTATCACATTTCTTCTGAAATTGACTCAAATTATGATATTATGTACAGAAGGGCACAATGATGAATTGAACGCAAGATCCTGCTGGTGATCCAACAGACGCAAACACATCAGGTGATTATAGTCATAAGCTTGCGAACTTGTCAGATTTATTTGCTTACTTGCATTGCTAAAAGTGCACTTCTATTTACAGATGCCTAAGAAAAGGACTGGCAAATAAAATAGGAATCCAAACTTGCAAAAGTCTCTTTTACAGACCGCTAGTACTAGTGGGACTCTAGGTACAAGGCACAGTGTAATTGCTCCAAATACGCTCATACAAGTTGCAACAATGAATTCTCGAATGTTTCGAGCAATGGTAAGTCACAAGCTTGGTTTGTCTTCATGTTGGCCTTTATTTTATACGTAAATGGCCTTCATAATGTGCAACCATCTACTTGCTTGCAGTATTGTACTTTTTTTGTTGGTGAAGCACATACAGTAGGGAAGCCAGAAATAGAACAGTTTTCTCACCATTAGAAATTGTGAGCTTGTGCCAGCATGTAGTTGTTTCGGAGAAATTTAGTTTGATTAATTTAGGTAATTATTCTTGTGTTTGAACTACAAAATCTTTCATGAAATTATCCAATCCTTTTTGCATAGACCCTAATTGTTGATGAAGTAGTACAACAGGCACAAGAATTTGCTTGCTAGCTGTTGTGGTCATGACAATTCGTCAGAAATTACCCATGCATGCCCGAATATAGTAATCATACAATTGTCATGATAGTGGTTATATCTTTTTGCTAATTAGTCGTTGTGTTGTTTCTTTATTTTCTTGACTAAGTATTTTCTATTTTTAATTAACTAGAGCTAAATAAATTTCTAATTTCTTCATAGCAGGATCCAAAGATTTAGCTGGAATGGACTCTAGACCACGGACAATTTATATCTTCGCTCTTAATTAGGATGGCACATTCAGTATGTTGAATGCATGCTAAATTATATTACAGTGTATTGTGATGGATATTGGCTATGCAAACTTTGATGTTTGATGAATCTACATCATATATTCATTATTTGAATCATGTAATTGAATGCATGTATTTTTTTTTCTGGTTACAGTAGGCTATTACCACAAGCTACTTTTGGTTGCAACATGTTGGCACCACGAAAATTAGGGTTGCGTCAAATCTTAGTCGCCACGCCGGCCTGTTTTGTAGCACTAGGCTATGGCGATGAAACACTTCATATAGTTGCAATAACTTTTCACAACAAAAACTCAGTCCATTAAGATAACTACTTGTTGCCACGGAATTCAGTTTTGCTGAAATAGGCCTTTCGCCATGAAACGTTTATATTGTCGCAACAACCTCTCACCACAAACAGTCTGTCCGTTGTGATAACTATTTATCACCACCAAAAGGAGTATGTTGCAATTTTAGTATTACCACGTCTGAAGAGTCGTTGCCATACTTTACTGCCACAAACACAGGGTTCGTGGCGAAAGGACTATACCCACAAAAACAAGAGTTGTTGCCATAGGGTATTGCCACAATTGACTATTGCCATGAAAGAGCACGCGCCACGAAAAATAGTTGTTGGTATAGGTTATTGCCACAAATGCCTATCGCCACGAACAGCTAAATCGCCACGGTTTGCTATGTGTTGCATTAAGCTATTGCGACAAACCAAATTGTGGCATCAAGTGCACGATGCCACGAGAAAAAATGTGGCAACTTGCAACATGGTTGTTGCAATAGCACGCTTTCTTGCCACGTTTACTTTTTTGTGGCAATAACCAATTACCATGTGTCCTGTCGCAACGGCTGGCAACGAACACCATGTCATGGAAATAGGTACCTGTTGCGACAATTCGGTACTTATTGCGACAAATGCTTTTGTTGCAATAGACCCGGATCCTTGTAGTGCATATTGGAGCTATTGATGCCGATATCACACTGGTGAACGAGCAGCTTAACGAGTCACAAGGTATGTGCTCTACTTTCCTTATTATTTTTTATAGGAAAACCTGAGAGGAGCATAATGCTAATGTTATATGCTTCGTCTGCAGATGGTGCTGCTGCCGTGGAAGCCCTGAGGGCGGAACTTGCCCTGGCCAAGGAATAGGCTCGGGCGAGCAATGCAGCTACCCTAAAGGCGGCCGAAGAGTTGAGAGCCGAACAGGTTGCTCGTCGTCGGAGCGAAGACAAAATAGCCGAAATGGCTGTGGAGCTAGAAAACGCCGCCAACCGGTATGAGCTTCTTGAAAAAGAAAATCATGCGAATAAGGCTGACCTGAAGAAGGCCCATGATGCGGCCAAGGAGACGCGTTCTGACATTAGGGATGCACGGGAGGAGCTTCGACAGGCCGGAGAGATCATGGCTGGAAACCCCTATTTGTTGCGGATGAAGTTGTTAGATCCGAAGTACGCTCCTCTGGATCGACGCTGGAGTCCTGCAGACGCCTATGCGGATTTGGCGAAGAGTACGGCTGAAGCAGCCAAGTTTTTTGAGGATCAAAACGATGATGAAGTGGAAAAGCTGTTCTGGTCGCAGTTCAACACTCGAACGCGCACATTGCCTTTGAGTGAGAAGATGGCTGCTATGGCCGAGCTGTTGGAAATATGCCCTAGAGGCAATAATAAATTAGTTATTATTATATTTCCTTGTTCGTGATAATCGTTTATTATCCATGCTATAATTGTCTTGATAGGAAACTCAGATACATGTGTGGGTACATAGACAACCACCATGTCCCTAGTAAGCCTCTAGTTGACTAGCTCGTTGATCAATAGATGGTTACGGTTTCCTGACCATGGACATTGGATGTCACTGATAACTGGATCACATCATTAGGAGAATGATGTGATGGACAAGACCCAATCCTAAGCCTAGCACAAAGATCGTGTAGTTCGTATGCTAAAGCTTTTATAATGTCAAGTATCTTTTCCTTAGACCATGAGATTGTGCAACTCCCGGATACCGTAGGAATGCTTTGGGTGTACCAAACGTCACAACGTAACTGGGTGACTATAAAGGTGCACTACAGGTATCTCCGAAAGTGTCTGTTGGGTTGGCACGAATCGAGACTGGGATTTGTCACTCCATGTAAACGGAGAGGTATCTCTGGGCCCAATCGGTAGGACATCATCATAATGTGCACAATGTAACCAAGGGGTTGATCACGGGATGATGTGTTACGGAACGAGTAAAGAGACTTGCTGGTAACGAGATTGAACAAGGTATCGGTATACCGACGATCGAATCTCAGGCAAGTACTATACCGCTGGACCAAGGGAATTGAATACGAGATTGATTGAGTCCTTGACATCGTGGTTCATCCGATGAGATCATCGTGGAACATGTGGGAGCCAACATGGGTATCCAGATCCCGCTGTTGGTTATTGGCCAGAGAGTTGTCTCGGTCATGTCTGCATGGTTCCCGAACCCGTAGGGTCTACACACTTAAGGTTCAATGACGCTAGGGTTATAACGGAAGTTTATTTGTGGTTACCGAATGTTGTTCGGAGTCCCGGATGAGATCCCGGACGTCACGAGGAGTTCCGGAATGGTCTGGAGGTAAAGATTTATATATGGGAAGTCTTATTTTGGTCGCCGGAAAAGTTTCGCACTTTATCGGTATTGTACCGGGAGTGCCGAAAGGGGTCCGGGGGTCCACCTGCCCCGGGGGGCCACATGGGCTGTAGGGGGTGCGCCTTGGCCTATATGGGCCAAGGGAACCAGCCCCAAGAGGCCCATGCGCCAAGGAGACTTGGGGAGGGGAGAGTCCTAAAAGGGGAAGCCACCTCCGAGGTGCCTTGGGGAGGATGGACTCCTCCCCCCCCCTTGGCCGCACCCCTTCCTTGGAGGAAGGGGCAAGGCTGCGCCCTCCCCCTCTCCCTTGCCCATATATATAGTGGAGGCAAGGGAGGGCAGCCGCACCTGAAGCCCTCGCGCCTCCCTCCCTCCCGTGACACCTCCTCCTCTCTCGCAGGTGCTTGGCGATGCCCTGCAGGATTGCCACGCTCCTCCAACACCACCACACCGTCGTGCTGCTGCTGGATGGAGTCCTCCTCAATCTCTCCCTCTCTCCTTGCTGGATCAAGGCATGGGAGACGTCACCGGGCTGTACGTGTGTTGAACGCGGAGGTGCCGTCCGTTCGGCACTAGGATCTCCGGTGATTTGGATCACGACGAGTACGACTCCTTCAATCCCGTTCTCTTGAACGCTTCCGCTTAGCGATCTACAAGGGTATGTAGATGCACTCTCCTTCCCCTCATTGCTGGTTTCTCCATAGATCGATCTTGGTGACACGTAGGAAAATTTTGAATTTCTGCTACGTTCCCCAACAGTGGCATCATGAGCTAGGTCTATTGCGTAGATTCTTTGCACGAGTAAAACACAAAGTAGTTGTGGGCGTTGATTTTGTTCAATATGCTTACCGTTACTAGTCCAATCTTGTTTCAACGGTATTGTGGGATGAAGCGGCCCGGACCGACCTTACACGTACTCTTACGTGAGACAGGTTCCACCGACTGACATGCACTTGGTGCATAAGGTGGCTAGTGGGTGCGAGTCTCTCCCACTTTAGTCGGAACGGATTCGATGAAAAGGGTGTTTATGAAGGGTAAATAGCAATTGGCATATCACGTTGTGGTTTTGCGTAGGTAAGAAACGTTCTTGCTAGAAACCCATAGCAGCCACGTAAAACATGCAAACAACAATTAGAGGACGTCTAACTTTTTTTTGCAGGGTATGCTATGTGATGTGATATGGCCAAGAAGAATGTGATGAATATATGTGATGTATGAGATTGATCATGTTCTTGTAATAGGAATCACGACTTGCATGTCGATGAGTATGACAACCGCAGGAGCCATAGGATTTGTCTTTATTTATTGTATGACCTGCGTGTCATTGAACAACGCCATGTAATTACTTTACTTTATTGCTAACCGGTAGCCATAGTAGTAGAAGTAATAGTTGGCGAGACAACTTCATGAAGACACGATGATGGAGATCATGATGATGGAGATCATGGTGTCATGCCGGTGACGATGATGATCATGGAGCCCCGAAGATGGAGATCAAAAGGAGCAAAATGATATTGGCCATATCATGTCACTATTTGATTGCATGTGATGTTTATCATGTTTATGCATCTTGTTTGCTTAGACCGACGTTAGTAAATAAGATGATCCCTTACAACAATTTCAAGAAGTGTTCTCCCCTAACTGTGCACCGTTGCTAAAGTTCGTCGCTTCTAAGCACCACGTGATGATCGGGTGTGATGGATTCTTACGTTCACATACAATGGGTGTAAGATAGATTTACACACGCGAAACACTTAGGTTCACTTGACGAGCCTATCATGTACAGACATGGCCTCAGAACACAAGAGACCGAAAGGTCGAGCATGAGTCGTATAGTAGATACGATCAACATGAAGATGTTCACCGATGATGACTAGTCCGTCTCACGTGATGATCGGACACGGCCTAGTTGACTCGGATCATGTAATCACTTAGATGACCAGAGGGATGTCTATCTGAGTGGGAGTTCATAAGATGAACTTAATTATCCTGAACATAGTCAAAAGATCTTTGCAAATTATGTCGTAAGCTCGCGCTTTAGTTCCACTGTTTAGATATGTTCCTAGAGAAAATATAGTTGAAAGTTGATAGTAGCGATTATGCGATCAGTAGAAAGCTTATGCCCTTAATGCACCACTCAGTGTGCTGAATCCCAAACGTCGTTTGTCGATGTTGCAAACATCGGACATACACGTTTTGATAACTACGTGATAGTTCAGTTAAATGGTTTAAGTAGAGGCACCAAAGACGTTTTCGAAACGTCGCGGAACATATGAGATGTTTCGAGGGCTGAAATTGGGATTTCAGGCTCGTGCCCACGTCTAGAGGGATAAGACCTCCGACGATTTTCTTAGCCTGCAAACTCAGGGAGAGAAGCTCAATCGTTGAGCTTGTGCTCAGATTGTCTGAGTGCAACAATCACTTGAATCGAGTGGGAGTTAATCTTCCAGATGAGATAGTGATGTTTCCCCAAAGTCATTGCCACCAAGCTGCTAGAGCTTCATGATGAACTATAACATATCAAGGATAGAGATGATGATCCTTGAGGTATTCGCGTTGTTTCACATTGCGAAAGTAGAAATCAAGAAGGAGCATCAATTGTTGATGGTTGGTGAAACCACTAGTTTCAAGAAGGGCAAGGGCAAGAAGGGATACTTCATGAAACGACAAATCAGCTGCTGCTCTAGTGAAGAAACCCAAGGTTGAACCCAAACCCGAGACTAAGTGCTTCTGTAATAAGGGGAACAACCACTGGAGCAGAATTACCCTAGATACTTGGTAGATGAGAAGGCTGGCAAAGTCGATAGAAGTATATTGGATATACATTATGTTAATGTGTACTTTACTAGTACTCCTAGTAGCACCAGGGTATTAAGATACCGGTTCAGTTGCTAAGTGTTAGTAACTCGAAATAAAAGAGCTACGGAATAAACGGAGACTAGCTAAAGGTGAGCTGACAATATGTGTTGGAAGTGTTTCCAAGTTTGATGTGATCAAACATCGCACGCTCCCTCTACCATCAATATTAGTATTAAACCTGAATAATTGTCATTTGGTGTTTGCGTTGAACATAGACATAATTGGATTATGTCTATCGCAATACGGTTATTCATTTAAGGAGAATAATGGTTACTCTATTTATTTGAATAATACCTTCAATGGTCTTGCACCTAAAGGAATGGTTTATTGAATCTCGATCGTAGTGATACACATTTTCATGCCAAAAGATATAAGATAGTAATGATAGTACCACCTACTTGTGGCACTGCCATGTAAGTCATATTGGTATAAAACGCATGAAGAAGCTTCATGTTGATGGATCTTTGGACTCACTCGTTTTTGAAAAGTTTGAGACATGCGAACCATGTCTATTGGTGTATACGCATGAAGAAACTCCATGCAGATGGATCGTTTGGACTCACTTGATTTTGAATCACTTGAGATATGCAAATCATACCACATGGGCAAGATGACTGAAAAGCCACGGTTTCAGTAAGATGGAACAAGATAGCAACCTGTTGGAAGTAACACATTTTGATGTGTGCAGTCCAATGAGTGTTGAGGCATGCAGTGAATATCATTATGTTCTTACTTCACAGATGATTCGAGTAGATGTTGAGTATATTTACTTGATAAAACACAAGTCTGAATTATTGAATGGTTCAAGTAATTTCAGAGTGAAGTAGAAGATCATTGTGACAAGAGGATAAAATGTCTATGATATGATCATAGAGATGAATATCTGAGTTACGAGCTTTGGCACGCAATTAAGACATTGTGGAAATTGTTTCACAATTAATACCGCCTAGAACACCATAGTGTGATGGTGTGTCCGAACATCATAGTTGCACCCTATTGGATATGGTGCGTACCATTATGTCTCTTATCGAATTACCACTATCGTTCATGGGTTAGGCATTAGAGACAACCTCACTCACTTTAATAGGGTACCACGTAATTCCGTTGAGACGACACCGTTTGGAGAAACCTAAGTTGTCGTTTCTTAAAAGTTTGGGGCTGCAACGCTTATGTGAAAAAGTTTCAGGTTGATAAGCTCGAACCCAAAGCGGATAAAATGCATCTTCACAGGACACCCAAAACAGTTGGGTATACCTCCTAATTCAGATCCGAAAGCAATAGGGATTGTTTATTGAATCGGGTCCTTTCTCGAGGAAAAGTTTGTCTCGGAAAGTTGAGTGGGATGATGGTAGAGACTTGATGAGGTTACTGAACCATCACTTCAACCAGTGTGTAGCAGGACACAGGAAGTTGTTCCTGTGGCACCTACACCAATTGAAGTGGAAGCTTATGATAGTGATCATGAAGCTTCGGATCAAGTCACTACCGTACCTCGTAGGACGACAAGGACGCGTACTGCTTCGGAGTGGTACAGTGATCCTGTCTTGAAGGTCATGTTGCTAGACAACAATGAACCTATGAGCTATGGAGAAGAAATGGTGGGCCCATATTCCAACAAATGGATAAAAGCCATGAAATCCGAGATAGGATCCATGTATCAAAACAAAGCATGGACTTTGGTGGACTTGCCCGATGATCGACAAGCCATTGAGACAAATGGATCTTTAAGAAGAAGACGGACGTGTATGGTAATGTCACCATCTATGAAGCTCGACTTGTGGCGAAGAGTTTTTTCACAAGTTCAAGGAGTTGACTACGATGAGATTTTCTCATCCGTAGCGATGCTTAAGTCCGTTGGAATCATGTTAGCATTAGCTGCATTTATGAAATCTAGTAGGTGGATGTCAAGATGAGTTTCCTTACCAATTTTCGTAAGGAAAGGTTGTATGTGATACAATCAGAAAGGTTTTGTCGATCCTAAGGATGCTAAAAGGTATGCTAGCACCAGCGATCCTTCTAAGGACTGGAGTAAGCATCTCGGAGTTGGAATGTGCGCTTTGATGAGATGATCAAAGATTTTGGGTTTATACAAAGTTCATGAGAAACTTGTATTTCCAAAGAAGTGAGTGGGAGCACTATAGAATTTCTGATGAGTATATGTTGTTGACATATTGTTGATCAGAAATGATGTAGAATTTCTGGAAAGCATATAGGGTTATTTGAAAGGTGTTTTTCAATATAAAACCTGGATTAAGCTACTTGAACATTGAGCATCAAGATCTATGAGGATAGATCAAAAAACACTCAATAGTACTTTTAAAATGAGCACATACCTTGACGTGATCTTGAAGGTGTTCAAGATGGATCAGTCAAAGAAGGAGTTCTTGGCTGAGTTGTAAGGTATGAAGTTAAGACTTAAAGCTCGACCACGGCAGAAAAGAAAGAAAGGACGAAGGTCGTCCCCTATGCTTTGGACGTAGGCTCTACAGTATGCTATGCTGAGTACCGCACCTGATGTGTGCCTTGCCACATGACTGGCAAGAGGGTGCAAAGGTGATCAAGGAGTGGATCACCAGATAGCGGTCAAAATCATCCTTAGAGGAATAAGGATTTGTTTCTCAATTATGGAGGTGATAAAGAGTTTGGTGTAAAGGGTTACGACGATGCAAGCTTTAACACCTATCCGAGTGACTCTGAGTAGCAAACCGGATACGTATAGTGGAACAACCATTTGGAATAGCTCCAAGTGGAGCGTGGAAGCACCATTTACAATATGACCTAAAGATTTGCGAAGTACATACGGATTTGAATGTTGCAGACCCGTTGACTAAAACCTCTCTTACAAGCAAAACATCATCAAACCCCAGAACTCATTGAGTCTTAATCACATGACGATGTGAACTAGTTTAGTGACACTAGTAAACTCTTTGGATGTTGGTCACATGGTGATGTGACCTGTGAGTGTTAATCACATGGCGATGTGAACTAGATTATTGACTCTAGTGCAAGTGGGAGACTGTTGGAAGTATGCCCTAGAGGCAATAATAAATTAGTTATTATTATATTTCCTTGTTCATGATAATCGTTTATTATCCGTGCTATAATTGTATTGATAGGAAACTCAGATACATGTGTGGGTACATAGACAACACCATGTCCCTAGTAAGCCTCTAGTTGACTAGCTCGTTGATCAATAGATGGTTACGGTTTCCTGACCATGGACATTGGATGTCATTTATAACAGGATCACATCATTAGGAGAATGATGTGATGGACAAGACCCAATCCTAAGCCTAGCACAAAGATCGTGTAGTTCGTATGCTAAAGCTTTTATAATGTCAAGTATATTTTCCTTAGACCATGAGATTGTGCAACTCCCGGATACCGTAGGAATTCTTTGGGTGTACCAAACGTCACAACGTAACTGGGTGACTATAAAGGTGCACTACAGGTATCTCCGAAAGTGTCTGTTGGGTTGGCACGAATCGAGACTGGGATTTGTCACTCCATGTAAACGGAGAGGTATCTCTGGGCCCAATCGATAGGACATCATCATAATGTGCACAATGTAACCAAGGGGTTGATCACGGGATGATGTGTTACGGAACGAGTAAAGAGACTTGCCGGTAACGAGATTGAACAAGGTATCGGTATACCGACGATCGAATCTCAGGCAAGTACTATACCGCTGGACCAAGGGAATTGAATACGGGATTGATTGAGTCCTTGACATCGTGGTTCATCGGATGAGATCATCGTGGAACATGTGGGAGCCAACATGGGTATCGAGATCCCGCTGTTGGTTATTGGCTGGAGAGTTGTCTCAGTCATGTCTGCATGGTTCCCGAACCCGTAGGGTCTACACACTTAAGGTTCGATGACGCTAGGGTTATAAAGGAAGTTTGTATGTGGTTACCGAATGTTGTTCGGAGTCCCGGATGAGATCCCGGACGTCACGAGGAGTTCCGGAATGGTTCGGAGGTAAAGATTTATATATGGGAAGTCTTATTTTGGTCGCCGGAAAAGTTTCGCACTTTATCGGTATTGTACCGGGAGTGCCGAAAGGGGTCCGGGGGTCCACCGGGGGGGTCCACCTGCCCCGGGGGGCCACATGGGCTGTAGGGGGTGCGCCTTGGCCTATATGGGCCAAGGGCACCAGCCCCAAGAGGCCCATGCGCCAAGGAGACTTGGGGAGGGGAGAGTCCTAAAAGGGGAAGGCACCTCCGAGGTGCCTTGGGGAGGATGGACTCCTCCCCCCCTTGGCCACACCCCTTCCTTGGAGGAAGGGGCAAGGCTGCGCCCTCCCCCTCTCCCGTGCCCCTATATATTGTGGAGGGGAGGGAGGGCAGCCGCACCTGAAGCCCTCGCGCCTCCCTCCCTCCCGTGACACCTCCTCCTCTCCCGCAGGTGCTTGGCGAAGCGCTGCAGGATTGCCACGCTCCTCCAACACCACCACGCCGTCGTGCTGCTGCTGGATGGAGTCCTCCTCAACCTCCCCCTCTCTCCTTGCTAGATCAAGGCATGGGAGACGTCACCGGGCTGTACGTGTGTTGAACGCGGAGGTGCCGTCCGTTCGGCACTAGGATCTCCGGTGATTTGGATCACGACGAGTACGACTCCTTCAACCCCGTTCTCTTGAACGCTTCCGCTTAGCGATCTACAAGGGTATGTAGATGCACTCTCCTTCCCCTTGTTGCTGGTTTCTCCATAGATAAATCTTGGTGACACGTAGGAAAATTTTGAATTTCTGCTACGTTCCCCAACACGAGCTCCACAGGTTGTCCGGTCTTGCAATGCGGTCTGTAATAGACCATCTATGGCCCAAGGGGCCTAAGCCGGACAGTTATTTTGGTTTAGTGCAACAATTCCTTGGTGCCGTATCACGGATCGATGCAATGAAGAGGTCGACGTGTATAGAGGGTGCCGTATCGCGGATCGATGCAATGAAGAGGTCGGCGTGTATAGAGGGTGCCGTATCGCGGATCGATGCAATGAAGAGGTCGGCGTGTATAGAGGGTGCATGGATGGCTCTTGCCCGTGTTAAAGCATACCGGACAGATATGGAGGCCACCATCCTTGCGACCCAGAATCCGGCAGGGGGCCAGGATCCAGCCGAGCACATCTTGGAGCAGGTAGCAGAAGGTGCTCGCTTAATAGAGGCTTAGTGCTCGTAGAATTTCATGTTTGATTGTTAAATCGTGTCATTGTAAAAACAATGTTATTTTAGTTATGAAGGCTATGTTTATACTTTTTGCCCGAAAGTATTATTGTGCCTCCTATGCGGCCGTTTTTATGTATACGTGTAATCTGAAAGTTAGCAGTCGTTGGCTTCAGCCCCCACGCATACAATGCGGGGGTGCTCGCGAAAAATATGCGTAATCACACTTGATCCAACGTCTTCGTCCATTAATAAGGTGATCGCACGTCGAACTAGGCAACTGGACTATATAGCTGTAACACTTTCACTTAGCCATAGGAGTTTGACGGTGGGGCTACTATGTAGCCCCTGGTACCTTTGCGCGTATCCGAATATGGGCGCGTGCGTACATGACCGGGAAACGGTCCTTCGTTAATGTTGAGGAATCCTAAAGATTCCAATAAGTCTTCGAGTGGTTGAACAATCTCTCGCTATATCATGACAGTCAGTTTTCGGCTTTCTCTACTGAGGTGCACATCTGGAATAATCAGGGCAAAATCGCAGTAGTTCTCCTTTGGCCGCCTTAGTTGATAAGAACGGAACCTTGGGCGGCAAACCCAGGAGCCGGGCAAACCCAACATTTGACCGAAGATATGATTCGGAGCTGATGCGTATAAGGCCAAACTCATGACGTCGAACACTCCCGAAGGTATTCGGACTTGATAACATATACTGGGCTGAGTAACGCCCTTTATTATGAACCTGTACTTCCAGGTACGTGCCTTAGTCTGTCGTGGTGAAATTCCAATACCGGCAGTATCCTCTGTTGGTGTAGTTCCCATGGGATGTGTAAACAATAAGAGACAATAAAAAGGTTTACACAGGGGCTTAATCTAAAAAGAAACCTTTGAACGGGGCCATGCTACATGTTTGCTCCTTTGTCTCCGTTGTGCCGTGTCCTGGTAGGGTATCGCACGAATGGTGTCTATAAAAAGGAAAACTCATGTAGAAGAGCATGACGTAAGCGTACGAAGAGTTGGCTATCACTAATGGATAGTAAAAGTGAAAAGACATTGGCCTGTTAATAGGATCAGGCAAGAAGGTGGGCTTAATTGAATATTTGGAGCCCCTGGTGTCCTCTATGGGATTACATGTGTAGCGCCTAGATCAAGTTGATCTGGGCTGCCGGACTCATCTAACCGTGTCCGTGGTCTTGACGACCAATCATGCTTTCTAGCATTAGAGGCCGCTTAGAGTCCGGCTGGTGGAGCCGTCGCGTATTCCTCCGCGCATAGAATGCTCTGTGTTTCCATTAACGGTGATGACGCCATGTGGACCGGGCATCTTGAGTTTAAGGTAGGCGTAATGTGGTACTACGTTGAAGCGGGCGAAGGCCATTCTCCCAATCAATGCATGATAGCCGCTTTGGAGGGGGGCGATGGTGAAGAGTAGTTCTTCGCTTCTGGAGTTGCCTGGGGAACCGAATGTTACCTCTAGTATGAGGGAGCCCCTGTCGTAGGCTCCAACGCCTGGTATCACCCCTTCAAAGGTGGTGTTACTTTGGCTGATTCTGGATGGGTCTATCCCCATCCTGCGGACAGTGTCGTGGTATATTAGATTAAGACTACTGCCGCCGTCCATGAGGACGTGAGTAAGATGGTATCCGTCGATTATTGGGTCGAGCACCAAGGCATCTGATCCTCCGTGCCAAATACTAGTCGGGTCGTCCCAGTGATCGAAAGTGATCGGGCAAGCCGACCAGTGGTTAAGTTTAGGTGAGGCGGGCTCTATAGCGTTTGCGTCTCCGAGCGCGCATTCGCGCCTTCTCGTGGATGTGTGAGTCACGTGGATCATGTTTACTATTTTTACCTCTGGTGGGAATTTTTTCTGTCCCCCAGTGTTCGGCTGGCGAGGCTCATCCTCGTCTTCACTTGGTGTTTCCCTTCCCCTATGTTCGGCATTTAGTTTGACAGCCTACTTGAAGACCCAGCATTCTTTGGGAGTGTGGTTCACAGGTTTCGTCTGTCCAGGACTTTGTTTAGGCCTGACGGTCCCTCTTTGTTCCCTTTAAATGGCTTCTTTTCTTGACTGGGTCGACAGCCCCTGAATCCGGTGTTGACCGTTGTGTTGTCCAGACTTTATTCCTTGTTTTGACGTTTGTTTTTGTTGCGTTGTGGCCTGCCGTTGCCATCCCTGATTTCGGATGTACTTGGGTCGATGGTGCCTTTACGGGCCAACCAGTTATCCTCGCCTGTGCAAAAACGGGTCATAAGGCTTGTTAAGGCTGCCATTGTCCTCGGCTTTTCTTGGCCGAGGTGTCTGGCGAGCCACTCGTCCTGGATGCTGTGCTTGAAGGCCGCTAGGGCTTCGGCATCCGGACAATCGACAATTTGATTTTCTTAGTGAGGAATCTGTTCCAAAGCTTGCGGGCGGACTCTCCGGGCTGTTGAATTATGTGACTTAAATCGTCCGCATCCGGAGGCCGGACGTAGGTCCCTTGAAAATTGTCCCTGAAAGCAGCCTCGAGTTCCTCCCAACTTACAATTGAATTTTTGGGGAGGCTTTTCAACCAGTGTCGAGCTGGTCCCTTCAACTTGAGGGGAAGGTATTTGATGGCGTGGAGGTCGTCCCCACGAGCCATGTGGATATGCAGGATAAAATCCTCAATCCAGACCCCGGGGTCCATCATTCCATCGTATGCCTCTATGTTCATAGGTTTAAAACCCTGTGGAAATTCCTTGTCCAGCACCACTTCGGTGAAGCACAGGGGGTGAGCAGCCCCTCTGTATCTGGACGTGTTGTGGCATACCGTCGGCTGTTGTTGTGTCCGATGCTGATTCCGAACTAGTATCCGATCGGTATGATCGTTTTAGTGACCATAGTCCTGCGCCGGGGCGTGTCCATTAGATCCATAGATGGACATGGCCGCGCCGGCCTTTTTATCCAGGAGCTCACATAAATTGTGTGTGGCATCGGTAGCTGCTCTATTGCGGTTACGAAGTGGTTTGTCCGGCCTCCTGCCGTATTATTCTTCGAAACATCCTCATCGTCGAATTCTGGCAGCAGCTTGCGTTTTGGATAGCTCTTGGTGTGGCGATCGTCGCCGTACTTTTCTTAAGTGTCTACCACTTTATTCCATCTGCGATTGAGCGTTTCCTGTGCGGCCTTAAGCCTTTGCTTCTGCTTCTTTAATTAGACTTCGTGAAGTGTCCATAAGCCTTATGTGGAGGTTATCTCGTTCCAAGCGTGTTTCCGCGATGATGAATGCATCGTCATCCGGACTATGCTCTTGTCCCAGGGCGGTTTGATGAGTTCATCCCTCGGGATCATTGTGATCGGGCGTCTGCTCCGAGCTGTGTTCGGTGTGACCTGGCTCATCCTGCTCCATTGCTGGGTCCATATGGTCGTTGTTGCCTTCAGAGTTGACTGGAGTGTTGATCTTTCTAGCGTTGTTGTCGATATTTTTACTGTTGCTGGACTTGGAGCAGCGTCTGCGTTGTCCTTTTGGCTTTTGTCCCGGGGTTTTATCCTCCGGTTTATCCTATGACGAGGTGGTCTTCCGGCGCCCCGTTGGTTCTGAATCATCTCCTGCGCCGACATCCATACCGTCGGTATCATCAGAGCCGAAGTCAAGCATGTCTGATACCTCGTCGATAGTGGCTATGAAGTGGGTGGTGGGTGGGCAACGGATTTCTTCGTCGCCTTCTTCCCCCTTGAGCCGGACATAGTTCAGCCAAGAGTCTCCTGACAAAGAGAGTGACTAATGAGATCAGCATGTCGCCAAAGGGCGAGTACTGGAAGATATCCGCAATAGTAAACTCCATTACCGGAGCCCAACCAGAGTCGACGGGCTCGGGGGTGCGCAGACTGGAACCTACAACCGGATATGCCGGGGTCCGGGCTCCGGTGTCACAGGCTTCCTTGGGGGTGAAGTCTGTGTTCGGCTCTACCACCAATGGGTGTGCGGCCTCTGGGGCGGGGCCCATCCACCCGTCCTCGGGCGACGCAATCTGCTCCAGATTTAGGTCCGAGGCTTCTGCAGGGGCAATATCCCGAGCATTGTCTGACAGTAGGTCTAAGCCGTGCTCATCGTTACAGTCTGGCGCTCCTGGCGCAGGCCCGAATCCGTTGAAGATCAATTCTCTGCGGATATCGGCCGTGTAGTTTAGGTTTCCGAACCTGACCTGGTGGCCAGGGGCGTAGCTGTTGATCTGCTCCAGGTGGCCAAGCGAATTGGCCCGCAGTGCGAAGCCGCCAAACACGAAGATCTGTCCGGGGAGAAAAGTCTCACCCTGGACCACATTGTTGTTGATGATTGAAGGAGCCATCAAGCCTCGCTGCGACAACATGGAGGAACTCTCAATGAAAGCACCAATGTTGGTGTCAAAACGGGCGGATCTCGGGTAGGGGGTCTCGACCTGTGCGTCTAAGGCTGATGGTAACAGAAGGCAAGGGACACAATGTTTTACCCAGGTTCGGGCCCTCTCGATGGAGGTAAAACCCTAATTCCTGCTTGATTGATATTGATGATATGAGTGTTACAAGAGTTGATATACCACGAGATCATAGGGGCTAAACCCTAGAAGCTAGCCTATGATGATTATGATTGTGTCTCTAAGGACTAAACTCTCCGGTTTATATAGACACCGGAGAGGGATAGGGTTTACATGGAGTCGGTTACAAAGAAGGAAATATGATATCCGGATCGTCAAGCTTGTCTTCCATAGAAAGGAGAGTCCCATCCGGACACGGGACGAAGTCTTGAGTCTTGTATCTTCATGGTCCAACAGTCCGGCCAAAGTATGTAGTCTGGCTGTCCGGATACCCCCTAATCCAGGACTCCCTCAGCCGCCATGGCTACTCCTCCATGGCACATGTGCAGTCTGCCCCCCGATGGCGTGCAGTCTGCCCCCAATCGCGTGCAAATCCGCTTGAATTGCACTACTTCGGTTGTTGGGCCACTAGTGGATCACCGGTGGCTGTTGTGTAGAACACATCATGATGCACAATTGTCACTGAGCACGTAGCACCCATGTCACTCTACTCCCTTTTGTCCATTGATTGACTCACCTCACCTTGATTTTGTTATTGCAGTCTGGAAAGCACGATGTGCAGTTCTGTTATTTTGCATATCGTTGTGTAGTTCGCCCAGGATCTCCATGTGGTTTGGTCGCCTGGGGTGTAGCAGTGCGGTTATTTGCTGGGGGCATGCTGTAGCTTCAACCACAACGTGCAGTTTGCATTTGCGCACTGACATGCAGTTTGCTGGACCCTGTGTTTGCGTCGCCTTTTTTTATTGGGATAATCGGTTTTATACCCTTAGTTGGGTACCACTCGTCAGGATTTCCCCTACTTTTGGAAAACACGTGGTATTGCCCAACTCAGTTTGCTTGTCTTGTACTTTTGCCCTTCCGGCATGGCTCCGTCCAGTCAGCGTCGTTTGACCGTAAGCGGCGCTAGATTTAGGACATTTTTGCCCCTGCCGGTGCTACACTTAGTACCCTTTCTTCCATAGTGAGCTTGCGCTGAAGAAAACAGAGGAGCGGAGCTAGCAACGCGAGGCCTGACGAGGAAGAAGATGGAGCGGCGCAGCACGGCGAGCTCGGGCTCGTCCATCTACTCGCAGGAGGCCGGTGAGGTAAGTGAACATGAGCTCGTGCGGCTCCTCCACCCCCAATTTGTTCTAGGGTTTCTAGGGTTTGTGAGATTTGGGGGAAATTTTGACCTTCTTCCCTTCCATTTGGTTTAGGTTGATGGGGTCGGGATTGTGCAGCTCGTCTCCAAGTTCTATCTTCCCGATGACACCTATTGTGGATTGGAGTATCGTTCAAAGCATCGTTGCCCTGGTCACTGCCTTGTTCCAGCCCGCCGTGTTCCCTGGGGAGGGGCAAGCACAGGCCGCCGGTTTTTAGGGTGTCCTTTAGACGTAAGAGATTGTGAATTTGAGCATGTTTTAGTTCTTCTTTATGAAAAAAAATCTAATTTTTGGTAAATGTGATGTGCAATCAGTTACCACAGGAGTGTGAGTGGGTGGTGTGGGTTGATCCTCCTCCTCCATTGCATGTTGCCTTGGCATTTGAAGACCTACACGCAGAGGTAGAACAGAGCTGGATCAAAAGTCACAAGTTGAAGAAGGAAAACATGGAGCTGTCAAGAAAGAATCATGTTTTGAAGAAGAAGCTGATAGCAAGAGATGAGATGATGCTTCTTTTAGCATTGTTGTTTGTAGGAATATGTGTTGTAATGTTGTTCGTGTTGTAGTTGTATCAGTTTGTGCTTGTTGACCGAATGGTACAACCCAGTGTGATGTATCTGAAGACGATGATGCACTGTTGTGGCCAAGATGAACATGCTATTTTGTCTATGCAAACTAGATGGAGTGGATGGATGCAAAGCAGATGTTGCTTCAAATGTATGCCAAAGTATATGTAGGTTTTGTCGTCGACACGTCGATGACAAAACTATGCAAAGGTAGATGTAGGTTTTGTCGTCGACGACGTCGATGACAAAACTATGCCAAAGTAGATCAACAGCAATCCCAACTTATTAAACACCACAGTGAGCGCAAAGAATTAAGAATAAGAAGTTGATCATCACACATGTACCAAACACTGGGCATAACTAGTGCATAAAGCATTAAGAAGTTGATCATCACAGTGCATAGGCAACAACATCAAGTGCATAAAGCACTAAGAACATAAAAGTACTGGTATCACAGTGCACATAGTAATAACATCAAGTGCATAACAGTTTCAAACATAAAACTGAAGTAACAGGACTAAAACTGAAGTTTCTTGCTCCTGGTGCTTTTGGCTGGGTTTGGAGCCAGCTTTGCCTTGCTTCTAGTGTTCTTAACTGGATTGGGGGCAGTGGGTGGGGCTTCAACTGTTGTTGCTGCTTTTTTGGCTGGAGAGACACCCTTGCTGTCAACACTGCTTCCAGTAACTGAGCAAAATGTAGTTGTTGTTCCATTTTTCTTCTGCTTGCAGTACCTTGGAGAAGCTCCCCTCTCCGCTCCTCTTTTATAATTCTTTCTAGGACTAAAACAAGTTCAAACATAACACAATTTTTAAGATATGAACTAATGAAAACTGAAACAAGGGCAATATAAAACTGAAACAAGTTGCTGGCACACACCTCACTACACTAGCTTGTGTAGATGCCTCTTAGAGCAGTGATGAGAAAAAGGGCATGGATGCAGGGTTTACCAGTGATCTGCCTCCTCCACAACTGGGTCACCTTTTTTGTTTGCTTGTTCCTGACTTTCATTAACACTTGGAGTTCCAGGAGCAGTAGAGGTGTCACTTACTACCCTACTTCTACTGCTAGCCCTAGTTCTAGCCCTTGTCCCTCCAGCAGTGGGATTAAAACAAGATGTCTTAGATGCAAAGGGCCTAGAAGTTGATGGGTTTTCAAACCTTTGTGCTCTAGTTCTCTGTATCACTGTGATTTCCAAGTTGCATGACATAATGTGTGCATTACTTGCAAACATCACACCTAACTCTGAATCACATTGTACAGGGACCCAACAAAGGTTACTACTATCCCAATATCTCATCTCAACAGCATCAAACAATCCCCATGGATACTTAGCACAAATGGCAGCCCTAAAATCCTGGTATGAAGTAGTGTTGTCCACAAACAATGGAAAAGTGAAGCCACAATCTTTTCCTTTAGTACCCGCAGAAACAAGAACAGTGGTCTCCATTCTAGCTAATAGATAGATAGAAAGCGGTCACAGGATTCATCCTACGATAAAAAACATGCCATCTCCCGTGAAAAAACGAACAAAACCTAGCCTAAAGCATCATTGAATCAACCCTACAGTAGTAAACACGAGCAAATCTAGGTCTAATACTTACCCCGCAGGAATTTCCCGTGCAGATCCGTTGCCCTTGTCACCGTGGGCGCCGCCAGCGTCGCCTTGTACACGCTCCCGTGCAGATCCGCTGCCCTTGTCGCCGTGGGCGCCGCCGGCGTCGCCTTGTCCGCGCTCCCGTGCAGATCCGCTGCCCTTGTCGCCGTGGGTGCCGCTGGCGTCGCCTCCTACGCTCTCCCGTGCAGATCCGCTCCCCTTGTCGCCATTGGCTCCAGCAACACCGCCACCTCCACGCTGAAGTGAGGATGTGGTGTCCCTACGGAGGTGGCCGCGTTCGCCGATGCTTTCTCCGGTCTCCCCCATCGCCTGCCAATGGACCTGGCGGTGCGGGTTTCGCCGCCGCCGAGCGAGCTAGGGTTGGTGAGAGAGAAAGAGAGACGGTGGGGAACGAGAGAGTGTGAGCTAGTTAGGTCGGCCGGGGGGCAAGACTTGTCCCAAATCTAGCGCCGCTTACGGTCAAACGACGCTGACTGGACGGAGCCGTGCTGGAAGGGCAAAAACACAAAGCAAGCTAACTGAGTTAGGCAAGACCATGTGTTTTACAAAACTAGGGGTATTCCTGTCGAGGGTGACACAACTAAGGGCTCAAATGCAATTATCCCTTTTTATTTGGTCATTGTTCAGTAGGGTGTGTGCTTTTTATCCTGAGTGCGGTTTTTCGGTGTGAAGATGCAATTTATGTAGCGCGCAGTTTGTACATGCCGGTGGAGCGGGGCCATGAGATGTGGTTCAGTATGTGTCTCTATGAAGATCGTGGGCTCATTGAGCGATGACGGCAAACAACAGCTTGGTTTCCACTCAGCTCTATAGTTCAACACTGTTGCAGTTCGAACCCCGACATGGCACAGTGCACTTCCCGGTGCTTGAGACGTCCAGTTGGGGGCATTGCGGCTAAGAGTTTAGTTTTGTCTCAGGCTTGCAGTGCGCAGTGCAGCGGGTGCGCTCTCAAAAACCCAGGTTTGTGGTGGTGCAGTTCGCTAGTCTCCCATCTATAGTACCGATGTTTTGAATAACTTGTGTGAAGAAGAAAAAAAATGTAGTTCACTCCATTTGTGTTTCACCTCATTACCCCCTCTATGAACAGCAATATCTTTCATGTTTCTCAAAAATTCAATCGGCTACATCAACACCAGCAGTGTGTTTGGTCCTCGGATGTGGTTTACTTTTGAGAGTGATGCTGTTCACTTGCCCTCCTCTCTGCGGTCCACTCTTGTTCATAAAAAAGTTAAAAAAAAGACATCAAAAACTCGTTTGAGAAAATTTAAGTCCGACAAAATGAATCATGAAGTTCACTTGACTGTCTAATGCAGTGCGATTATTCGTCCGAAGCAGTGCATTTTTCTGTTTGATGTAGTTCCTTCGTCTATTTTGGTGCCGAGAAAAATAGTGTCTGCATTTCGATAATTTTAAAACGGCTCTAAAACCATAAAAAACAGAGAGAATGTTCTACACGAAAAAGTTGCGCCTCTAAAATCATTCTGATGAGTGGTTAGTAAAAATTGGCGAAAAAGTGTTGCTGCCACCCGTCTTCCGTCGCACCATTTCCAAAATTGGTTTAATACCGTATGGAATCTCAAAAAATAATCTATATATGAAAGTTCCGCCTCGTCCGTAGCTTTCCAACGGTGTATCACACGCCTTGTTTCGACAAGCGGTTAAAAAAATTGAAGCGAAAATAGTACTGAAAAATTGCAAAAATTTTAAAAAACAGAATTTCGTGATTTTATAAATTTTGAACTCCTCTTAAACCGTAACAAATTAGAGAAACTAATATATATGAGAAAGTTGCGCCTCGGTGATATCTTTCCAACATCGTTTCATTTGCTGCATTCCGACAAGTGGTTTGGAAAAAATCACAAAAATATGCTCGCTGCCACTCTTCATGCGCCGCACCGTTTCAGAAAACTACTCTTAAACCGTGAGGTACCTCGAAAACATTTTTACATGGTGAAGTTGCGCCTAATCCATAGCTTTCCAACAGTATATTGCATGCCTCATTCCGACACATGGTTTAAAATTTGGAGCAAAAACAGTAAAGAAAAAATTGTGTAAGGTTTTTTGTGACCGGAAGTTCATTCGCATAATTATTGCAGCACTCTTTCGTCAGCAATGACGTGCACTTGCATTAAGCGTGCAGTTCCAAAGTATTAGGAGAATAAATCGTCTCTCTCTCTGTGTTACAGGTAAGAATACTGGTATCTCAAGGAAACTGGCACCTTTACATGTACGATAAGAAGCAAATTTGGGAGAACAAGTTTTTGCAGACGAGAAAGATTATAATAAGTTTAATTAATTGACTGACAGTACCGAATACAGATCGGCTGACAACACGGTATGTTTAAATCGCGAGAGATAGTTGGTTGAGCACATGGTTATCACTCGGTTTAATTAATTGACTGCCAATACCATATGTTAAAACTAGGCAAGCTTCCCAGAGTAAGGTTATATTTATTGATCTTCTGTTATGTCCTTTGACGTGCCATATCACGGCATGCGCGTTGCCCATAAAAGATGGCACATCCAAGGATCATGATCAGCGTACGTAGTGCCAGTTTCCTTCTCTTGCTAAGAGGAGAACATGAGAAAGGGGAGTAACTCATTAAGTGTGCAGGGAACGGATCAATACTGGCTGGTATCCTCGTTGTGAATGGGATGTATTAGGAACTTGAGTTACAGATGAAGTGTCCGAACCTGTGTCGAGCCCAGGTTCCCTCCAAGTTCAACTGTTCGTGTTAGTGCCACCACATTGGCTGCGTCTGCATCACAGTCCTGTACAGCCCAGCTTTCCTCTATTGAGCAATATAGTCATTTTCCCGCTGCGATCAAGACGTTGACGGAATGAACATGCATGTCTACAGTACGGACCTGCATGTTACTCTGGCCTGGTGACTACTAATGGCAGACGGAAACAACATTACAAGTTCGTGACCGTTCTCCTCTGTTACAGCCTGGCTCTCTCAGCTTTGGCCGTTAACGCTGTACTCCATCCGTTTGGAATTACTTATTGTTGAAATTGTTAGAAAATGATGTATCTTGAACTAAAATAGATCTAGATAGATCCATTTCTGTGAAAAGTAATTTGGAACAGGAGGGGTCGTGAATGTTTTCTTTTTATGAAAAGTACCTATGTTTCTGAATATCGCGTTGATTTCTTATTTGAAATATGTAATGAGCATAGCTTCCCGCAGGATTGCATGGCCAACATCTTTATTTTTCTTCAAATAAAATTGTTAAGCAATTTGAAATAGTAACTTTGGCTAGTGATAATTCAATATTTTGTCCTCGCACTACTGTGTAACAGTAATAGACAGGGATTGGTGGAATCGATGTTTTATTGTTTGAGCCCTGTGGCATATATATAGTCACGCCGTCTTCAGAAATTTGAGGCCCCGATGCGAATTCCAAGGTAGGGCCCTTATAAAATTGAAACATAGGATAGCATAGGATTTGTTATAGCTTGTCTGTTATAGTACATGATCTTCTTGGAGTACAAGATAAGCTAGAATAAACCCTATGCCATCCTCCGTTTCCTAAGCAATCACAATACCCGACATCTCCGTGCAGTCACAATGATAGCGACACGGACAGTGTGTCTAGAGAAGAATCTGAAGGTTGTAAGCCGACAGAC
>NC_041391.1:36473563-36483197 GCF_002162155.2 Triticum dicoccoides | reverse complement strand
GTGGCTGGAGTGAAAGTCGATGAGGTTGCCCAAGCAAGGCGGTAGCCCTTTGTGCCGATCTCAAGATAGCCAATAGCATTGGGTGATGTAGTGGTGGTTGAGATAGCCGTGGTCGTTATCTAGTTAGAGTGGCTGGTGTCGAGGTGGTCGTTGTGGAGCCGCACGTGCATGGAGACGTCGTGTTAATTAGGGGCGCATGTTGCGCCGGGAAGAAGATGGGGTGGACGAGGAGCCGTGTCGGGTTTGCCAAGCCCGGGGACAAGTCATGAAAGGCACATGTCGGTGTTGAATACCAGGCATGCGTAGATGGGAATAAGTTGGTGTTAACGAGGCACCGCATCAGGCTTGGCAGGCCAGGACACGTTCTGTACGAAGAAATGCATCAGTGTTTCCAACACTGGGCATGCATAGCTGAGGACCAGTACGAGCTGTAAACCTTGTCGGAGGGACCAGCAGATGAGAACTCGACAACAGTAGCGGCGCCAATGGGCATTGGGTAGAAGGTACCGATATCACTCGTAACGACATGAGAAGCTTGTGAATATTTCCCTCTTGTATAGACTCTCTCTCTATAAGCTTTGCCCGTCAACGTCGTAAAAGTTCCTCTGTTTCGAAATGTCCTATTGATTTGTTATTTGTAATGTTCAACGAGCACGGTTGCCCGTACGATTGCTCAGCTAACATCTTTAGTTTCTATTGAAATAAAATATTAAGCAATTTGAAATTTTAATTTTTGTTCGTGATAATTAAATATCTTATCCTCAGACTACTGACTTGCCTCCTTTGCCGAGTGCCTCATACAATTGGCTATGCACGAAAAAAACTTGGTAGAGAATTTACTGGGTGTAACACTCGGCATACGTGTTTGGGCCAACCCCGGAGCGATCCATGTTTCCGAGTCCTTTTCCTCAGACACTCAATATAGCTTTTGTGAGTGTATTATTTTGGGACTCGTCAACACATTGTTCTTGGTAAAACTTAGTATCTCCTAAAACCCCAAATATGGTGAGGACAAGTGGTAAGACAATGGGTTTTGGACCCGTTACTCGGAGGTTCGATTCCTTCGGTCCCAGATTGTTTCCGAAAATCGATGGTTTGACAAGCAAAGGTCAAATGAAAATCAATGACCATGCAATACGGACTACATACGGATGGATAGAGGCATATTTTAGAATATAAATTCACTCATTTTGCTACGTATGTAGCCTGCTTTGGAATCTCTAGAAGACTTATATTTAGGAATGGAGGAAGCTACCTAAATTTACTACTCAAGTTGAGATCACCTGTCTACATTTCAACACAGCTATATATGTATATCAGATAGCTAGACTTCATCTCATATCTTGTGGCAAAAAGATATGTCCAAAGTGGAAAAATGAGTGTGCTGCTTTGCGTTAGGAGCATAGGATTGACAGGAGTAAGCCCGCAAGAGATGACCTTACCAAAAATAATCATGGGAATGGTAGGCACGGGGGCATCGTAAGAGAGAGCTCCTGTTGGACGCTCGTTAGCGTCAACAGAGGAGCCTTCGCGAAGGGTTCGCTGAAGAATTTACCCAAACGGGCCGGCCCATTCCCAGAGGAGCGAAAAATGCCATCGTAGGATGGAGTCGAACACTGGAACTAACGCAAAATAAGAGTGGTGCCAGCCGCTGCAACTAGGGACTATGTTTGTGTTAAATTACAGAGCCAAACTTGAAGTACTATGTGCACGGGCAGATCTGTTTTTGAATCTTCCTTAAAAGAATTGAATAAGGTTTTCTTGAACAAATTTCAAAACTCAAAGAATCTTCAAAAAAGTATTTTTTTAACCGTGAACAATTATTTAAAACATGAATACAATTATGAAATTCCAAACGATTTTTTTTATGTTTTATAAAAAAATATATTGAACATTTTTGCAATATACGATGAAATTCTTTTCACCGCACATTAAACATTTTTGTGATATGCACTGAACAATAATTAAATACACTGAACATTTTTGTGATTTATGATGAACAACTTTTAAATATACATTGGGCATGTTGAGTAATATACGCTGAACAATTCTAAGTACACATTGAACAATTTTATGATATATGCTAAACAAAAGTTAAATACACATTGAACATTTTTTGTGATATACGATGAACAATTTTTGAATTGTGAACAAATTTTCAAAAACTCAACCAAATTTGAAAACTTTGAACAAATTCTGAAATCATGGAAAAATAGGAATTAAAAAAAAGGAAAACAAAGGATAAAATTAAAACAAAAAATGATAAATGAAATGAAAGAAAAAAACAGAAACAGAAAAGGAAGAAAAGCGGAAAAAGAAAACAGGGCAAACCAGAAAACCGGCAAAACAAAGAATCTGGAAAAAAACCGGTTGAGTGAACCTTCTAGAAGATTCCCAAAACCGGTTTGCCTGGAACTGCTCTAAAGCTCGAAGTGGGCCGGCCTGTTTTGCGGTGTTCGCTCCAGCGCTTCAGCGGAAGCGCAGCACCTGGACGCTCGCGAGCGTCAAATAGGGATCGCCATCGTAAGACACGAATTGACAATAGCCATATGGAGTCAAATAAACTTAATGTAAAATCATCCTAGCTACAAGGTTGTGGTTGTAGACAAGGCCTCATACAGTTGGCCATGCGCCAGTAACACTTTGGTGAGTGTAAATGTATTTCGGCCCACCACGGGCTGGCAAATTCATGTTACGAGTGTTTTCTCCCCGGACACTCAACAAAGATTTTCCTTAGTGCATATTTTTAGTACTCACCAAAGATTTGTTCATGGTAAAAAGCAATTAATCGAAAGGGCAAAAAGCCACCGGTCGGTTCGTTGAGTGTGATGCAAAGACTTTGCTGAATGTAAACACCCAACAAACTAGATGAACATCAACAAAAAAAAGATATTGAAGGGGCGATGCCACTGCTGCTTGGCGAGGGGATAATGGGGCAGCGATAAGTGGTAGGTTCCACTGCTGTGCAATCCCTTGGCCAACTGGTGTCGGCTCCATGGACGGGAGCAGTAGCGGCTCGGCGGCGGCGGCCGGTTCCAGCACCGCGTAGTCCCTGCTGGCTCCTGGCCCTGCACCCAGAGTAGCTCCACAAAGGTCGCGGTCAATGTAAACCAGGTGGCGCCCGACACCCTTCCATACCCAGGGCCCAGGCTACTATATAACAGACCAAAGCACCCAAAGCTAAAAATTTATGGCATCTTACAAAAAAAATTCCACGCACTTTTTCTCAACAAAATTAATAAGAATCCATGGCACAGCTAAGACGTCTAGTGAGCTGCCCGAGGGACTCACAAGGCGAACGCCATAGCCGCCACCAGCTTCCACCTAATCCATTTCCCGTCCACGTCGCTGCCGGTTGTTAGGATAATCATGACTTGATAAGTCAGTTGTATTAGCGCGGCCATAGCTAGCTGGGTGCGCGCGTCGCTGAACAAGCCATGCTTGTAGCTAGTAGTTAGTACTTCCTCCCCTTTTATTTAGTACGCATATTAGCTTTAGTCAAAGTCAAGCTTTGTAAACTTTAATGGAGTTTCTAAATAAAAATATTAACATATATACAATAACAAATAAATACTAATAGATTCATCATTGAATGTACTTTTACATCATATAGATTTGTTATGGTAAATGTTTATATTATTTTTTATAAACTTAATCAAAATTTACAAAGTTTGACTTCAGTCAAATCAAATATGCAGAGTAAATAAAAACAGCTGGGTTGTTTTGTCCGATGGTGTGCCTGCGTGTCTAGTGTGTACTATTTAAGTTGTGAGAGTCCTAGTAGTTCGGGAGGCAGCGTCAGAAGCAGGGAGAGAGATATAGCCCCTGGGAGCGTGTGTGCATTCACCGTATGGCGATCGTCATGTGTGCTACGGTGTGTTGCCGAGTCCACTTTGTGCTGAAGAAAAGAGATGTGTTCCTCGGTGTGGTGTCGTTCGGGCGGCATGGCCTTTGTCGCCTGAAAAATCCACTGTGCTGCCCTGCATCTTCTACCTCTGTCCGTGAGCGAGGGAGATTGTCCCAACACCGGTGGTGGCAAGACCTGCAGGCCATATCCTTCTCGTAACCCCTTTGACCCTTGTGATGGATCCGTGCTAGACTTCCGTGAGATGGGTTTGCTACCGTGGGTCCCCGGAATAAGATCTTGTGATTGATCTTGGCGAGGATTCATTAAGCAGCCTTCGCTGTAGCGGGTCCCCGCAACAAGCTCTGCACTCCAGTTGGTTGCCCACGCAGCCACGCCGGATGCCACATGGCAAGATCTGCGATCATGGTGGTTGATCTCTTGGCTGCATCAAATTGTTGCATGCCTGCCAGGCACAGGAAAGCAGACACCGCACTATTGGCGTGCTCTGCTCCTCGCTTCGATGTTGCCGTTGCCTGATGGGCATCTCCCAAATTGCCAACCTGCGATGGCATCACTGCAAATTGTGGTGGTCATCGAAAGGTCTTCGTGAAGGTTTCTCCGTAAGACCTGGTGGTTGACTTAGACGGTGAGATGGAAACTATGGACGACGGCTTGACGCAGACGGATGGTTATGTAGTGGTGGTCCTCGCACATTGCATGTAGCTGGTAGGATCGTGAAAAAGTGGTGGTGACAACACATAAGTGATGTCGATGATGGTGGTGCAACCAATCTCGAGCTCCGGGCTGAAAGCCTACGTCTGACCTGAGTTGGTTATTGCTATCAAAGGTGATGTTTTTTATGCTCGTACCTTATTGAAGGCATTGCTCGGATATGCTCCGGCCATTTCTTTAGGTGAAAAATCTAGATTCTGGCCTCGGGTGTTGGGATCTAGTGTTCAAGGCGTTTGGGTGTTGCTTCCTTCCTGAAGGTATTGCTATTGAGGAACATCATCGTCTGTGTAGCCTCATGAGATGTTTATTGTGGATATGGTAAGCATTGTTGTTTGCTGATCGCTGATCTGGTCATCTTGGGGCTTTTTGTTTTTGGCTAGCATACGCATAACTTTTCTCTTATGTGACTTTGCTATCTGCTTACGTGTTTTTATGTGTGTGCGTTCATGTTGGTTGTGTGTATCCTAACTATGCAGAGATTGTGTGTGTGCTCATTGTGTTTCTATCCTTTTGAAGAATCATTTGAGACAATAAAATTCTTTTTTGTCAAAAAGGCAATTGATTGCAGTGATTAGTATGTAGGCTTGGACGGATAGAGCGAGCTTTTAGACTTTGTAGGCTCTGCTCGGAGCACGCTCCAGCTCGATTTGACTCAGCTCATCCTTAGAGAAACTGGCCTAGCAGAGTTTGCTAAATGGGCTCATTCGGTCTCGCAGTCGTGCCTGTTTTACCATAGGAGAGATGCTAGACACAAGGAAGAGCAATCGTGGCATCTTCTAATCTGGATTAGAAAAAGACAGGTGCCCACCACCTGAAAATCAACACAAGGAGGAGCAATCGTGGCATCTTCTAACAGCACGGCCATTAACTTCACTGCATTCAACACAGTTATAGAATAAGCCAATAAGGTCGCTAGCCTTTCATATATTGGGGCAAGAAGAGGATGTTTGAATAAAAAAACACGAGTTTGTTTTCTTTGTTGGTGTTCACACAAAGCGCGCCCTCTATGCTAGAATTGACATGAGTGAGCAAGAAAGAAGTCACCTTTGCTAGTGTTCGTTTTCATGGGAAGGGTAGGCATTGGGACACTAGACGATACGTCGTGTCGCTGTCAAGGCCCGAAGTTGTACAACCAGCCTGGCATATCATTACGCTGTAGGATTCACTTCTGCACTAGGGTAGGCAAGGATCGACAAGAATAACAATTTGCCCCTACGGAGTGATTTGAGATTCCAGTTTTCGCTTTGTGGTTCGGGCTAACCATAAGTTGGAAACCATAGAAGCACTGATTACAACCTAGAGGCATCGTTGATTTCTGAACAAAATTTCCTCTTTTTTCTATTTGGAAATCTCTTTTGTAAGTTTTCCGTCTACAATCGAAGATTTTTGGTCCGACGTTGTTGAGATAATATCATTTTTCATATTCGACACACTCGATCTGGAGGACAAGGGTTGCCATCGCAGTGAAAGTACCAATTCTACTATTGAATGTTGACTGAGATTGATGCTACTACTCTAGTTTGGTGAGTGTAAGCCCAAGTGTGTCACACAATTCTAAGTTTTCTGACTGCCTTCAATCCATTGCTGCAAATTACGCAGATGGTCGAAGGTCCACATGAACGAGATAGGGAATTTTGTGACAAATAAAGTTTTTATGTTCTGAAAATTATATGAAAAAAGGCATACACATAGGGGATGAATAGAATTATGTGCATTTAAAATTTGAAATTTAATCAAGATTGTATAGGACCTGTAAAAATAACAAATTGGTTGCTTGAATCGGTCATTTCGGTCCAGTCATGTTTGAAACAGTGCAAGTCAGTTCGAACCGAGATGCGCATGGATCTGGCATCTCCATCTAGTTTGTGCTGTCCAGAACAGCTGAATCCGATTTGTCGATAGTGTATAAAGGGCAGAGGGCATATATCTAAGGTATCCATCGTCAACCGTACAGAAGTGCACTCTAAGTCCGGAACCATAGTGGATGACGTTTCATGGCTGTGTGGTGCTCAGACATGTCGATTCCCTTGGAGATGTTGATGGTTGAGGTTGTGCGCGTCGGGACGTAAGACCAAATAAATATTTGAAGCACCATGCACAAAAATGCAGCGGTACAGATCAACTGTCTTGTGCTTCATGTGCGGCACAGATTTGGTTTCCATCAACTGCGACCCGTTTGTCATTTCAATTTGTTTGGCTGAACAGTGCAGATGTACAAACATAATATGTGCTTGGGTCATTTCCATGAACTAGGCTATATTCCCAAGTATTTTGACTGCACAAACATTTTGAACACCGTAACATACCTGGGCACATGCTGCTGATTGTCTAAATAACTTTAACTGACGTTAACAACGCTATTTTGTGTACTTGCAATTTTGATGGTGAATATCCCATGCATATCTACTACTCCCTCTGTTCCGAATTGTATGTCGTTAAACGATTCGACGAACAAATTTTCGTAGGCTACGATTTTCCCTGAGTTTCCCATTCTACCCCTCCGACCGACACGTTCCCCTCTTTCTCGCCCGACGCCACCGACCACTCTCTCCCCACTCACCCCCGCTCTCTCTCCCTCGCGCGCGACGCCCCCGCTCGCCTCTCTCTCGCGCGCGACGCCGGCCACCAGGCGCCTCTCTCTCTCGCGCGCGACGCCGCTCTCTCCCCGTTGATGCTCCCTCTCTCTCCCTCTCGCCGGCGTCTTGCTCCGCATCGCCGCTCACCGCTCCCCACCACACAAAGCTGCCATTTTTATTTGTCGGCGACGGCTGCTGGGAGAGGAGGAGCTGGATCCACATGCGCTGGTCCTCGATCTGCTTGTGGATAGGCGTGAGGAGTCGCTGAAGCGGAGCCCAAGCGGCACCGGCGCGGGCGTGAAGACGACGGCGGGAGGATCTGGAGCCCGAGCGGGAGGATCTGGAGCCGCATCTCAAGTACTCCGGCGACACAACGGCGCTTGATGTGGAGCCCCACCGGCGCCGCTGCCGGTGGTGGGGCACCAGTTCTGCGCGCCCTACGTGGTGCCGCTGACGGTGACCAAGAAGGCGCTCAGCCTCTCCGACGGCGACTTCGCCATCACCGATGCCAACGGCGCCGTCGTGCTCAAGGTCAAGGGCGCCATCTTCAGCATCCGGAGCTGCCGCACCATCCACGACGGCGCTGGGATGCCCCTCCTAACCATGCAAGAAAAGGTCCCTTCTCCACTACAGCTTTGCTCCTTTGTCTGTCTGTCCATCTCCCCTGGCCTGGCGCTGCTGAAATTTCCTCGATCCATAGACATGTCTGCAAGTTCTTTGCGGAATAGGATCGTTGACCCGTAGACAAGGGTGAGCTGAGTCGTCGCAAATTGCAATAGTCTTGCATTTTTTTAGCTGGGGGAGGAATAATCTTGATTCTTCAAGTTGAGCTGGGCGAGGAATAATCTTCATGCTCACAAGTCACTGATTTGTAGTGATTTAGAGAAGTTGCAGTAAATCTGAATTACTCCAGTGTGCAGATTTGCAGTAAACTTTATTACTCCAGTGTGGATTTGCACTGATTTGGAGTAGCTTTGATGCAGTAGGCTTTTCAGTTTTTAGTAACATCTGTGTTTTAGGCCCTCTGTTATGAATTGTTGTGAGGATATGAGTATGCAGTAGTGTGCAGATTTGCACTGATGAGAAATGCAGTGACCAACACAAATTTTGGAGTAGCTTGTTTGATCTACAGTTGGGAAGGAGATTAATAGAGGTACTGTCAGTAGTTTGTGTTAATCTTGGGCTGCTGCTGTCAGTATCTTGTGTTAATTTTGGTGCAGTAGCTGCTGCTACTGCTTGTTTGATCTACAGTTGGAGTACTCCTGTAACAACTTGTTTGATCTAGAAGGAGTAGTTTTCTGACTTCTTAGAATTATCTCTCTTGCAACAACTTGTTTATCCTTTCACTCATATCCTCACAACAACGTTTTCACCTGTATATTGGGTGGTTGCAGCCATCAATGACCCTGCTAACCGAAAGAACTGCAGCAGACCCTGCTAACCGAAAGAACTGCAGCCATTAATTAAGATAATCTGAAACCTTTTCTTTTAATTAACTTAAAACTTCCAGTAAAATTAAGATAAACTAAAACCATTTCTTTCAATTAACGTAAAATTATCTGAACCATTTGTCCTCTCTTACTCTCTTCTTTTTCAGTAAAGTGTAGGAGTAAAATAAAATGAAACCTTTTCCTTTAACTAACTTAAAATCTTTTTGCATCAAGGTTGACCCCGTCTCCTCTTTGATGGAACATATTCTTCTTCTTCTTCCCTTTGAACAAGACCTTTGAACTTGATAACCGGCCGGCCGGAGTAGATTGGTTGAATTTGGGTGTGTGGTAACTGCAGCTTGTTTTCCTCTCACCATGGGGCTGGGTAAACTGCAGTTATTAGTTAAACTTCCCTGATTTGTTTTCTTCTCGATTTGGCCAGATGGATCAAATGTACTGAAACTTTGCTTATTCTCATGAAGCAGCTGTAGCTTCTTTTAAAAGTTGTCGTCTGTAGCTTGTGTTAATTTGTCTACTGAAACTTGGGCTACTGAAGCTTGTTAACTTGCATAATATTGTGAACTTAATTGTTGCTTGCATATTAATGACAGTAAAATCATGATATGAGTAGTTTCTGTAAAATCATGACATGCCATACAAGCTACTCAAACTCAGGAGTAGTTTCAGTAAAATCTATTCTATGGACTTGTTGTTTAGTTTTATTTAAAATTAGGAGTAGGAGTAGCTCTTGGAGTAGGAGTAGGAGTAGTTCTTGGAGTATGAGTAGGAGTAGGAGTAGTTCTTGGTTAATTAAACCTTTTCATTTAATTAAAACTAAACTGAACTACTCTTCTCCTCTCCTCTCGTCTCTTTCATTTGTCTTCTCTTTCTCTTTTGCCCTCTTACAATAGTGCAACAATATGAGACCTAAATCAAATGAAACCAAATGAAACTTTCACTAATGGAGTACTCCTATTTCTCTCTTCTTTTCTCTTCTTTCTTTCTTCTTGGAGTGCTTGATTATCTTCCAGTTCTCTCTCTCTCTCTCT
>NC_041391.1:36472751-36473184 GCF_002162155.2 Triticum dicoccoides | reverse complement strand
TGTGTGTGTGTGTGTGTGTGTGTTGCCCTCTCTTCTTGCTTTCTCTCTCTTCCAGTGCCCTCTCCTCTTCTCTCTTAATTAAACAAAAATGATCACACAAATGATGCACTCCTCACAAAATTAAATTAAACTTTTCAAACAAAAATGATCATATATATGGAGTAAAATCCAGTCCATAGAAGCCTTTTGCAAACATATGGAGTAATTTCACAAGGGGTTTACATATACTGCACACAAACAAGGAGTTACACACATACTCCACACAAATAATCACAAGCATCTTAACAAGCAACTCCTCCAGCATCTCAACAAGCATCTCGACAAGCAACTCAACAAGCATCTCCTCAAGCATCTGAACTAGCATCTCGACAAGCAACTCCTCAAGCATCTCAACAAGCATCTCCTCAAGCATCTCAACAAGAAACTTCTCAAG
>NC_041391.1:36464027-36472249 GCF_002162155.2 Triticum dicoccoides | reverse complement strand
CAACAAGCATCTCGACGAGCAACTCCTCAAGCATCTCGACAAGCATCTCCTCAAGCATCTCAACAAGTATCTCGACAAGCAACTCCTCAAGCATCTTCTCAAGCATCTCAACAAGCAACTCGACAAGCATCTCGACAAGCAACTCCTCAAGCATCTCAACAAGCATCTCGACGAGCATCTCAACAAGCATCTCGACAAGCAACTCAACAAGCATCTCCTCAAGCATCTGAACTAGCATCTCGACAAGCAACTCAACAAGCAACTCTCTCCATTATCCCAAGATTGTGCAGGGCATTTGCATATACCTCTTGAGGGCATGTAAGTCTTGGAGGTAGCATCCCAAAGTTCTCTAGCCTTTCCTTGTTTGCATGGGGTATTTTATACCCATTGCCCCCTGCATGGTTCAAGATTTCAATCATGCAAGCTTGTAGAGATAGGAAAACTCTGTTCAGCTTGTAAACATCATAGTTTTCAAATTCATCTAGCACACCCTTGATAAGATCCTGAAGCGTTCTAGGGCTTAAACAATCTGTTAGAGATTGCAACGAGCTGAAGAACCCAAGGTCAAGGCCATTCAGATCAGGGCTATTGGCAGGTTGTTGGATTAGTCTGATATCGAGTCCAGTTCTTTCCACGGCTGCTAAAAATTCTGGGTCATTAGGCAAGATATGAGGCTTAGCGTTGTCTTGCTGTATATAGATGGTTTGCCCAGCATCATTCTCAGGCCAAGATGCTTGTATTGCTGGCAGCAGGTTCTCTATCATGAACTCTCTCATTACTTGCCTGTTGACTTTTATTGACTTTGTCTCCAATGTTCCTCTGGGCCTGTTGTCGCTTCTCCTTTGAGCCGGAACTTCTTTCACAAACGGCCAAATTCCAAGTTTTCCAGAGAAGGTCACATTTCCTTCATTATCCCACCTCGGCCTAGCAATCGCTGTCAAGAACATAACCTTTCCAATACAACTGCCGTTTTGCAGAGTTCTTGTAGGCTCTTCCTCCCCATACAACAGATAATAGTTCCTTTTTCTCTTGGTCATATAGAACCATTTCTCATCGATATGAATAATGTTGTGCATGGTCTTGAATTTTGGCCTTTCAGTTTGTGTTGTTGTCTCATCGAGCATTGACAAGCAAAATTTCATTCTATCCTTCTTGTTCTTTTCATTTAGAGTTGGCTTCAAACAATTTGTATGCCTCTTTATCAACTTGAGCATGAACTTCCGGTGGAGTGTCGTAGGGCTGCACCCGAGTTGCCAGGCAAGTGACCTGATAGTAGACCTCCTGTTTAGTGGGATGGTAGGGATTTGCTCTAGATTGATGTCTTTCGGCTTTCTTCCACAATTTCCTTTCCTCTGACCTGAAACATCTACGTCTAGACCTTCAGCAATTTGCTCCATCGCTTTCTTCCAAATCCTTTGTATATTCCAGACACCCACTCCAAAGAAATCAGCAATATTTTTCTTGTCATCTCTCTTAAACTTTCCCCCTCTACTCATGCACAATGTATGCATTGCAACATAAGCAGCATATCTTTTCTTGTCATCTAGGATATCCCTTTTCTGAACTGCTTGCTCAACACCTGCACAAAGAAAATATATTATATATGATCAAATGGAGTACAACAATGCATTTACACAAGTCATTTGAGTCGTTTACTCTCTACTCATGATCATTTGAGTCATTTACCTTGAACAATTGCATCTCCTACATCTTCGTCCATCTCATCTCTTACATCTTCGTCCATTTCATCTTCATCTTCTGCAGGTGGGGTGTAGTTGAGGTCTGGGAGATCCATGTTCTCCAGGCAACTAAAAAGAACTTTCAAGGTAAGAGGTTGAACTTTCAAGATGCACACCAGTACATTTTGGAAATGAAAATGATCAATTGGAGCAGTACAACATTATTGCATACTTTGTTTGCACTATTCTCTTGCTTGCACTGCTTGTTTAACGTTAAATGATCAGATGGAAATGAAAATGATCTTTGAGTAGTTTAGTGTAGGACTTGGAGTAGTACATGAATACTGAATTTGTATACTGAATTTGGAGTATGAAGCAGCTGTATGGATTACTGTTAATTTTGCATACTGAATTTTGAGTAAAATGGAGTAGCTCTGTCACTGAATTTGGTTGGTAAAGATGCAGTAGCAGTAGGAGTTTTTACTACACCTAACTAACGTAGCTGCTGGGGTTATTTAGTTATCGCACCTAATTAATTATCATGTGTAATCTGAATGATGTGTGTACCAACTGATGATGGTTCTCAAGTTTAGCATGCATCACCAAGTTAATTTTGCTTTGAGTATATTTAACTTGGAGTCCTCCGGTACTCCAAGATTTGCTACTCAAACAAATTTGGAGTACTTGCACTTGCACACAACACTACTCAGCAATTTTCAATTAATTTTCTTGGATTACTCCATCTTGCTCTGTTAGGTTATCTTGTTTTTCTGTTAATTATTCGATCTTGGATACTTGGAGTACTGATGATGATTGCTGCTGTTATGTTAGGACTTGCAAGCAGTAGTTTTAGTAGTTTAGTGTAGGACTTGCAACAAGAGGAGAGCTACTGTAGTATACTCCTCTTGTGACCTCCATATTCTTGCTCTCTTCTCTCTCTTCCCTCTTCTACAGTAATATGAGCCCTACAGTAATATGACTTGTGACCTTGAATTTTTTTCCATCAGATTGTTTTAAAGAAGGGCTATTGAAAAAAGATGTGTGAGGGCATCAGTCACTCTCATGCCGGCATGCCGCACTTTCAGCTAGCAGGTTGGTATCTCAACATTTCTCCATTCAAGTCATTTCCCATAGTGTTTTTTTCGAAGCACTAACTGCAAATTTGCATACTAATAATGACCGGAGTATTTTATTTACATCAAATTATGTCAAACAGTTTAGATTGTTCAGTCATACCATAGTGTTTAAAAGTTTGGACATTCTGAAGATTCAAATAAAAATAGCCATGTGCACAGTTTACTTGATCATGTCAAGTTACAGGTGAAAGAGACCCTCTTATGGGAATAATGGAGTACAGAAATGATAGTGAGTTCCAAGTAAGGCTGAGGTAAAATTTTCGGAGGCCATGCTCTATGTTTTACCACTACCCTTCTTGGTATTCATGCTCCTGATATTCATACTCCTATTCCTACTCAATTTTAACTGAAATGAGAGTAGCAATTATTTTTGCCCATTAATTCATACTCCTACTGATTTGGAGTACTGATGAAACTAAGAAGTCCAAACCTGTGCTAAATTGACAGTACATGCTCATTTTTTGTATTGACAGTACAAGTCCAAACTTGTATTGACAGTACATGTTCTACTCAGTGTTCATCTTTCAGTGTTCAATATCACTGTTCAGTTTCAGTGTTAAATTTCAGTATTACTCCAAGATTGTACTACATGCAATTATTCAAATTATTTAAGACAGATGATTACATCAAGTTTATGATCATCAAATTGTTTACTCGGATGCAGAGGGAGTAATGGGCGAGGAGATGAACCTAGGAGAGCAAAATTGAGAACTCCAGCTAAAGCAGCTCCTGCCCAGCGGCGAGGACTTCAGCGGCAGCAGCACCTGTGCATGGGGAGGAACAGCCCCTGGGCGCGCGTAGGCAGCAGCTCGCCTCCACTAGCAGGCGGCAGCAGAGCACCAGCTCGCCTCCACCAGCGGCCGGCAGTAGATCAGCACCTCGTCTCCACCAGCGGGCGGCAGCAGAGCACCACCTGGGCGCGCGGGGGCCGGGAGGAGCCCCTAGCGTGGGAGAGGAGCGCGGGGGTGGAGGGCAGGTGGCGGAGCCGCGGAGACGGAGGTGGAGTGCCGGGGCGGAGGTGGAGGGCGGGTGGCAGAGCCGCGGAGGCGGAGGTGGAGTGCCGGGGCGGAGGCGGAGGTGGAAGACGCTGAGGAAGATGACGGACAGATTCAAAGTTTGAACTGGGGGCATAAAGGTCCATTTGCCCATTTTCACCTGGTCGGAACATATTCCCCAGCGACATACATTTCGGAACAGAGGGAGTATTAAAGATTCACGGTTGGGGGAACCTGGTGTAATTCAGAAAGGGGGAGTAATGGGTAAGGAGGACAAGTACGTTTGTAAGTTCTAATCCGTACATACATGTCCATAAGTTCAACATTTTTGTTGGCAAATGCATAGCCCCCGCATCATGCGGAGGAAGGAATTGGTTGGCAGGCGAATTCAAGCTGCCTTTCGAATAGCCAGACATTCCACTGCCCTATATATAAGATCTGAAAGGAGAAACTCTTAACTTAAATTCTAGTAAGTGATGTTTGTGTAGAGTTTCAGGATTGATACGTCCGGCTCTGCGAATATGAGGCATCTGGAATAGGAGTTTGAGGCTTAGAGTTGATGTTAGTAACGTACGTCTATGGTGCACCTCTTTGCCCTTCGGCTGAACTTTGGCTCAAGGTGTTGCAGCACTCCATGCTTCCACTCGCCCTCGTTCCACCAGAGGCCACCGGCTCGCTACACCATTGGTGGGAAGGAGGGAGAATCCTACACCATTGGTGGGAAGGAAGGACCTACCATATTATCTTAGGTAAAATAGCACAAAACAAGATAGCCCCTGACTCTCCATTATGGAGAATGGAGATTATCATGTCTCCAATTCTTGCCTTTCGCACAATATTGCTTCTAATAACCTCCTTACGACTGTCCATATATTTTTTCCATTCTTTGATTATCATGTGTTCACCAGTTTTAGAAATCCGGTATGGACAGGTGAGATTCGTAGGACGACCTGGCTGTATGTTCAAAACATCAAGGCGACCATTCTGATACATCAGATGAGGCACACAATCCATCGGGATTTTCTGTTGAAAAACATAGTAATAACTTCATAGTTAGCAATGTAGTTCAGTTTTAGAAGTATGCAAAAGATGCACGGATGTCGTAATAGTAAAAAAATCTTACCAGGGCATCTCCATGGAAGTTATCGTGGTTCAACACATGCACTAGTGGCACGTATTGATCATAATTTGGAGGAGTTCGATAAAAGGCATTGTAATTCTCAATGTCAGTACAATATGCGACCAGATGATTTTTCTCCTGATAAGTTAACTCAGAGCCATCCGTGTAGTAGGTTATGTCTAGCATCTTCCACACATTCTTTGAAGAATGAAATTAAGCTATCAATGGAAATATGTTGTCAATTTTTTGAAATAAACAATATAAATTACATAATAACTATGTTTGAGAAACTCACATAGCGGTAGAATTGGAAGCATATCAACAAGGACCCAAATGTGCAAATTGTCTTGGTTGATGTCAGAATCACCAAGATCCATGGTGATAAACATACCCTCTTGAAAATCATACATCTTGCAAAGTGCTTCCCAACCCAGTCAAACCAAAATGAGATACGCTCTTAGAATTGTATAGATTTACCTCAAAATCCATACCATGATATGTCCTTAGGTTAATTTTCTTTGTTTCATTCCTCTCACGATCTTCAAAACTCATCCTCTCCATGACATAGCGTCTTGCATGGCATGGGATAAACTAATCGAATTGTAAAAGACGAAAATTACACGTTGAAGTAGTAGAAGTCGAGCTTAATTACGAAAAAAACACTTTGCATCGTAATTTACCGTATCACAATCGAAGGCCTCCTCGAGCTTAATGCTGAAGGGTCGACCTTCGTCCAGGTGAGGCCTGTCGCAGAAACCCCGGTTGTCGCCGCACCAGGAGCACTCCCCGGGACCCACTAGTAGAAAAGAGGGCTTTGGTCCACCCCGGTTTAGCCCATTAGTCCCGGTTCATTAACCCAGGGGCCACGTGGGCAATTTGTCCCGGTTCGTTTGGACCTTTTAGTCCCGGTTGGTGCCACGAACCGGGACTAAAGGGTGCGATGCCCATTAGTACCGGTTCGTGGCACCAGTTCATGGCACGAACCGGTACTAAAGGTCACATTTTCAAACTCCACCCCCCCCCCTCGTGGATCGCCTTTTTAGTTTTAAAAAAAATAAAAGAAAATCATGAAAATGTCAAAAAAATAAAAAAAAATAAGTTTCCCATGTGATATGTGGTCTAGTTGTTGGGAAAATTTGCAAATGTGAATTTTGACTTTATTTGCAAAATCTCTCTAGAATTTAGTAAAATGGGCATAACTTTTGCATACTGACTCGGATGAAAAAGTTTTTTATATGAAAAATCATCTACTCGAAAAGTTACATCCAAATTTAACAGGGGGAACCCCGTTAAACGTTTTCAAAATCCTCAAAAACCTAACAGAAAAAAAGTTACGGGGCTTTTAAGATCTAGAGTGGAAAAAATCGAAAAAATTTCAAACTATGGTCAAACAATGGTCAAATAATGGTCAAACTAATTATTCTAGAATATTAGTGTTACTAAATAATTATTTCAGTTATTTTGAATTTTGGTCAAATCTGGTCAAACTGTGGTCAAACAATGGTCAAACTAATTATTCAAGAAATATTAGTGTTACTAAATAATTAAGCGTGCTCAGGCTGGGGGAGTGGGAGGATGGGTGACCGTTCGGGAAGTTGGATGATTAGGAATGAGGAGGGGTGATTAGAGATTAAAGGATAAATTGAGCAGTGATGAGGGGTGGTGATTAGAGAATAGAGGTTAAAATAATTCAAAAATTTGAAAAAAAAATTTAAAAAAAATTTAGAAAAAAATATCATAAAATTTCCTTTAGTCCCGGTTGGTGTTACCAACCGGGACTAAAGGTGGAGCTCCACGTGGCCGCGACCTTTAGTCCCGGTTCCAGTTTGAACCGGGACTAAAGGTGGGAGGCATTGGTAACGGCCCTTTAGTCCCGGTTAAAAACCGGGACTAAAGGGCCTTACCAACCGGGACTGATGCCCCCTTTTCTACTAGTGACCTTCTTCATCTGACGACATTTCCTATATCATAATTCAAAGATTAAACTTGTATAATTAAATATATGTACTACAAAAACTGAATTAGATCATTATTATTCATCACAGGTTGACTATCGGTCTGTCGAGTCTTTTCTTGAAAACTCTCAGCTTACGTGGTGTATATATTCGACCGTCGGTGATGGTAGCTCCTTCTTTCGTTCCCGTGTGCATTACACCAAATTGTCTAGCACACGGGAACGAAGGAGAAGCTACCCCCACGACAACAGTCGAGATTCTTCGTCCTCTCATATATGGTGGAGACTCTCCCTCACTAATTCCTCTCTGACATTTGCGACCGTCGGTGATGGTCGTTACCCCTCCTTCCCTAGTGCATAACAAAGGTTTAGCACCCGGAGAAGAAGGAGAAACGACCCCCACGTCAACAGTATGGATTCTTCGGCCTCAACAGACTTAAAGTCAACCTGAAATATTGTTTAATTATCTTTCTAGAAAATCCAGGGCACTCAATATTTCCTACATATTGTAGCACAAGTCATGCCAAAATTCACGGAAAATTCCGGCATGACCTTTGCTAAGACAGGACATATCGAGCGCCTGAAATTTGCCGGAACAGAAATTAATCAACACTCCGGCAAAACATAGGCCACTCGGAGGTGTAGCCTGCAAACATGACCAGCCACTTGGGCAACCACATATTGTATTTGAGCAACACAAGATATACGTGTTTTTATCTACATCATATCTTATAGGACTCATATTGACATGGAGATTTGGCTGGTCTCACCTCGAGTTCGGAGGGGGTCGGTGACGGGGACGACGGCGGGGATAATGGAGGTGCTACTTGATTTCTGCAAAAACAAAAACCCTATAAATTATCACTAATACATCCCGAATAGTATCATACATATAACATCACTAATACAACTAATACCCTAGTGAACGACGGGTATCCACGACGAGGATGCGGGATAGGCATCATCGACGTCGATGCGGGAATAATTGCTTAAACTAAAAAAATAACAACAAATGTGACATGTTCAACTAGTTCTATTAATTCAACTAGTTCTTACTAAAAATAAACTTACTATAAATAAAAATAAACTAGTTCTTTCTAAAAATAAACTAGTTCAACTAGTTATATTAATTTTCTTACTAAAAATACATTAGTTCTATTAATTCAACTAGTTCTTACTAAAAATAAACTAGTTCAACTAGTTTTATTAATTTACTTACTAATTATTTTAAACACTTGCTAAAAACAGTAAAAAACACTACATTATACAATAGTAAAAAACTACAGTGAAAAACAGAAAAAAAAGATGGAGGGAGGAGGGGAAGGGAGGAGGAAGGAG
>NC_041391.1:36455402-36463671 GCF_002162155.2 Triticum dicoccoides | reverse complement strand
GAGGAGGAGGGAGGGACGGTGGGAGGAGGGCGGCCGGAGGAGGAGGGGGAGGAGGTAGGGGAGGAGGGAGGAGGGAGTACCTCGGTGGAGGAGCAGCACGGTGGCGGCGGATGACGGGTTCGCCGTGGGTGAGGGCGAGTGAGAGGGAGAGTGAGTGAGAGGGTCCACCGCTCCATGACAAGGTAAGTAAGGAGTAGCGCATTTCAGAGATACGCGCTACTGCTACGGGACGTAGCAGTAACGCTAGTCACGGATACACGCTACTGCTAAGTGGGGCTAGCCATCTGCGTCCAGTACAAATATAGCAGCAGCGCGCTTTCCCACAACGCGCTACTGCTAAAGTAGTAGCAGTAGCGCGGTCTATTTAAACACGCTGCTACTAAGCAGCAGCGCCCTGTTTTGTCCGGCGCTACTGCTAAGATGCTGTGTATAAGGTTTTCCCTAGTAGTGTACATGCAATGTGCGAGCACCACCACTACACAACCATTCCTCTGCGTCAAGCCGTCGTCCATAGTTTCCCACTCACCGTCTAAGTCAACCACCAGGTCTGTAAGGAGAAACCCTCACGAAGACGTTTCAATGACCACCACAATTCGCAGTGATGCCATCGCAGGTCGGCAATCTGGGAGACGCCCACTGGCAAATGCCACACCCAAGCAAGGAGCAGATCACGCAAACAGTGCGGGTTCTGCTTTACTGTGCATGCTAGGAGTGCAACAATTTGACGGAGCCAAGAGACCAACCACCATGAGCGCGGATCTTGCCACCTGGCATCCGGCGCGGTTGCATGGGCATCCCGCTGGAGTGCAGAGCTTGTTGCGGGCACCAGCTACAGCGAAGGCTGCTTAACGAAGCCTCGCCAATATCAATCACAAGATCTTATTCCGGGGACCCACGGTAGCAAACGCATCTCACGGAAGTCTAGCAGGGATCCATCACAAGGGTCAAAGGGGTTACGAGAAGGACATGGCCTGCAGGTCTTGCCGCCACCGGTGTTGGGACAAACCCTGGACCAGCTCAATCTCCCTCGCTCTCGCTTGCTCACGGACAGAGGTAGAAGATGCAGGGCAGCACAGTGGATTTTTCAGGCGACAAAGGCCATGCCGCACGAACGACACCACACCGAGGAACGGCTTCTCTTTTCTTCAGCACAAAGTGGACTCGGCAACACACCGTAGTACACATGAAGATTGTTGAGTCAAACTTGGTCTACTAAGGTTGCATGTCGGCAGCAGCAACTGTTACTTAGCAAGGTAGTAATAGGCAGGTCGGCAGCAGCAGTAGTTGCGTGCCTTACTAGCTAAGATGTCAGGGTAATGTCAGGATAGAATTTAAGGATGCACTTAATGCATGGCAGTGCGGCTAGGAATTTTTCTTCCTTGTTCACACTAGTAGTACTAGTCTAGATGCACTGTATCTATCAATGCCAGTTGTGGCACAGTCAGTTTGGCTGCCTATAAAACGAGCTGTGTACCTCCGGTTGTAAGCATTCCATTCCGATCAAATCAAGGCAACCAGCCACTTCAGTTTCCTCCTCTGCTCAAGTAGTACTCCAGTATCTCGTGTGTGTGTCTTTAGCTGCACTAGTGAGTGCGTGTGTTACTAGTGAGCTGAGTGCAAGTACTACCATTAGATAGCCACGACTCTCTGGTCGTAGTAATTCTGGGCTAACAATTGGCATCAGAGCCTCAGGTTATGCCGAAGCATATGCCGAAGGAAGGCGTCACCGGCAACGGCTCCAAGACCGCCGGGCAGAGCTCGGCTGAGGACACCCGTGGGGCGGACGCGCTCGTGCTGCGAGGCAGGCCGGGAGGTGAGCTGGGTGCGCCACGCTCTGTGCGAGACGTGGGCATATCCAGTACCTCCTTCCCTCTCCTCACGCGGACCAACTACCCCAGTTGGTCCGTCATGATGAAAGTCATCATGGAGGCGCGGCATATGTGGAAAGCCGTGGAAACCGGCGATGTCGAGTACGAGGAGGACCGGCTGGCGATGGAGGCGATCTTGCGCTCTGTCCCAAAGGAGATGGTGCTCACCCTTGGCGCCAAGGAGACGGCCAAGGAAGCATGGGAGACCATCAAGTCTCTATGCATCGGCATGGAGCGCGTACGGGAGTCGAAGGCTCAGACCTTACGCCTCCAGTACGAGGAGATCCGGTTAAAGGCCGGTGAACAAGTCGACGACTTCGCCTTGCGGCTGGAAGGTCTCGTCAACGAGCTCGCAACGCTCGGAGATTCCATCGTCAACAAGATGGTGATTCTCAAGTTCCTCCGTGTCGTCCCCAGGCAGTACAAGCAACTGGCCTGGTCCATTGAGAGTTTGGTGGATCTCTCCACCATGACGATCGAGGAGCTGGTAGGGCGGCTGAAGGTCGTCGAGGAGCGCGGCGACGAAGCCGACAACCATGCTGGCGGCGAACTACTGCTCACCAGGGAGCAGTGGGACGCGCAGCTTCAGCAGCGCGGCCGCGACGGCTCTTCCGGTAGTGGGGGAGGCGCCCCCACGGGAAGCAGAGGTCGCGGTAGAGGCGGAGGCCGCACCCAGAGCGGTGGCGGCAACCGCGGTCGCAAGCCAAGCCGGGCAGGGCGAGGCGCTGGCAACAGTGGCAAGTGTCGCTACTGCAACATGCCGGGTCACTGGATCCGGGGTTGCCACAAGAGGAAAGCCGACGAGGCAGCCGTGGCAACGGCAAACCTCGTCCAGGCTGACGTGGATGGCGGGCCGGCAATGATGCTGGCAAGAGTCGAGCCCGTGCAGGAGAGCACATCGTCTCTCGCGACCACGACTCCGACAACCACCCATTCCATGCAGGAGGCACGGAACCCGTCCACGGGAATCATCACTCCAGTGACAGGCCACACCTCGACAACGATGTTCTCGGGGCCAGTCGACTGGGAGGCGATGAAGGCTCGGGTGTGGGGGAGCCACACCCCGGCGACGGCGTCCCCGACAACCTCGGGACCCGACAAGGTCGCGCGAGTTAGCGCGGCAATGACGCATATGGCGGACCATGCTCCGACCATGATGCTGGCGACCATCGACTCCGTGCAGGAGCGCACGGAGACTCAGGTCATCCACACCCCAACGCCGAAGTGTTTGGGGTCCACCGTGATGATAGGAGATGGCTCCCCGACAATGGTGTGTGCGTGCGGCTACGTCTTCCTCAACGAGGAGAGAGCCGTGACCACACCCACGCTTGCAGGAGGCAAGCAAAGTGAGGGTTGGTTCCTCGACACCGGCGCCACGAACCACATGACTGGTTCGGTCGACGTGTTCGCGGAGCTGGACCGCTCAATCACCGGGAAGGTGCGGTTCGCAGACGGATCTGTGGTGGAGATCCACGGGCGCGGGACCGTCGTCTTCGCCGACAAAGGGGGTGATCACAGGGCATTTACGAACGTCTACTTCATCCCGACGCTCAAGAGCAGCGTCGTGAGTGTCGGACAGCTCGACGAGGGCTGGTTCGACATCGGCATCCGCCGCGGTGTTCTCACCGTGCGCGACCAGCAGAAGAGGCTGCTCATCGAGGTAACCCGCTCGGCAAACCTCCTCTACAAGCTTTTCTTTCAACCCGTGCATCCTGTGTGCCTTGCCATGGGCCATGTCTCCGACGCGTGGCATTGGCATGCCCGGCTAGGACACCAGCACTTCGACGGGTTGCGAAAGATGGCGCGAGGCAACCTCGTTTGTGGGCTACCTCACATCGAGCACGCCGACGAGCTGTGTGATGCATGTCTTGCCGGGAAGCATCGGCGCCTGCCCTTCCCGGAGAAGGCACGCTATCGGGCGCAGAAACCCCTGGAGCTGGTTCATGGGGACCTCTGCGGCCCAATCACCCCGGCAATGCCAGGAGGGCGTCGCTACATCCTGCTTCTCGTCGACGACTATAGCAGGTTCATGTGGGTGATGCTACTCGCCTCCAAGGATGAGGCGGAGCGAGCCATCGTCAAGCAGCTAGCGGCAGCAGAGGTCGAGTGCGGACACAAGCTGCGCGTGCTGCGCACAGACCGTGGCGGCGAGTTCACGTCGGCCACGTTCTACAAGCACTGCGACGAGAAAGGGGTGCAACTTCACCTCACAGCCCCTTACTCGCCGCAGCAGAATGGCGTCGTCGAGCGGAGGAACCAGACGGTGCTCGGGATGGCACGCTGCATGCTCAACGCAAAGCAGGTGCCGAGCACGTATTGGGGGGAGGCCGTGCTGACGGCCGTCTTCATCCTCAACCTCTCCTTCACAAGGAGCATCGACGGCAAGACGCCTTACGAGGCGTGGTATGGGAGGAAGCACGATGTACGCTTCCTCCGCACCTTTGACTGCGTCGGGCATGTCAAGATGACGCGCCCACAGCTGAAGAAGCTCGACGACAGGAGCACCCCAATGGTGTTCATGGGCTATGAGACGGGCTCTAAGGCGTACAAGATGTACGACCCTGTCTCAAAGCATGTGCATGTCTCGCGCGACGTCATCTTCGATGAAGACACGCGATGGACTTGGGAGGCGTCGGGGGAGGCCCAGGCAAGCAGCTCCTTCACCATAGAGTACCCGATGTACTCTACAACCCCGGGAAGCAAGACCTCGGGAATTGCCACGTCGGGAAGCCCGGGAGGTGTGGATCCGGGAACCGCAACCCCGAGAACACCGTCCCTGGGTATGGTGTCCCCGGACACCCCGACGTCAAGCAAGTTGTGTACCGGTAGGCAGTTCGCAACCCCGCCAACGGCGAGGTCGGAGGTGTTCGACGCCGACGACAACGTTGGCGCCCCCCACAGGTTACGACGCATGGGGGATCTCCTCGGCGAGGCTGCGGCAACACCGCAACAGCCCGAGGAAGAGGACGTTGATGACGACGACGTCTTGCATCTGATGGCCGGCGAGGAGCCGACCACATTCGCGGAGGCCGAGCAAGAGGATTGCTGGCGCCACGCGATGCTGGACGAGCTGGCGTCGATCAACGACAACGCCACTTGGACACTCACCACACTGCCTGCTGGGCACCGAGCCATCGGACTCAAGTGGGTGTTCAAGGTGAAGAAGGACGAGCACGGCGCCATTGTCAAGTACAAGGCGCGCCTCATTGCAAAGGGCTACGTGCAGCGTGAGGGAGTGGACTTCGAGGAAGTCTTCGCTCCGGTGGCAAGGCTGGAGTCGGTGCGGCTCATCCTTGCCGTGGCTTCTCACCGCGGGTGGGAGGTACACCACATGGACGTCAAGTCGGCGTTTCTCAACGGCGACCTTTACTAGGAGGTGTACGTCTCCCAGCCTCCAGGGTTCGTTGCCAAGAGCCACGAGCAGGGCGTGTATAGGCTACACAAGGCCTTATACGGTCTCCGGCAAGCCTCAAGGGCGTGGAACACCAAGCTCGATGCAAGCCTCGCATCCCTTGGGTTCTCACGCAGCGCTTCTGACCACGGCGTGTACTCGTGTGGCTCCGCGAACACGCTGCTCATCGTCGGCATCTACATCGACGACCTGGTCATCGCCGGGGCAGAGCCTGAAGAGGTTCAACGCTTCAAGGGAGAGATGTATCGTCTCTTCAGCATGAACGACCTCAGGCTGCTCCGGTACTACCTCGGTCTAGAGGTGAACCAGGAGGGTGGTCGCATCACGATCACGCAGACGGCCTACGCCACCAAGATGCTCGAGCGAGCAGGCATGAAGGACTGTCATGCCGTGCACGCTCCAATGGAGGCACGGCTGAAGCTCAGCAAGGAGAGCTCCGAGAAGGCGGTGGATGCTACACTCTACCATAGCATCATCAGGAGTCTCAGGTACCTCGTGCACACCCGACCGGACATCACATTGCCAGTCCGTGGTGGGCCGAAATACATTTGCCGAGTGTTACACTCACCAAGTGTTACTGGCGCATGGCCAACTGTATGAGGCCTTGTGTACAACCACAACCTCGTAGCTAGGATGATTTTCCTTTCAGTTTATTTGACTCCATACGGCTATTGTCAATTCGTGTCGTACGATGTCCCGGTGCCTACCATTCCCATGATTTTTTTTGTTGGTAAGGTCATCTCTTGCTGGCTTACTCCTGTCAATCCTAGGCTCCTAGCGCAAAGCAGCACACTCATTTTTCCGCTTTGGACATATCTTCTTGCCACAAGATATGAGATGAAGTCTATCTATCTTATATACATATATAGCTGTGTTGAAATGTAGACAGGTGATCTCATCTTGAGTAGTAAATTTAGGTACTTCCTCCTTACGTAAATATAAGTTTTTCTAGAGATTCCAATGCGGACTAAATACATAGCAAAATGAGTAAATTTACATTCTAAAATATGTCTATATACATCCGTATGTAGTCTACATTGAAAGTTCATTGATTTTCATTTGTCCTTTGCTTGTCAATCCATTGATTTTCAGAAACAATCTGGGACCCAAGGATTCGAACCTCCGAGTAACGGGTCCAAAACCCATTGTCTTACCACTTGTCCACACCTCATTTGGGGTTTCAGGAGACACTAACTTTTACCGAGAACAAAGTCTTGACGAGTCCCAAAATAATACTCACAAAAGCTATATTGAGTGTCCGAGGAAAAGGACTCGGAAACATGGATCGCTCCGGGGATGGCGAGTGTTACACCCGGTAAATTCTCTACCAAGTTTTTTCGTGCATAACCAATTGTATGAGGCACTAGGCAAAGGAGGCAAGTCCAGTAGTCTGAGGATAAGATATTTAATTATCATGAACAAAACTTAAAATTTCAAATTGCTTAATATTTTACTTAAAGAAAAACTAAAGATGTTAGCCGAGCAATCGTGCGGGCAACTGTGCTCATTTCACATTACAAATAACGAATCAATAGGATATTTAGAAATAGAGGAACTTTTATGACGTTAAGGGGCAAAGATTAGAGAGCGAGGTTGTACCAGAGGGGAATATTCACATGATTCTCATGTTGTTACGGGCGACATCAGTACCTTCTACCCAATGCCCATTGGCGCCGCAACTATTGTCGAGTTCTCCTATGCTGATCCCTCCGACATGGTGTGCAGCTCGCACTGGTCCTCGTCTATGCATGCCCAGTGTTGGCAACACTGATGCATTCCTTCGTACACAACGTGTCCCCTAGCCTGCCAAGCCTGATGCGGTGCCTCGTTAACACCGACTTCTTAACATCTACGAATGCCTGGTATTAGCAACACCAACATGTGCCTTCCATGACTTGTCCCCGGTCTTGGCAAACCCGACACGGCTCCTCATCCACCCCATCTTCTTCCGGGTGCAACATTGCGCCCCTAACTAACACGACGTCTCCATGCATGTGCGGCTCCACAGCGACCACCTCAGCACCAGCATCTCTTACTCGACAACAACCACAGCGTCCCATACACGGCTATCTCGACGACAGCTACATCACCCAATTCTATCGGCTATCTCGACATCGGCACAAAGGGCTACCGTCACTAGTAGAAAAACGACCTTTTGTACCGGTTCGTAAGGACCTTTAGTCCCGGTCTGTAACCGGCACTAAAGGGTGGGGACTAAAGGTATCCCCCTTTAGTCCCGGTTCAACACGAACCAGAGCCAAAGGCCCACCACGTGGCATGAGCCCGCGCGCTGGTCTGGGGACCTTTAGTACCAGTTGGTGTTAAAGATTTTTTTTTTGAATTTTTTCAAAAAAATGATTTTTTTCTGATTTTCAAATTTTCCGAATTATTTGACGATTTAGTCTCTAATCACCCCTCATCATTCCAAATTGTCTAACTTCTCGGCCAGTCACCCATCCGCTCACAACTCCAGTCTGAGTACGCTTAACTTCCGAGTTCTGTTCCCCCTAGTTTCCAAGTCTGCACTTGTTGTTTAGCTGACAATAGTAAGCTGTCAATCCTATTAACCCTCAGGAGTTTAGCTTGAGCATGAAGTCACATGTTTCACCGTTTGAGTTTGAAACTATTATTTTAAAAAATAATTATTATTTAGTAACAGTAATATTTCTTGAATAAGTAGTTTGACAACAGATTAACCAAAAGTCAAAAAAATAAATTAAATTTTTATTAACACTAATATTTCTTGAATAAGTAGTTTGACCATAGGTTGACCACAATTTGACCAGATTTAACAAAAAGTAAAAAAACTGAAATTTGAGCATATCTTTTTTTTACTTTTAGAATTTGAGGATTTTCGTGATAATTTTTTTGATATATTATGTGTTTTTTTCGACATCGTATGCAAAGATATGGCCTTTTACTTTTTCATAACATTTTTTTGCAAAACATGTCCAAATTTAAGTTTTTTAATTTTCCTAACTAGTTGATG
>NC_041391.1:36446069-36454909 GCF_002162155.2 Triticum dicoccoides | reverse complement strand
CTTGAGCAACCTCGTCGATTTTCATTCCAGACACAACTTCCGCGATACATCCACTGTTGCCACTGTGGGGGGTGGGGGGGGGGGGAGATGTGTGTCAGCATACAACCTTCGGATTCTTCTCTAGTCTCACTGTCTATGTCGATATCATTGTGACTTCACATAGATGATGGGTATCATGGTTTCTTAGGAAACAGAGGATAGCATAGTGTTTATTCTAGCCTGTGCTGTACTCCAGAAGATCATGTATTATAGCAGACAAGCTAGAATAAATCCTATACTATCCTATGTTCCAATTTTATAAGGGCCCCATCTTGGAATTCGCAACGGGACCTCAAATTTGTGGAGACGGCCCTAACGATATATATGCCACGAGGCTCAAGCAATAAAACACCGATTCCACCAATCCATGTCAGTTACTGTTACACAGTACTGCGAGGACAAAATATTGAATTTTCACTAGCCAAAGTTACTATTTCAAATTGCTTAACAATTTTATTTGAAGAAAAATAAAGATGCTGCCCATGCAATCCTCTGTCAAACTAGTTATTATTATTTTCTGCCAAACGTACTAAGTGCTTGATTGAGCATGTTTGGCCGAAATCTAACATTCTTTGACTTGACAATTCAGGTCATGTTTAGTAAGCAGGAAGTTTGCAGGAAGTGAAAACCATAGGAAGGTTTCCCAAACATGTGTTCTGTATGCAGGATTTGGCTCCAAATATTCAAGGGAAAGGGATGTTGCCTCTATTTTTACGGGAAAGAAAAACGTCGGGTGGAGGCATCACATGTATGGTGGAAGCACGAGGCAATGTGAAGGAAAGTAGAGCTGGCCCACCAGATGTCTTTGTTGCGATGCTATCTAGGACCCCACAACTGCCCGATGGAGGCATCACATGCGTTGAAACACCAATAATTCTACACTCAAGGACAAACAGGGAGATTTTACGGTCGCCTTTAATAGTCATTAACTTCTCCACCCTGAATTCTAGGGGGTCTCTGTATGCAGCCGTAGGCGTAGCAAAGTCGTCGGCAAATCTCTGTCTATGCCGACGGGGGCCGTCGGTGTAGAGAAGCCGTCGGCTATCTTGCCCAATGACAAAGGGGGTCGTCGGCATACCACAACCATCGACACACATGTGGGCCCTCCGTCCCAGGACCAGACGGATGGGTTAACGCCGTCACATCTATACCGACGGCCCTGATGGAGGTCGTCAGCATATATAGCACACTTTTTTGTCCACCCCCTGACACGTGGCAGAATCTGGGAGGCCTTGGCTCGAAGATACACCGACGGTTAATCCGTGGCACGGAGCTACGCCGACACTGGGCTGTCGGCATAGGCCCAAAACTATGCCGATGGCCTAACCATCGGCGTAGCACCATGCCACGGCTGCCCAGGTGCTTCCATGTGTCAGCTTATGATTGGCTCAGGTTTAACGGCGGCACCGTCGACGGCCGTCAGGTAGAGAATCTTGCTGATGGTGGATATATACCAACGGTGGTACGGACGCTGTCGGCTTAGCTTGGTATGCCGACGGCCGCCCTGGGATACGCCAACGGCCGCCCTGGGATACGCCGACGGATGAGTTGCCGACGGGGCTATGCCGACGATGGCCTTCGGCATAGTCCTATGCCGACGGCACAACATACCTTATTTTGGTGGTGAGTTCCTCGCGCATGCCTTTTCTTTTGGCTTTCGATTTTCAAATTTTCATATCTTTTGAATAAAAAGTTCAAATTTAATTATGTTTTTATATTCGTGTTTCTCGTGACGAGGGCTTCCAAATAGATTTACTTTGAATACATTTTGATGGATTTTAAAAATAATTGATATGTATCAACTCTTCAAACTTAGTACGAGTGACCGATAAAATCACGATTTTTGTACCTACAGTGGTCAAAAAATGTTCAAATTTTATCTATGAAACTTGCTAAAACGAACTATAAAATCACAAGTTTCAAATGAAAAATTGCAAATTTCAATGACTAAAACTTAAACTTATTGTGCCCTCGTGCAGGATCCATCTACTTCACAAATCGCGAGGTAATCGAGCAGCCGGGCAGGGCTTGGCAGGTGCGTGCCCCTACGAATTTCCGCGCTCATCCTTTCATTTTTCCTGTAGATTATCAATCCATAGTTTTACTAGGCCTTTCCTACGACATTCCTCCATTTTCTAGATTCCTATGGCTTTCCAAACCTCTGATCCGAATAGGCCCTAAGATAGGTGTGCGGCCCGCCAATCAGCATACACACATTCCTCTGTTTTTCATCTAAAATATGAGGAAACTTATGTAATAGTTAGGTAAAAAAAATCAATGTAAAAAAGCGTCCACTTGAAATAAAATGACATTGTTTCCATGGGTGCTATGGAGCTATCAAAATATCAATTGGTTCACTGTAAAAAATAGTTTGCAAATGACTGGATTTATTTATTTAAATTGAGTGAAACAAATCTTTTGAAATAACTGAAATCAGTGTTTTTAATAAATGAAATCAACATTCTGAAATGAGTGACATAGTTGTTTTGAATATATTCCACATTATTTGTTTTTAAGAAACAAGTGAAATCTGTTTTTTAGGAATGAACGAAGTATGTTTTAAGAATTTTAAAATCGTTTTAAATATATTCAGGTTTATCTTGTTTTAAGGATTTAGATGTTAGGAATTCAAATAAGTGGAAAAAAATTAACAATGAAATTTTATGTCCGAAGATACCAATGATTAAGTCACTAGGAAAATAAAATGAACCCTCTCTCTCTCTCTCTCTCTCTCTCTCTCTCTCTCTCTCTCTCTCTCTCTCTCTCTGTATTCCTCTAGTTAACCTTATGCATCGCATCCCTCGCAAAAAAAAAAAACTTATGTACCGCACAGGAGAACTCTTTTTGGAAGTATACCTATAAAGTTGAAATGAATCTTGACGTTACAATGAGTGGTGTATCCATTATCGGTACATACTGAGTAACGTTAGGAAAAACAACTTTCATTACACGCACGACCTGGGCCGCCGCGTCTCTTCCAATCAACTGACATCGTTGTCGAGATGCTTCGAGGTCCTCCCGAAGCCGGCGTCGCGGAAACTCGCCCACACCTGTTTCTCCAGCTCCTTCTCCTCCTCCGCTGGGGCCGTTGCCGGCCACGCCGACGCCGTCCTGCCGAACTTGAGCACGCTGTCCGCCTCCTCGCGGAGCTTGGCCATCTCCGCCTCTCCCACTGAGGCCGAGCGTCTGAGCCGGCTACCTCGCACCGCGCGGCGGCACAGCGCCACCGGCGCGCGCACCGTGGCGAGGAAGGCGAAGTCCACCACCGCGCACGGGAGGAGGCAGCTTGCAGTGGCTAATCCACCCATCGTTTCACCGGTCAGCTGCTTGCACCCGGGCTGCCTGTGCTTGGTCGGCTCGCCTTCGCTGTGGCTGTGGCTGCGCCGATGATGCGAGCGGCGGGAAGGCTGCTGGCTGTGCCGCTGACTGTGGCTGTAGCTGCGCGTGGGAGGGCGACCAAGCGCTCCAGCTCCGTCTTTCGCCTTGCATCCGGGTACTCCGTTGGCGTGGTGGTGAACGTGGGCCATGGTGCTGGAGCGACCGGCCATGGCCATGGCCGGTCGCGTGGGGCGTGCCGTGCCTGTTGCAGCCGAGCTGCCGAGGTCGCCCGCCATAGAACCGGCCACCGGGATGTCCTGGCTCCCGAGAACAACAATTAGGCGTCGGTGAATGGCGAGAGGAGAGACCAAGAGTTGCCATGGATTTGAGGCTGGGCGGCGAAGCCGGTCGGCCTCTCTGCCTCTCTCCAAGTTGGGACTTGCGAGGGGCGGGCAAGAGCTATAAACGGGGAAGGCAAAGACTGCCATGCATGTCCAACGAGACCCAATAAGGACGGTAGGTGGTGACGACTGGTGGTGCATGTCACAAAACTAAAAAAACTTCCCCTGTAAAAATTTCACAAACTCTTTCCTATGGGAAGACATTTTTTAGGCTAAATTATGGGTAATTTGAATTTGATTACATAGATGCACAGAACAATAAACAGATCTGATCACAGGTAGAACGTCGCAGCATGTACCCATGCATATCAACAGACGGTGGAAGTGCATTTGGTGTATAACATGGGCTTGTAGCAGTAGAGGATGGCGCATTGATTGGCCGCCTGTTGCTTTGAGGTATCGCAAGCTGACGGCTATCCTACCCGCACTATAGGACGTATGGACGTCGGTGCGTGGTTCTTGCCTTGGAAACCCATGGGTACGATTGGCTGCCGGTTTCTTCTTCAGGGGCAAAGGAAATGATAGGTAAAGGCAGCTCAACTACTAAAGAGAGGCACCAAGGGAGGGAGATCTCGATCCCATGTGGAAGAGGACGTATGGTGGCTGGTGGTGCATGCTCACTTCGAGTATCACGTATTGTGAATGTCACCATGTTCTTAGCTTCACAGCATTATGCTTATTTTATTTAAATCTTCATAAATGAATTTCCTTGCAGCACTTTTACATGCACATAAAAAGAAGATCTCACGAGTCACGACAGGCCGGAGTTTGTTCATTATCTTTCTAGGGCTCCATTTTCATCGATACTATATCAAGCCTTCAAGAGCATATGCAAATGTAACAATAATGTTTGGCCAACACCACATGTACTTACTTTCTGTCCATAAAAGTCTAGTAGAATGCATGCCGATAACACAGTATATAAACATGATCATCTTCTTTGTTGCCAGGGAAACATGACCACCAACTAGTGTAGTTTTCTTTTTCGGTACTGTTGGATGGGTCAATCTGTTTTTTGTTTTTTTTTTCACGCCACGGAGGTTTCTAGTGACCAGGATTGGGATTCACAGGGAAATTGGGCTACAGATTGATATAAGAAAATGAGGCAAAAGTGTTTAGTGCACCATATGTTTGGAGACATGTCTCTACGGAATCCTTGCAGAACGAACGTTCTGGAGAAATCATGTCAGAAACTTTTGGACCCGACAACCCAAAGGCTCAACACCAAGCGGCAAAGACCATGGCCCATTGATGGGAAGGCAAAAAATGCCATGTATGTCCAACGAGACCCAATAAGAACGGTATGGTGGTGACGACTTGTGGTGTTACAAAACTAAGAAAACTTCCCCTGTAAAAATTTCATAGACTCTTTCCTATGGGAAGTCATTTTTTTGGCTAAACTATGGGTAATTTGAATTTCATCACATGTTCGCCCAGTGAAAGTGTGTTATTCTTTTGAACTACTACACTCGCTCATGCAGCCGCCTCCTCTGCAAAAAAAAAGTAGGGTTTCTCTGCCTCCCGTTGATGGCTTCGTTAGTCCCCATCGTCTCCGGTGCCGTGAGGACCATGGTGGCACGCTGGATCCTGTACCTTGCCGGTGGGAGGGCTTCATTTTAAGACGTTCCTTCGAGTTTTGTTACGGTTTATGTCCCATTCAGGAACACAAGATGACAGTGGCTCCATGAAGATGCAAAAAAGGTTATGCCCGCCACGCCTCTGTTCCGGTGGTGTGTGTAGCATCGTCGGTGGGCATGTGGAGCTGTGTCTCCGGTGAATCTGGCCTTGGTGGATTTGCTAGGATCTGGTTGTACTTCGTCTATCATTCGTGTGTCTTCAGTTTGGATCCTTCCGATCTATGCTATTCTTCAATGGCGCCGCTTGCTGTTCTGATCCGCTCATCGTATGGGGTCTTAGCACAACGAATTCCTTGTTGTAACAAGTTTTGCCCGGCTCCAGTGAGGGAGGGACGATGACGGTGAGGCGCCTTCGACTCGTTTCAGTACTTGTAGTCGTCGCTAGGTGATCATCAAATCCGGATGTAATTTTTTTGTATTTGTGGTATTCGTTGTACTGCCATGATTGAATATGAATCGATTGAAAGCTTTTGCGTGAAAACAAAACACCCAGTGGAAATGCATTCGGTGTAGCATGATTTTGTTGCAGTAGAGGATGGCGCATTCACTAGTAGAAAAACACCCATTAGTCTCGGTTCGTAAGGGCCTTTAGTCCCGGTTCATGAACCGGGACTAATGGGTCGTTACTAATACCTCCACCCATTAGTCCCAGTTCAAACTCGAACCGGGACAGATGTGCCTCCACGTGGCCGGTCCGCCGAGCCCAGTCAGGGGGGCCTTTGGTCCCGGTTGGTGGCTCCAACCGGGACCAAAAGTTCATGTTTTTTTTACAAATGTGGCTGCTTTAGGGGTTTTGGGGGTTATTTTTAGGTTGTTATTAGCTAGCTAATAGAGAGAAGTGTCCTCTCTTATATCTTTGTCCTTGGTTTATCAACGCTGCTGCTATGTTCATTTCACCCGCTGATATAACATGCTCATGCATGCGCATCATACATCATCATATATAATAACAAGTCCTATGCATCCTCATACAACTTCTACTCGTTATTAATAATAAGTCATACGATCATCATCCTCATAGTCATCCAACCCAACCCTATATAATTGTTCTTAGCACATGATCATCAGTATCAGGTAGGACCTAAACACCCTTAAGGTAAAATAGCATAAAACAATATAGACCCTGACTCTCCATTATGAAGAATGGCGATCATCCTGTCTCCAATTCTTGCCCTTCGCTGCTTGTTGCTTCCAAGAAGATCCTTACGACTGTCCATACATTTTTTCATTCTTTGATTGTTATGTCTCCACTTCTTTTAGAAACCCGGTATGGACAGTTGAGATTCGTAGGACGACCTGGTTGTATGTTCAAAACATGAAGGCTACCATGCGTATACATCAGATGAGGCACACAATCATTCGGGATTATCTATTGAAAAACATAGTAATAACTTCGTAGTTAGCAATGATGTACTAGTTTTAGAAGTGTGCAAAAAGATCACGGATGTCGTAATAGTAAAAAAATCTTACCAGGGTATCTCCATAGTAGTTAGCGTAGTCCAACACGTGCACTAGTGGCACGTATTGACCATAATGTTGAGGAGTTTGATTTTAGATATTGTAATTCTCAAGATCAGTACAAAATGCGACCAGATGATTTTTCTCCTGATAAGGTAATTTGGAGCCTTCGGTGTAGTAGGTTCTGTCTACCATCTTCCGCACATTCTTTGAAGAATGAAAATAAGCTGTCAATGGAGATAAGTTGTCAACTATTTTTAAATAAACAATATAAATTACTTAATACTATGTTAAGCTCACATGGGGGAAGAATTGGAGGTGTATCCACAAGGACCCAAATCGAAGGTCTCTCTTGCTCGATTGTAGGATCACCAAGATCCATGGTGACAAGCATACCCTCATCAAGACCATACATCTTGCAAAGTGCTTCCCAATTTTTGCAACCAAAATGGGTTACACTCTGAGCATTGTACAGCTTTACTTGAAAATCCACACCATGATGGGTACTTAGGATAACTTTTTTGGTTTCGAAACTTTCATGGTCTTCAAAACCCATCTTCTCCAAGACATAGCGTCTTGCAAAGCATGGGATAAGCTAGTCGAATTGAAAAAGATGAAAAATATTGTCATGGTTAAAATAGTTGAAGTCATGAGTAATTACGAAAAAAAACTATTATCGTCGGTTGCGTACCGTATGAACATCGAAGGTCTCCTCGAGCTTAATGCTGAAGCGACGATCTTCGTCCAGCTCAATGAACCTGTCGCAGATACCTCGGTCGTCGTGGCACTAGTCGCACTCCCCCGGGCGGTTTTCGTTGTCCGAGTACGACATTTCCGGCCTATGTTCAAAATTCAAATATTAAACTAGATTATTAATCACGGGTTGACTATCTGTGATGTACGTAGCTCCTCCTTTCGTTCCCGGGTGCATTATTACATCAAATTGTCTAGCACACGGGAATGAAAGAGAACTTATCCAATATGAGCATTCAATAAGCAAAACCAAATCATAAAATAAGCAAAACCAAATCATAAAATAAAGTAGTATTCAAATTAGCATGCATTCAATAATTATAAGCAAAAGTACATCATCTCTTGGTGTCCGTACATCATCGAATATTATCACTAATATAGCATCACTAATACAACTAGAACCGTAGCGCCCGACGGGTATCGACGCGGGCGGCGGACACCCAAAGATAAGGAACCATCACAGGATCATAGCTCTAGTGAGATCCCTGAAGAACCTGCCAGGTATTGTCGAACATGCCCTCCAATACAACCATGTAGCGATGGACGTGCTCGTCCTCCTCGCTGACACGGTGACGTACCACCTCCGCGGTGTCCGGAAGCCTCGGCACCGTCACTGGCCCACGCGACCGCCACCAAACAAGGATCGGGTCAACAATGGACTGCCTCCTCACCAACCTACGTCCCCCGGAAGGTAGCACCTCCCAATACCAGCCCGGCGAAGCCCAGTCCCGAACATGGCCCTGATCAAGCAAGCCTCCACCGTCGAGTCGACGACGACGAGGATGCGGGATGGGCATCGCCGACATCGCTGCGGGAACTACTTCTATATATAGTTAAATAAAGTAGTATTATTAATTAAATCAACTAGCTAGTTCAACTACTAAACACTTACTATAAATAAATAAAGTAGTACTTACTAAAAACAAACTACTTCTATATATAGTAAAATAAATTAGTTTATTAAATCAACTAGCTAGTTCAACTATATATGAAGCACTTACTATAAATAAAATAAAGTAGCACTTACGAAAAATAAACTAGTATTTTTCTAACTAATTATATTTAACACTTTCTCTTCTTATTTTTTTCATTTTTCTAAATACGTACTATGAACAAAAAAATCATTAAAATTCTATAAACAAAATTACAACAGAAAAAAATCATAAAGATTCTATGAACAGAAAAAAATCATAAAAATTTGACATATTCGATCTTTGCATATATATGATAAAAA
>NC_041391.1:36393937-36444749 GCF_002162155.2 Triticum dicoccoides | reverse complement strand
CCTCTTTTCGGCAGCCCAAAGGGCGGGAAACGAGGACCTTTGGTCCCGGTTGGTGGCTCCAACCGGGACAAAAGGCGGGCATTGATACCGGTTGGTGGCACCAACCGGTACCAAAGAGGGGCATTGGTACCGGTTGGCGCCACCAACCGGTACCAATGGACCCGTCTATTTTTTTTATTTTTTGCAACTGTTTTTTAGTGGATTCTTTCTGCAGTTGTTTTTTTAGTCCCACCTCGCCAAGCGAGAGGCAGTCGCGGCTGTTTACAAGCCCTGAGTGCAGAGACGATGAAGAAGAGGCTCAATGCTCACCTGCACGTTGGTTAGCTTCAAGCCTTAAGGAATAGGGTAGACTGCACAGAACTATGTGCAGTGCAGTTGACACTATTCCGAAAGGCTTGAAGCAAATTAACGAGCATTGCGCCTCTTTTTTATTTTTAATGACTTATTTTTAATAGTTGTGATTAACTTAACTAAAAAATGAGCATAGATGCTTATTTTTAATGACTTATTAGAACTCAGAAATAAAAAGAAAATAAAATAAATGTAGCGGAAAAGAAAAAATATATAAAAAACAACTCAGAAATAAATAGAAGCAAAAATAGTTGTGATTAACTTTACTTAAAAAATGAGCATAGATGCTTATTTTTAATGACTTATTACAATTCAGAAATAAATAGAAGAAAAAATAGTTGTGATTAACTTAACTAAAAAATGAGCATAGATGCTTATTTTTAATCACTTATTACAACTTAGAAATAAAAAGAAAAAAATAAATATAGCAGAAAAGAAAAAAACTATATAAAAAACTGCTCAGAAATGAATAGAAGCAAAACTAGTTGTGATTAACTTTACTTAAAAAATGAGCATATATGCTTACTTTTAATGACTTATTACAATTCAGAAATAAATAGAAGAAAAAATAGTTGTGATTAACTTAACTAAAAAATGAGCATACATGCTTATTTTTAATGACTTATTACAACTCAGAAATAAAAATAAAAAAATAAATATAGCAGAAAAGAAAAAGAAAAACTATATAAAAAACTACTCAGAAATGAGCATAGATGCGCTTATAGAGAAAATTGAACCTAAATTCATAATAAATTTCTACTAATTTCAGAAAAATTCAATATGAATTTAGCTTAAATTTCCTGTATAAGGGTTTCTATTTTCATTTTGAGAGGAGCTCAACAAAGGGAGAGAGGGAGGGGCTTATAAACCGGTCTGATTCCCCTTCGGTTGGCGAGGTGGGACTAAACTCTGACCGCAACGAGGGCTAACCCTTTAGTCCCGGTTGGTGGCGTGAACCGGGACTAAAAGGGCAGCCTTTGGTCCCGGTTCAAGCCACCAACCGGGACCAATGATGGTGGGCCAGGAGCGAGGCGCATTGGTCTCGGTTCTTCCCACCAACCGGAACCAATAGGTCCAGACGAACCGGGACCAATGGCCCACGTGGCCCGGCCGGCCCCCGGGGATCACGAACCGGGTCCAATGCCCCCATTGGTCCCGGTTCTGAATTGAACCGGGACTAATGGGCTGACCTAGCCTGGACCATTGCCCCCTTTTCTACTAGTGATTGCTTGGCGGTCTGTTGCTTTGAGGTATCGCAAGCTGAAAGCCATCCAATCAGCACTATAGGATGTATGGACGCTGGTGCTTGGTTCTTGTCTTGAAAACCTGTGAGTACAATTGGCTGCCGATTTCTTCTTTAGGGGCAAAGGAGATGCTAGGTAAAGGCAGATCAAACTACTAAAGGGAGGCAGCAAAGGTGGGAGATATCGAGTTAATTGCAAGAAATCACCACATTGAAGGCTAGGTCATCACAAAACATGACTTTACATTTTTTTTATAGAAAACACCATGTCTATTCTAATTCTTTTTTTGTAAACCACTGATCAGCGGATTAGAGCGCTTTGAGCACGTTTGTGATAGATGGGTCCCGCTCATCAGGGTCTGACTTGGCAAATAAATGCCACGAGTGGGCGCCCCTATGTTGAGCATTATATCGAACAATTTGTGTGCACTAGGAGGAGCACTTGGAGACGGCAGCGCCGGCCTCCTCGGCCTCGGCTTGCCAGCGTCTGCGCTCCATCCTGGTGGCGTGGGGCGCCACTCGTGGTCGTCGTGATCCACACCTCCCACCACAGCGCGACTGCCAAGTCTACGCGCAGCGGCATGTGTTGCCCCGTCACAATGACCTCGACCCAGAGAGCTCGCCCAGCCGTTGCGACTGCTCACCTCCGCTGACCAGAAAACTATCCATGGTGGCCCCAGACTGCTCACCTCCACTGACCAGCATGGCATCCCAGGCCGGAGCCGGTGTTTATGCCACTAGTGTGTGAGCGGCCGGAGCTCCTGGCGTCCCGGAACCCGCTGCAGTAGAGGCGGTCGCAAAGGAAGCACGCGTGGTGCAATGAGCTCCTGGGGATGTGCCTCGAGCATCCCTCCTTCCTCTGCTGGAGGGGCGACGACCGCAGCATGGCGAGGGGCACCTCCACCTAGTGTCCATGACGCGGACAGAAGTTGAGGGGAGGGGGAGAAAGTAGGGGTAGTATAGGAGGAGATCGGAAGATGTCCACCGTGGCCGCGGGCGGGCGCTTGCTACAGCGAAGGTAGGCACCGAGGGAGTTGAAGGAAGCGGGGGTGGCTTGAATGGGGATCGGGGCAAGAGGAAGAGGAGAGTATTTTTTTTACGGGTGATGAGGACAAAGAGAGTTGGCTAGAGAAGACCAGTCAAAGTGCCCATGTGACCTTTTCTTGCCAAGTTAACTCCTGACAAGTGGGTCCCATTTGTTGTAAACATGCTTAAAGTGATCTAATCCATCGATCAATGGTTTATGCAAAAGAATTACTGAAGACATGGTGTTTTTTGTCAAAAAATGTAAAATTGTGTTTTCTAATGACCTAGCCTTCAATGTGGTGGTTTCTTGCGATTAAATCGGGAGATATATATCCCATGTGCAAGAGGTCGTATGGTGGATGGTGGTGCATGCTCACTTCACAGTATCATGTATTGTGAACGACACCATGTTCTTAATTAGCTCGACAACAATATGTTCATTTTCTTTAAATCATCATAACTGAATTTCCTTGCAGTACTTTTATATTCCCATAAAAGGAATCCGATAAAAATATGATCCCACTTAATCAATAAAAGCCTTTCATTCGTAAAAAAAAAGATAAAAGTATGATCTCATGAGTCACAACAGGCGGGAGTTTGTCCATTTATTTTCTAGGGCCACATTTCATCGAGACTATATCAAGCCTTTAAGAGCATATGCAAATGTAGCAATAATGTTTGGTCATCACCACATGAACTTACCTTCTATGCATAAAAGTACAATAGCCTGGATGCTTATAATACAACATATAAACATGATCACCTTATTCGTTGCGGGAGAAACATGACCACCAACTAGAACAATTTTCTTTTTCACTAATGTTGGATAGATCAATATGGTTTTGTTTTTTCACGCCATGGAGGGTTCTAGTAACTAGGATTTGGATTCACTGGGAAATTGGGCTACAGATTGATACAAGAAATTGGGGCAACACTTGTCAGTGCATCTTTAGTTTAGAGATATCTCTTTAACGAATCCTTGCAGAACAAACATTTTTTTAGAAGGAAAAATGAACTTTATTCAAACTTCAAGGTTCCAAGGAAAACAAATGTTGGTGGCGGGGGGATTACATAACCAAACATGCCAGCCAAACTCGAGCGAGGTCGCCATTCTAGCTAATTTGTGAGACTTCTCATTAGATGTGCGCTACTCATGGCATATTTCACAGGCCAAAAACATTAACTTGTTGTCCTTGATCTCACGAAGAAACATGCAATAATCTCCTCTGTTTTTTTCCATGTGTAGATCATTTACCAGCTCCAAGCAATCCAAAGCAACTCCGATCCTGGCAAGTCGCAGGTCTTCTCCAAGAGCAAAATCTTGTCTACAAGCATATGCTTCAATCATCACCGGACTCATTACCCCTTCAAATGCAACAGCAGAAGCGCCCAGAAAATTTGCATCGGCATCTCGGCCAACCACCCCCGCTGCTCCCCTGTTTGCCGATTTGTCTAAAGCCCCAAGCTTTGCTTCTCCTTGCGTTGGGGGAATCCATTTGCAAACTGCCATTTCTGGCTGCTGTCCCACATGCTTAGCCCGTGTTTTTGGTTCCCTAATTTCAGCCAAAAACCTGCTGATAAAGAGGTGTGTGGACAATGGACTTTGATACTCGTTCTCATGAATCACCTTGCGTCTCATGCCTACCAAATCGTCCAGAGCGTCACAAGAACCTCAATAAACTGATCTTGCTTCAGTGTACTGCACAAACTCAACAGTCATAACTTTGGGTCCAAGATGTCGTCGCCATACATGGGGATGACTGGATCATCCTCAGCCCACACACACTTTGCGATGTTACACTCAAGGAGGCCATGCCTCCAAGAATCAATTGTAGAGTTGCACACCGTGCATGTTGGCATCATTGTCATCTCCCTGCGTACACGCTCTTCACCCGTTAGCAGAGAGGATCTCACCAGCCTCCACGCAAAGACTTACTGTTTTGGCAGCACCTTGACCCAACGACCCAAAGGCCCAAGAACTACAATCAAAGACCACGGTTGCCCAGAAAAAGAATGTGTGCCTAACTGGATCAGAATGGGCCTAGGTGTTGCGACCCGCTCAGTGACTTACTTATCCTGATTATCTTTCAGTCATTCTCTAATGTGTGACTTCGATTTTTATCCTCTAATGGAAAATTGAGAGTTAAATCAAAGGGAGGTGTAAACATGTTATCTTAGCACGGTTCTCGAATCCAATCTTTCTGTCCACCCATAAGAATATGACATGGCGATGAATAAGAAATTTACAAGTAGGTGTGACCTCAAATTTAATGTATGTACGCCTATTCCACAGACTCCCCGCCGTCAATGACACTAGACACCGCTAGAAAGCTTTGCTTCTTGTAGAAGCTAGACCCTTCGGTACTGGCTGCTAAGCCACCTATGGGTGAACGGCCCAAACTTCTCCTAGAAACACAACCATTTTCAGGTAGCCTGTGGAGGTCGCCTCTTGGTTCCCTTAATTTTATTCTTCCTCTACGTCCCACTCTATGCTATGTATTAGGTGACTTCGATTTTTATGTGCTACTAACAAATTGATGGTGAAATCATAGTGAGATGTTAACAAATTGTACCATCTCACTATCCCATGCGCGTGAGACATAAGATCAAGAACAAACAGTTATGGCAGCCGGGCCAAGTGGAAATGGCTTAACTGCACTATGGTCAACATGCCGTACTGCTACTTATCTCTATGGTGAGAGAGTTACATTAAATCTGGCCTGGATGAGGTTAAAATGGCCACATATAATGGCTTTCTCATGCAGCAAAATATAGTGGCTACACACTTGTGCGAGGGCACCTTGTCTGTTTCATAGTTTAAGAGTGTTGGTGGAGGAGAGCAAAGATGACAAGCATGCACATGTCGTGCGACACCGGTGTTCACGTGGAGAGTATAGTAAACCAAGTTAGTACTTTGGGAAGAGGAAATCTTTGAGTTATTGCCGGCAGATAGCGGGCATGCGCTACGTGCTTCACGAATTATCAGCAATTCTATCTGGTACATCGTGAGTAAGAGTTACTACTCAATGTGAGATGACACAAGGGTAACCTATGAGTAACATCGAGGAAATTTCGTATATCAAAGACTTGATGGTTTTCTAAGAAAAAATTGTTAAAAAAATTGTCTTACTATTAAATAATATTTTACCAATAAAGTTGGTCAAATTTACGGTGTTTGACTTAGGAAAAATTTTATAGGACTTACACATTTACCTATATACTATTTTGTTTATGATACACTGGTGTTTGGGAACTCAAATATCTCTTACACATTATTTGGATTGGTTGCCAGAGCTTGCAACACATTAGACCTATTTGCATATTATGTTGAATGCATGATCATGTAGTTTTCTGTTTCGAATCGGACCCCAAGTTTCAACAAGCATAGCCCATGCCAATTTAAGTTTCAAGTGTATAATACCGTATATTGAACACAATGACTCATTAAAAAAACTTGAAGGCCGTAGATAACAACATTCATATTTGTCGCATCTATAATATCCCATGTATTTGAATTGAAAGTTATTCCAAAACTCAAGAAAAACAATCTGGATTGTAAATATTGTAATAGAAGTTTCAACTTGGTAGTTTATTTTCTTTACCAATCCCTGGATGTGGTTGAGCTCTAACTGGGTTTGGAAATTTAGAACATGATAGATGTGATGTTTGCTGGTGGTCCTCAAATTATTTATTGATGTATAATATTGAAGTGCTTACATAAATTGTACGTATATGGCCCCTCCCAAGCTCCATATATGTATGTACACCTGTAGCTTATGTGATTTGTCGCCGGCTAGTAAATCTTTTTAGCTCACCTCGATCTTTTGAAAGAAACTATGGGAATGCCTGGTAAATTGGAAGAATGCCTTATAGTGAAGATAGACGTGTGCCACATGCAGTTTCAAGGAGATATTGTTTGGGAATGAGACACATCAGAAAATTGGTCTGATGAACGAGGTTTTCTCATGGATGAACGACATTCCCCTTTCGTTCATCGCTATTTTTCCACCAACGAACCTAGGGCATGATAGATGTGTGGGCATGTACTGCTCACCAGCATAGCTATTCACTGCTCATGTGTCCCGAATCAAGCTTCCATTGTCCATGGCTGGCAAACAGGTTGCTAGTGCGACGGGTTGTGGTGAGCCTATAGTGCCGCATTCTTGGTCCGGTGGCTAAGTGGCTGATAACGAAGTGATTATGCGGGATATGTGGGAGCCACTGGTCCAACTAGGGATGAAGGCTCGCACTTCAGCAATGCCGCCTCGCACCTAAAAAAAGAGAAAAATTCATCTAGGGTCACTGAACTTGTCGCGGAATTCACTCTGATCACCATACTTGAAAATACCCAAAATATAATCACCAAATTTGCTTAAGTGCTTCACATACGGTAACTCATATGGTTTTGCTAGGTATTTTGTGTAGCTGGCATACCAGTGACCAGTCAACTTCCATGTGGCAAAAAATTCTTCGCTCAACCCACGGTGCCCCGCAAATGCATCTCGGCCTCTTCTCAAAAAACAAAAAGTCACAAAGTGACATCTCTCTCCCTAGCGCTCTCCAATCCAGTGGAAAGAAAAAAAGATCTCCGATAGCTGCCTCTAGACTCACCATGTCATCTGCACACCCAGGACTACCTGGCATGCCCTACACACAACTGTTTGTTCTTGTTACCTGTTTTTTTTTGGTAGGGCTAGGGAAACCTGTTATCAGAATATCTCAATTTTTTTCGATTTTTTGTCTAAGATTTCAAAACGAAATTCAAATTAAGTATTGTTTGCAAGAAAAATTCAAAATTTTATAGTTTAAATATATTATGTTAATCTTATGGTGCATGCTAATTAATTCCTATTCGAGTGGTCAGCTTACTTTGTTTTGAACCGGGACCTCCAGGACAGAAGTCACACGCTGTTAGCCTGTACCAAAAGGCCAAGGGTTAGGTTATTATAGTACACACATACCAGGCTTATTTTTACAGCACTTGAAAGTTTAAATTTAAATTGATTTGAATGTATTCGTATGTACACAACTGACATGTGTTTGCACGGGTACTTGAAACAGATACCACCTAAAATGGTTTCTTTTGGACGAAACCTAAAATGAATTGGGATCGTGTCTTTAAGTCTATGCCATGGACAAAAGCGAGGCTTCTGCAGACATAGACTATAAAATTGTTTAGCTGCAGAACAATCTTAATCCCTTAACTATACATTCTTATATGTTGTTCAACATCACACAATTACGTCCATAGGAATGGGAGATGCCAGGCCCACAATGTGGGATCCTAAATGGATGACTCGTTCATTGATTCCGAATGAGACTGCAAGGCTTGAGCAACAACGAGCTTGTGCAAACCTTATAATTCCAACAATATCTTTAGTACCAACGGTAGGTCATGGTGAATCAGTGTGATATACATTCGTGTTGATATGAATCTTTCTTCTGTGACATACATGTGCGCATTGAGCCTGCACTAGCGCCAGGAACCTATCACAACAAAAATATCGCTTATATTGTTTATTTGTTGGTGTCTGCTAGATAGCATGCATATTCTTAAGTTGATATGGCATGCAAAACATATATTTTCTATTAATCGATTAGCATGAATTAGTTGAACCTATCACAATACTGAGGTTGGGAGTCCATAACTAGGAAATGTTTTAGTCAATTTCACATGGGCAGCTTCACATAACCATTGTTGTGTAATGTTCAACATTTTCTTGTTGCTGAATGCTAAAAGTGAGCGGCACAAAACTAGTTTTATTTTTTTAGATGCAGATACATTTTTATTTATTTACCACACTCTTTATTACAAAATAGAATGACAATGACACATGCTCCATTATTGACCATAGGGTAAGTACACAGCTGCCAGGAGCGAAGTATCATCTTGTATTAAATATGGATATATTTAAAAAGTCACTTATGTTAAATAATCAGAATCTTGTGCACAGTAGAGATCAGTTAGATGGAGGCATGGAGCAGCACGTCGCATAATGAACAGTGTGATTCATACTTCTTTGGTATGAAGGTCATCATGAGTAGGTCGCACATTCAATACCTATATATAAAATGGTTGAATATCCTTGCATTACTATTCTCTTTACATTTTGTTCTCCCCCCGCAGACTAGTACCATATCCATGTGTTTATCGGCAATTGCATCTTACGATGTGCATAGGCATGGGAGTCAATCCAGAACACCCGATTATATGCTAGGGAACTAAAGGGGTGCTCGAGTTTGTCAACCCAGGGGAGACACTCAACGATCATTACTCTCACCAACTTCATTGTGTTGTTGATACTTCAAGCTCAACTAACTCCTTCATCTTGTAATGTTCCTATCGTTCTTTCCACTCTTCAGAATTCATCTGATTAATCAGCTAACGGCTCAGTTAACCGCTACTCGTAGGGTGACTGAATCGAATACCACCTCTTCATCGTGTTAACTTGCCAAGCCATTTAATTGGCCAGTTAGATCGATTAATGAGTTGTTTGGCCGATTAGTCGCTGCCGACCCATTAACTTGTGGATAAACAAAGCCTAAAAATTTTCCTTGTAACTCCTCACATCCCCCTCTCGCTCCTCAGTAGCTAGGGTTCGACCAGATATATTACATAGTTGAGAGCATGAGAGTATGGTATAATACACAAAAAAACTAGATATATTTTGGCAATTCCTATTTAATCTGCAGATTAATGGTTGACCAATTAATCCAGTTAATAGGCTGATTCACCTATTAATCACTACTCTCAAGCCGACCGAGCAGCTATTGGGTTACCGATTTCCTGAACAATGGTTCTTTCCTATATTAATGATTGGCCATATAACTGACAAGTACATATACCATGTATCCATGATGGCAAGAGCATTTAGGGACCTGAGGTTTATCCTAAAACTGATGTTTAATTCTCTCTATGAGATGCATGATAAGCTTCGTAGATTCCATGAAAGGAGAGCGCTTATTCTGCACCCAGGCTCATCTACAACCGGGCGTGAACAATAAATTCAAAATAAATAGTAAAAAATTAAAAAAAAATCTGAGTTTTTTTCAAATCCAATATGCTCATGTGTGCAAGGTGTGTGCAAAATTTCATGTTGTTCGGTAATCAGTTCCGAATAATGTTCCTTTTCAAAGTTTCTCACACACCCGGACGTGAACAGTGAATTCAAAAAATAGTAAAAATAAGTCAAAAAAAACCTGACATTCTTAGAGATCCATGATGTTAATGTGTGCAAGGTTTGTTCAAAATTTCGTGTTGTTTTGCATTTACTGTTAACTAGTTGTAATTGAGCCTGGGCACCATTTTGAATTATCACAAGGAATTTTACTATCGTGTAATACTACATTGAAAGAATAGGAAACGGACATGGAATATTTGGGCAGGGAAAAACGAAATGGAGGGAAAAATTAAGTGCCCAAGGGGAGTCGTGCCAAGGGTATGAAACTAAGGTAAGAAGACTGTTAAGAATGATAAACCACTAAGATAAAAAATAGGTTATCACCTTCAATAACATAAACTTTGTAAATGTAAAGCTTTACCTTAGCTGCCTTTCTTCACTAATCACTAATGAAGCTCCTTTGTAAAGCCAGTAATAATTTACTACTATTCCATAAGATAAAACAGAGTGTGACAAATGTGAAATACTTGAACATATTAACACCATGTGTTATATTGTTCAGCCTCGCCAAAAAGTGACATGACAGTCGTGGTGGTGGTGGTGGGGGGGGGGGCATAGGCTATAGGGGAGTCTTTCCAAAACAGATCATGGACGATGATTATGGATTTTTACAGTCATTCATGCTTGGGCCTAGTGTGCTTTGCTTTACTTGGGCCATGTGAGCCAACTATCCAAAACTAGATAGATTTTCATGTAATCCGAACAAATCTTGTGGTAATTTGCCCCAAAAAACTATCTTGTGTTAATAATTACAAGTGTCGGGAGTCATGTTTCGAGTAAACAAAGATCAGTCTATTTTACTCAAAAAATATTAACTAGTGACTAAAATAACTTATTTTCTAGAACTATGGTAGGTTAGTAAAAGTTAATCACATGGGCCATATTCAAGCTCTCCGCAAATTAGCAATCTATTTGCAAGACAATGGTAGCTCATTAGTCAAAGTGATAAGTGAAAATCGAGGTATGTCTAAAGTTTAGTGCAGAAAGAACATGCAAACTTTTTAGCTCTACAACTGATACGCCATATGGTTAATATCAATCTCAGTCATGTCCATACACAAGACTGGCTTGATCCAGCATCTATAAATGACCTATGTATTGTTGTGATTATCTGAGAGACAGAGAAAATGCAACGGGCTGAGAGTAGGCTATCTTTGGCTGTATATAGCAGATCAGTGGTAACATGTGCAATTCAATCATTTTGTGGTTCTAAGTGTCTCGTTTAATTCAGTAGCTTGCTAGATGACTAAGACAGTACTTTGGTTCTTTGAAATATAATTGTTGAGGGAATGGTAGGTCTCAGGATGACAAAATAACCATGCAAGAACAAGTGGGGCTCCTGAATTTGCGACGAAAGGCTACAGTGGAGATAGAACGGTGTGACGGTGTGATGTGAGGAAGGTGAAGATGATCGAACTGTGGCTACGCTAACCGTCAGAAGGAACACGTCTAGAACCACTGCAATTTGTCGTATAGTTATCCCCAAGTGGCACATATAATAAGCTTCATCCTCGCCTTCACCTGCCTTACCTACCTACTTTACACTGGCAGAAGTTCCACTGTTTTTCGTCGTGTCATAGTTCATTCAAGAAAGTGTGGTCGCCCTAAGCCCCATCTATATTACAAATACCATGCTGCTAATTTCTACAGCAAGCAATGATCTGCTGGTAGTTTTAAATGGCTTATCCTGCCTCAAGGAGTTCATGCGGCCGGTGCACATGTCATTTTTGCAATGTTGCTACAACATTTTTTGTTTTTTCTGGGAGGAATAAGTCTGCAAAAAATTATGGAGTTACCCTTTTTTGAAAATTTGGAAAAGGTGGTGTATGGAAAATCATCTTTTTTTATCTGGAAACTATACGTTAACGATACGGGCTTGCATCCGTCCTCTTGTCGGCATAGATGAGCAGAGAAGATTCGTCTTTTTGTTAGGAAGTTGCTTACTAGAGATACTATGTTCTGGTTTTTTTATTCATTCAAAAAGGAGGTTAAAAGCCCTCGGCCTCTCATCATTATGATGCACATAATGGTATTTATTAAAGTTGATGCAAGACAACAAGGCCAATGTCATCAACAAGTGGGGAACATAAAAAATCAATATTTCAACTTCTTTCGCAACAACGAGTTTAAAGGGTTAAACGCCCTCACGTCACCGTCGTCACGGAGAGAACGTCTTCAACAAGATAATGACCTAAATTCACCACGCTGCTGAGCCTGGACGGGAAATGCCAGAACAACGGTTTTCGCCCGGGACATGAAGTGTGTTCCATAGACCATCTTGATGACGGATATTTCGACAATTGTGCCTACCAGTTCTCCATGCTAGGCGGGGGTGTCTCTAGCTAACGTGCTCTTTCTTCTGGCCTGTCAAATGCTTTTGTTTGGTAATCTTGAATCTCAGACGGTACTATAATTCATGGTCGTACACATTCCTAAATACAAGAGCAATGCAATCTTCAGTTATCTAAAGATAACTGTTTCGTATGAAACAATTCCACGGGAGCGGCAAATGCTCTTAGTCAAGTTGTTGTAGCTATCCTAAGTCGTACTGACCATAAGCTAGGGAACATATGTTACTGTCCATTTTTTCCGAAGACAATGGATTCACAAGCAAGTTCAAATGGAAAAAAAATCTCACCTGCAGTACTATGGTACTCAGAAACATACTGAAACATCACTTTTCTGTGTGGCTGTGATCGCATTGAACACTTTCCCTGCTCATAAGATCTCACAACAGGCGGGAGCTTGTCCATTTCTTTTCTAGGCCCCCATTTTCATCAAGACTATATCAGGCCTTCGAGCGCATATATACGCAATTATGCATGCAAGTGTGTAATGTAGCTTGCCAGAAGTTGCTACGTGGGTTTTCATGTAGCAGTAATGTGTGGCCAACACCGCCTGCACTTACTTTCTGCCCTTAATAGGTTGGGTTCACGGTCTAGTTGAACCATTGTTTTGCGATCATCTTCTCTGTTGCCATGGAACCATGACCACCAACTAGAGCAGTTCTGTTTTTGACTTGCATTGGAATTAGATGGATCAATCTGTTTCTCCTTTTTCACACACCATGGAGGGGTGTACTAGCTAAGATTGGGATGCATTGGGAGTTTGGGCTAGAGGTCGACATGTGATACATGGTGACGTTGAAGGAGTTCAGCCTGATAATGCATCAACCCTTGGGAAATTTCTATACAGAAATATCACTGAGCAAACGTTCCGCATATATAATTTTAGCACTGCCGTGTTTGTGTTGTACGTTCATTTCATGGGTCCATGCGCGTAAGATCATGGCATTGAGTTTGTTTGAGCTCCCCAATGTAAAACATAATATGTTGGGAACTTGCTCGACACCCTAAATGGGGCGTGGCTCTTTCATTATATAGAGGTACCAATAGGTACAATACAATGTTACAGCATTAATACGGAGACTACGTATATATACAGTCTAACACCCTCCCTCAATCTTAACTATGGCCTGAAGTACAAAGCAAGTTAAGATTGCGCCTACATCCTACAAACTGTGGTTGTGGAAGAGGCTTCGTGAAGATGTCAGCAAGTTGATCCTTTGACGGGATGAACTTGATACAAAGTAGTTTCTGTGCAACACGTTCCCGAACAAAATGATAGTCAACCTCAATGTGCTTCGTCCGAGCGTGAAACACTAGATTAGATGAAAGATATGTAGCACCAATGTTATCACACCACAGAACCGGAGGACGAGGTGAAGCCACCCTCAACTCTCTCAACAGAGACTAAACCCATGTGATCTCAGCAGTGGCATCAACAACTGCTTTGTACTCAGCTTCAGTACTACTGCGAGACACTATGGCCTGCTTTCGAGTATTCTAGGCGATCAAGTTAGAACCCAGAAATACCGCATATCCCCCCGTGGATCGCCTGTCATCAGGACTACCAGCCCAATCAGCATCTAAAAAAGCTGAGAGCTCACACGACGGCGCAGGCTGAAGAAGGAAACCATAGGAGGCAGTAAGACATATGTAACGCAAAATACGCTTCACAGCTGACCAATGAGATGTCCTGGGTGCATGAAGAAACTGACACACACGGTTGACTGCATAGGAGATATCAGGCCTGGTAATAGTAAGCTATTGCAGACCACCAACGAGACTGCGATACTCAGTAGCATCCTCAGGTGAGAGAGAATCTCCATCAAGGGCAGATAACCGATCAGTGGCAGACATCGGAGTAATAGCATGTTTGCACTTCAGCATACCAGCACGACGCAACAAGTCCAAGGAGTACTTCTTTTGTGTAAGAGTCAAACCAGCAGAAGAACGTGAAACCTCCAGACCAAGGAAAAAATGCAAAGCACCTAAATCCTTGACAGCAAAGTCACCACTGAGTGCAACCACAAGATGATCAGCAGCAGCATGGGATGAACGGATGAGAATGATATCGTCAGCATAAACCAGGAGATACATCGTAACCTCAGGACGTTGAAGAAGAAACAATGATGTGTCTGCAGTGGAGGGAGTAAACCCAAGTGCTCGAGGAACAGAGCCAAGACGAGCATGCCATGCACGAGGAGCCTGTTTCAGTCCATATAGCGCCTTGGTCAGACGACAGAGATGACGAGGGTGTGCAGGATCAACAAATCCAGGTGGCTGACGCATATAAACCTCCTCCTCTAGAATTCCATGGAGGAAAGCGTTCTGCACATCAAGCTGACGAAGAGACCATCCACGAGTGACAGCAAGAGACAACAGCAAGCGAATGGTAGTAGGCTTGATAACTGGACTGAACGTGTCTACATAATCAAGATCATACCTCTGTTTGAAGCCCTTGGCAACAAGCCATGCCTTATAGCGTTCGATGGAACCATCAGCATATCTCCTGACTTTAAAAACCCACTTGGAATCAATGACGTTGACACCAGATACTGGAGGAACAAGCTGCCAAGTGTCATTTTTCTGAAGAGCCTAAAACTCATGTTCCATAGCAGCGCGCCAGTGAGGAATACTCAGTGCAGCCTGGAAGTGTCGAGGCTCGGCAATGGGATCAGCAGCAGTGTGAGCCATGCACGCGGCTAGCCATGCCACAGTCCCGTCCGTGCGTTCCTTCGGACAGAAAATGCCAGATTGACTCCATGTACAAGGACGAAGAGGGACCACAGGCCGTGCTGGCGATACCGACGCAACAGGTGATGGAGACGAAGCTGCAGCATCGGAGGAGCTCGCACTAGAGCTCCCTGGCGACGGCGAGCCAGGCGAGGCCAACCCTCTAGCGGCCGAGACAGGACTGATCGGGTCCAGGCGGGGCGTGACCCCCCATGGGTCAGGCGGGGCCAGCGGCACGCCAGGCGAGGCCATACGGGGGCCAGGCGGGGCGCCAGCCAAAGGACTAGGCGAGGCCAGTGGCGGGCCAGGCGAGGCCAGTGGCGGTCCAGGCGAGGCCGGCGCCCGCACGACAGCCTCCAGGGGCGGTGTAGGGGCGGGTACGCGGGTCGCACCTGATATGCATGGCACATGCACACCCCGATCAGGAGCTGCCGCGTCGGTTTCCTGTTCATCAAGAAGCTCAAGACGAGCGTCGCGTCCAATACCTGCAGCATGATTAGGCAACAACGCAGGGGCATATGCAACATCCACAAATTGATCAGGCAAAAGTATGGACATGTGCACCGGTTGTGAGGGAGTGGTAGAGTTTGTCGGAAGTGCGCGAAAAGGAAACACATTTTCATCAAACACAACGTCACAAGAGATGTAAACGCGATTGGTAGGAACATGAAGGCATTGTATCCTTTGTGAAGAGAACTGTACCCCTGGAAGACACATTTTTAGACCGAAACTCTAGCTTACGCTTGTTATATGGGCGAACGTGAGGCCAACATGCACACCCGAACACTTTGAAAAAGTGTAGTCTGGAATCTCTTTGAGCAAGAGTTCAAGCAGATTTTGCTTTTTCAGGAGTCATGAGCGAAGCCTGTTTATGAGAAAACGGGGTGTGGAGAAAGCATCACTCCAAAACCGAAACGGAACGAATGCATGAGCTAGCAAGGTTAGGCCAGTTTCAACAAGATGACGATGCTTACGTTCGGCAGTTCCATTTTGTTGATGTGTATGAGGACAAGACACACGATGCAAAATTCCAAGTTTGTTAAAAAAGGAGTTGAGGTTGTGGTATTCACCTCCCCAGTCAGATTGAACATGGATGATTTTCTGCTTAAGGAGACGCTCAACATGTGCTTGAAACTGGATAAAAACATCGAACACATCAGACTTGCACTTAATAAGATACAGCCAAGTAAACCGACTACAAGCATCAATAAAACTGACATAATAATGGTGTCCACTAACAGACGTCTGGGCATGACCCCATACATCAGAAAACACAAGCTCAAGAGGATGTTTCACAACACGACTAGACTCTGAAAACGGAAGTTGGTGACTCTTGCCCTGCTGACAGGCATCACAAACGGTTTCAGCAGATTTATTGGACACAACTGGTAGTTCATGACGATGCAATACATGACGAACTATAGGAGCCGCAAGGTGACCAAGGCGTGCATGCCAGTGCGTAGGCGACACACGAACACCACTGAACTCCTAAGGAGAAGACTGCATGGATGGTGTGCGCGGTGCATCAAGTGCGTACAAGCCATGGCGAAGACGACCGCTAAGCAGAACGGCCCTTGTGTCCCGATCCTTGATAAAGAAACGAAAAGGGTGAAATTCAGCAAGGACATTTATTATCACGTGTAAGTTGAAGAATAGACAACAAACTACGCGTAGCAGAGGGAACACGAAGAACATTGGAAAGATGAAGTTTGCGAAAATTGTGTGCAAGGAGAGAAGCCTGACCAACATGAGAGATGCGCATACCTGCTCCACTGGCGGTGTGCACCTGATCATGACCACGATATGGCTCCTGAGTAGAGAGTTTGCCCATCTCGCCGGTGAGGTGGTTAGTAGCTCCGGTGTCCATATACCATGTTGGATCAATGGAGTAGTACGGAGTGCGACTATGATCATGACTAGTCACGGCGGCGGCGGCCTGCTTGTCATTTCTTTTGCCATTGTTGCCGAGGCCCATAAAATCTTGCTTGTAGCGACGGTGACAGCGAGAGGCAATGTGGCGCTCAAGGCCACATAGCTCGCAGGCCTGCGGGGCACCACAGGAGGAGCAGCAAGCAACCGGCCGGTTGCCACCCGTGATGGATGGCGCATTGCCACGCGAGGCCGACTGTGAAGACGGTGCCGGCTTGCCACCTGAAGATGAAGACCGCTGAGGTTTGCCGCGAGTCGCGGCATTGGCGGAGGCGAAGCCCGGTGAGACACGGCGTGCCTTGATGCGCTGTTCACGGCCAAGGAGTCGGGCATACAGCTCGTGAGGTGGAAGTGGATCGTCATGGCCATAAACGTTCTCAACAAGATTGTCATAATCATCATCGAGCCCGTTAAGGACGAAAGTGGTGAACTCCTCATCCTGCAGAGGCTGGCCAACCGAGGCCAATGTGTCGGCGAGACCCCGCATCTTGTTGAAGTAGTCCGTGATGCTGAGGTCACCAAGCTTGGTCTCACCAAGCTCGGTGCATATAGAATGAGCACGTGCCTGAGACTGCGAGGCGAAGCTGGTGTGGAGCGTCGTCCACGCCTCCCGGGATGTAGCAGCGAAGATGACCAGCGACGAGACGCTCGGAGTGAGCGAGGACTGGATGGCAGAGAGGATGGCCTGATCCTGGGCCACCCATGTATGATACACCGGGTGATGAGGGGGCGTACACGGGATGGATCCGTCAACATAGCCCTCCAGATAGCGGCTGCGCAGAAGAGGCAACACCTGGCCACGCCAGGACAGGTAGTTCTCCAGCGCGAGCTTCACCGGCAGCAGGTGCGAGAAGTAGAATGGTGATGGCGCCGCGACCTGAGCGGCGTGCGCATGCATCGGTGGTGCGTAGAGACCCATCGACGGGGATGTCTCGGGATGAGGAGCACCCGCCGAGTAGACGCCAGGCGCACCAGGAACGAGGGCGTCGGCACCGTAGTTTGTCGTGGCCCCGTAGGATGGTTGCGGCGGTGCGACCACGAACCCGGACGGCACGGGGTAGGACTGGCGCGGCGACACCGCGTAGGGCTGCTGTGGTTGCGCCAGGTAGGGCTACTACGGTGGCAGCGCCGAGTAGGTCGGCGCCGACGGCGGCTCGTAGTGATGTGGCGAGGGGGCCGCATAGGGTTTGTGATGATGCGGCGCCGCGTAGGACGCCCCTGGCCAGGAGGACGGCGGCGGCTGAAGGGAGCCCTGGGCCACCGGTGGCGCGCCGTACGAGGCAGGAGCGACGCCAGCGGGCAGCTGCGTGACGACGCCGTAGGGCGGCTGCGCGGCAACGCCATGAGACGGCGGTGCAGCAAACTCAGCAGAGGAATCCGCCGACGGATTCGATCCGATCGGGGACTCGGTCGGCGGCAGGGCTCCGTAGGCCCCGCATGGGGCCGAGAGGCAAGGAACGGCGACATAGGAGCGAGGGCCGGCGCGACGGCGGTGGCAGCGACGGAAGTCGGTGCACCGGCGGCGGCGGCGGCGAGAGCCGCCTCCGGGAGCAGCGGAAGACATCGAAACCCTAGTCTGATACCATGTAAAACATAATATGTTGGGAACTTGCTCGACACCCTAAACGGGTGTGGCTCTTTCATTATATAGAGGTACCAAGAGGTACAATACAATGTTACAGTATTAAGAGACTACGTATATATACAGTCTAACACCCAACACACACGTGAACGGCCTGATTGCCATTCACTCGAGGAACAAGACACAACTGATGAAGGGGCCCGGCTGCCAGGCGTGGCACAAGGAAGATGAAGCCCATGGCATCACGCAAATTGTTCTTCACCGGTTCTGGTAGCAACCAGTTGTTCTCCCACCGATAGGATGCTGCCAACTCAAAAGTTGTATCCCTGTACTTCTCTCGTTTCTTCATTTACTCCACTGTATTTGATCAGCTAGGGGTCCCACCCTTTATCAGCCATGCCACTCTCTTCATCTATGCCTGGGCAGCCAAATTCATTGTTTTCACCCTTTTTTAGATGTTTAGCAAGATCCGACCTTGGTTCGTAAATATTTTGGGATCTGACCCGTTTCCTACCGTCAGGGTTGATGGTGATAGGGTATAACTACCTACCGCCGGGATCCCTACCTGTAGGATTGCTGACGCAAGGGACGATAGGTTCTTATACCCTATCATCATCACGTCTTCCTACCATGCGTATGACAAGGAAGATGAAGCGCATGGGATCGTCTAATCACGACATTGCCTTGCAGCGGCCACCTCCCACCCCTTCTGTTCTTCCCCTCCCTATGCTCAATTGTTGTGTCTTGTAGCAAATCCTTAACAACTTGAGTGAGGTTGAAGACTGAGAGTTAACTATGTGATGACAGCAGGATCACATGGAAATAAGATGGCCTTGCGGTGCGCTAGGTGTCACACCGTAGTGGCGCTAATTTCTACACTTGAATTACATCGGGATGGATAAGCTTTTTTTTGTTCGCTTGATCCGGATGTATAAGCTTAACATTTCCATATACAATTGGTGTAATTCTAATAGAAGCAAGAACTATATATCGCATATAGCCAGATGAAAAGGACTTACGCTTCAAGTCAACGCTAGGGGCTGGTCGACCCGCCCAATTTTCGGCCGGTCGCTCCACGGGCCATTGGATAGGGAGAACAGGGCCATTGATTCCATACTCGCTCTCTCTCTCTCTCTGTCATCGCTTACCACTTGGTCAACGCATAGAGAAACACGCGACATCGACGCACTAATCTCTGCCCATGACCGTTGTGCACTTCCACCTCCAACGAGGCACCCCCGCGGGTCACAGCATCATGGGGTGGCTGTCGAGACCCGTCGCTGCATGCGGGAAACCAGGACGTAGTATGCCGGCCATGGGATACAGCACTGCCTCCTCCTGTCATGATGGATGCTGCTTGTTCCTAGCGTTCCGCCTTGCAGCATCTCACGCTGTTGTAGTAGGCCAACCCATCTTCAGTTGCAACAAATGCTGGCCAGCATGATCCACTCTTCCACAGCATCAGCGGTCCTTCGATACCAGCAATATGCAAAGCGGGTTGTAGCTTGTTTGCTCCCTGGGTGCAGCAAAAACAGAGTACCAATGTCATGTCATGCGGTCGACATGGTCGTTGTTGAGGAAAACGCCGGTTCCAGCCACTTGGTCCGCCGGTCCCAGCATTTATGGTGGTTGGTTGCAACATTCAGCTGTCGTACATCATCGCTTACAGGAAACCATGGCGGTCAATTCCTGCAATCAAGGTCGCCGGTTCCAGCAAACAGGGTCGGCGTTTGCAACATCCTTAAACAGAACTGTCGCACATGAGGTCGCAACTTGGCCATGCCTGTAGCACCGGTTCTAGCGAACACGGTCATCGGTTCAAGCAACTACGGCCACCGGTTGTAGCATCCTCCAACAACAGTTTCCAGCGCGAGGTAGACAGCGAGGATTCCAGCAGCTGGCACCACCACAACATTGCAGCATCCTCCATGTAAGAGTAGTGATCTCCCTCTAGATTAATCTCACTCCAACACAAGGTTCAGTACATGATGGTGATTATAGAGGAATGGTTACACTAATGGAGGAAGAACACATGAACTGGAGGAAAGGGAAAGGAAGGAGATAGGGGAGAGAGGTAGCCGCCGCCGCCGGTTCGTTGATCCACTGGATGCTCGTCTCTTCTTGCTGTGAGGCTTATGTAGCTGTGCAGCTGGGCCGGGCCTTCACTTGCAGGGCCGCGCTGGGTGACGGCCTGGCAAGAGACAGGCCGATTCACCGACAGGTAGGGTCGCCATGGCAGGGGGGCTGACATCCCCCCTTCTTAAGATGAGGCTTGGCCCCAAGCCTCAGCACCAAGGAAGTGAGCTGAAGGAGTAGTTTTTTTCTGCTCATGAACCAGCCATTGTCGTGCCACTGAATTGGCATACCAGCACTTACTCACCTCTTGAGATTCATTTGTTTGTATTTTCCCAGGGTCCCATGGAAAACATCAGATAACTGTGTAACGAGTTGATCCCGTGACAACATTGCCAGTGAAGCATCTAGAGTCATGACACCCGAGCTCGCTGGACTCCGAGCGCCTGGTACACTCTGAACTCCATTTCTCATTCCTGCCGGACCTGAATGTAGAACAGCAAACCAACTGCAATATGTTCACCGAGGGCGCGACTACAGTGGTGGTCTTGTCGCTCCCCGGATGCCATGACTTGTGCACATAAGTTGCAGCTTGAGTGACTTCATGCTTGGATTCAGTGATGGTCTTCTTGTCCATTCTGTTGATTCCCTCCAGACCAAGACATGGTACACTCTTACTGATACAAACAGATGCTTTTGCTCGAATTCGAGGGTTCCTATACTTGAGGTAGGGTTGCATTTTGGTTATAATGGTTGCCTCAGCAGCTTCACAAACAATGCGCCTGTCTTGTGAAGATTTCAGAAATAGTGGCATTAGTAGAAGATCAACCGAGTCGGTCATTTGTGGTTCAGAACTGCAGGTTTCCACAGAACTATCTTTGCTTTTTTCCAGCACCACGAATGGAGTAGCGTTGAGATCTTGTAAGACAAGAACAAGCATATGCACAACCACCTTAGCAAGACAAGAGTGATGTTGTTCGGAAGCAGTGGGAAGCTTGACATGCTTAATAAAACTTGAATCAATATTGTCATGCTTCAAGGACCCCAAATGCAAGAACAGGTCGGTGAGTATCCCTCCGTAGCATCCACTGAATTTGTACTGCTACTGCCATGATTCGTACACAAAATCTCCTGTTGCAGTATGTTCGTACAAGCAGAGAGGAATTCCATCAATAAGATGCATAGTCAACAATCCCAACTGATGTAGCTGAAGACAAATCCTGTTACAAGTGACATGTTGCTGAATAGTGGATATATTCACACTTCCGAATAGAGGTAATGCCCAGCTCCAGATTCTGTTAGAAGACTGTGGCCAAATTTCCCTAGAAGGAAACTGAAAATCATGCAAAAGACATGGTCTACTAGCAGTTGTTTTCCTCTCGGAGCTAAGTGGCTTTGCAACTTTCCACCAATATTGTTCAGAGCATTTAGGGAAAACAGACTGAGTGTTGAATTGCGCTCTCTTTGACCCAGCCTCACAACAATTGTTTGGCTCAGTGGAAACCAAGGAAGTAGGCTGCCCAGAAAGCCATGGTTGTCGCTCAACTACTGAAACTAGAAGAACTTGCCCTCGGGCATGATGTAACAATTGTTGTGTTGTGCTCTTATTTTTTTGTTGATGGTGAGGTCGCCATGGCCGTTGCAGTTCAAGATTAGCAGACCATAAGTAGTCTTCAAGGAAGTACAGCACACCAACACCTGATGGTCGCAGCCTTTGTGATTTGATTTCTCTATGAGTCATGTGACTCTTAAGGCATCCCTTGTCCAACCAAAGATTATCAGACATCAGAAAAATACTTTCTGAATATTCCTCCATGCCAATGTCAAGTGTACTGAAGGTCAAGCTCATAAGCTGAATCTTCCTTTGCAATTTCTCACCCATAGAAATAGTACACACAGTAGCATGCCCCGGTATGTGATGCTCGGACAAGTTCCAATGCTCGTGGGTTTTGCACACAAGATTTCTAGTAGTATCCAATTTCCTGGACTGCTCATCGGTAGCTAGAAACAGGTCCTCCCAATATTTAACTGAACCCAGATCAGGGGCAGATGTAGTTGCATGCCAACACAAATTGCTAACACTGGAACATAATTTATGAGGGAGCACAGTTTTGGGTAGTTCTGACTGCACACGTACTGCTCGACAATCGTAGGCAAAATATGGTAGCTTCGGCTGAACATTTTTCTGACTGAACTCAAACCTCAGTTGTACATCTTGAGCACAAAGTTCATAAGAGGGATGCACAAAGCAGACTGCGAGTATCCGTATGTATTTTCCAAGTAGACTGAACCTGAACAGTAGATGTGCATCTTGAACACAAAATTCATGAGAGGATTGCATCGGAAAGATAATTGACCGCCTTTCCACAACACCCAGGTACAGACCACCGATAATTTGCATTATTGGCTGACTCACAACAGGAATATCTCTTGGCAATTTTTCAGCCCTAGGAAAACTACACACGGCAGCATGTTCAGAAAACTTCCAATGTTCCTGCTCAAGAACAACTGTAAACTGATGCTCAATAGGTTCCAATGAACAAACAACATTAACACTGATAGTCACCAGTGAAGCAAAATTATCAAGAGTAGAATAGTATTCATCTGGAAGCTCACACTTGGGTAATTCCGACCACATTGGTGTTGCTTGGCCATTGCTTGAAAACGACGGCCATGGTAGTTTCAGCTGCATACTTTGCGAATACTTCCAAGATTCTCTCAACGAATTCAGAACACCAGAAAAATGCTCCATCGCAAAAGTATCTTGTGCCAGCAGCCCAACGTGCTTCCGATATAGTTCATGAGAGCAAGTTAATGACGGCCACGGCCGTTGCTCCTTTCCATCTCCAGGATCTCTCCAAAACGATGGCCATGGCTTCGGTCGTAACACCATCCATGAGGGTGTCACAGCTTGGTGGAGCACATACCTCAGTAGTTTGGCGTTGTGACGAGAGTATTTCGTCGAACAGGTGGTCAACATTGGTGCCGAGAGGCCGCTGGGAATGATGAGTATGACGCTTGGGCGGACGGCAAGTTTGAGGGCGACGTCTGACGTAGCGGCCACGAGTGTGTACTCCTCCGGTCCTGCAACAGCGACGCCTCGGGTGTTGTCGGGGGAAGACTTGGGTGACGAAACGTGGACGTGGAGCAGCGGGTTGGTGCTGGCCGTCACATGAATGTTGAGGGCGCCGAACTTGTCGCTGAGGTCGATGAAGTGCTCGGGGCAGATAGTGGTGACCTTGTTGGCGCTGTTGGTGGCGACAACTTGGTTCGAGCCATCCGTCGAACAGGTGATGTGCCCCATCGTGACACCGGCAGGGGGCACGTAGTGGGTGACCGCGAGCACTTCCTGAGCCTTGGTGGTGGAGCTGGAGACGTCGGGAACGGCCGCCGACGAGGCGTGCGTCGTGGTTGAGGCCGCCGGATCAACAAGCGGGGTAACCACCGGAGGGGCACCCGTGCTTGCAATACCCAATGCTGAGCTCATCTCATCTGCCTGGGCGCATAACATCTCTAGATACCACAACAACTGCTCCTTGGCAGTCATGGCATCCCACTCTGGTGGTTTGACGGCAGGCATGGTATCGTCGTCGGTGGAATTGTAGGAACTGGGAGAAAAATTTGATGGGGAAGGGTGGTGCCTGGCTCTGTATACCAGATGTAAGAGTAGCGATCTCCCTCTAGATTAATCTCACTCCAACACAAGGTTCAGTTCAGTACATGATGGTGATTACAGAGGAATGGTTACACTAATGGAGGAAGAACACATGAACTGGAGGAAAGGGAAAGAAAGGAGATAGGGGAGAGAGGTAGCCGCCGCCGCCGGTTCGTTGATCCACTGGATGCTCGTCTCTTCTTGCTGTGAGGCTTATGTAGCTGTGCAGCTGGGCCGGGCCTTCACTTGCAGGGCCGCGCTGGGTGACGGCCTGGCAAGAGACAGGCCGATTCACCGACAGGTAGGGTCGCCATGGCAGGGGGGCTGACACTCCAGCTCCGGTTCAAGCACTTCCACCAGCTGGTTCCAGCTTCTCCCGCTGCCGGTCGTAGCCCACGTGCTTCACTGGTTGTAGCATCGATAGCCACTCGGCCTGTAGACTACTTGGAACGTCCTCTTCGTTGCAGGGCAGGGCACAACTCGTAGATGGGAGTGTCAGTGTGTCACATACGTCATATCACGACAGTAGGCCTTGCAGCCGGCCAGTCGCCCGGCGTCCGTAGAGCATCTGCCACAGCCCACAGACGCTTGCCTCCACAGCGCCTACAGCAATGTGAGCATTTGGGTGGAGGGGGAGACAGGGTAGCGGTGTGCTGGGGAGTCGTAGTGAACTGGAGTAGACGAAGAAGGTCCTTGGCGGATTAGCTCCAGGAGCAAGGAGAGATCAAGGGGATCGAAGTAAAAGAGGAATAGGAGAGGTTCGTGTCGATCCAGTGAAGAGCTAAGCCAAGGACGCTCATAACCACCGTACGTATGGTCTGGGAGCTCACGGACCGAACCAATCGTTCGCGCTCGATGGGGAGGGGATCGTACCACCTCCACCGTGTCTTCTTTCCCCACTCCTTGCCTCACCGCATCATCCGTCCGGACCGCGGCGTCGACCAGTATAACATGAATGAGTAGAACCGATCGAATAATTTTTTTTCCACAAGGACAATATCAAGGTTGTGAGTCGACAAACTATGAAATGTACTGGTCAACTTCACGTGACCACTGACCAATGCTGCGTAATACTATTAAACCTTTCTTTACTGCTGAATGTTAAAAGTGAGTGGCACAACATAACTTATATTCTACTAGATGCAGATAATTTTTATTTGTCTAACATACTACCACACTCTATATTATGAAATACAGTGACAATGGCGCATGCACCATTATTGACCATATGGTAAGTACTTTGCTGCAATTATATAGTAAGTATCATATCATATTAAATATGGATAGATTTAGCAAGATATTCTTTAGGCTAAATCATACTACTGGAATTAAGGTGTAATATTAAGTTCATCCAATGGTTGATATTGTTCAGCTCAAAGTTTATTTTGGGGATAGCCTAGTAATTTCTGCTAGGCTAATGTTGAGCTCTAGAAATTCGATAAACCAAGCCACAGCAGTCCGACCCCGTCCCTCGCATCGGCCCCGCCCTGGGCGACTAGGGGGAGTATAAACACTAGGCGGCACCGCCGCCACCCTCTTCTCCTCCCCTCCTCGTGTCGCCGTTGGATGATGCCGTCGAGTGAAACCCATGTGGCAGATGCCGGCAGCAGGGGGTTCTTCTCCCGGCTTCCCTTCCTCCGCAGGGGGCGGATCTGGCGGTTGCCGGCAGTGCCTAGTGGGCCACGGCGAGAAGTAGCGTGGTTCACGTTGATAGGGCTCGAGTACTGGTGTGGTGGGCTAAGGCAGCAGTGTGACGCCCAGTTGGACGTGCTCTAGGAGGCAGGATGTTGTTTGTTCTTCGAGTGGCGCTTGCCCCTCTTCTAGTGGCTGGGGCTCGAAGAGGCAAGCGTATGAGGAGGCATGGCGGCCATTGAGCGGCGGCTCGAGCTAGCGGAGTTCCAGTGGGGAAGCTCGGACATGGGACGACATCCCTTGAGGGTCGGCGTCGTCGGATCTGGAGCTCTCAGGTCATACCCGTGGAGGCCTGCTGCCCTTGCTATGCATTGATGCATGACTTTGGTGGTGGCGTATGTGCAGGTGGCACATATGCGGCTGTCTGAGTGTTGCCGGTTTGCCCCATCCCTAACCGCCTCATCGGTTTTGGCAGCAGGATCTAGGGGGATCAGGCCCTCGTTGCCGGCTCTCTCCTAGTCACGTGGATCGGTGTTCCGGTCCTATGCCAGTGTCCCCCTGCAAAGAAGTGGCGTTGGGAGGACATCGTGGGCTCGCGGTTTTGCGGAGGTGGTTTTGGACGTGGGGGCAGCGGTCCCGGTTGGCGGGCTACATGGGCTAGCTTCTCGACGAACCCTGGGTGGCTACTGTTGGCGGCATTCTTTGACCAAGAGGTTGGCTAGGTGCATTGTGGTGGGTAATCATGGTGTACCGCTAATCCTCGATGGTAGGTTAGCTTTGGTCTGGATCTGGTGATAATAGTTTGTCATGATGGATCCCCGTCATGGTGTTTCTTTGATGTGGTGGGAGTTGGGGTCAGGCAAAAGCTTTGCGCCATGGCGCGGCGGTGATAACACCTGTGGGTGTTGTGTTCCTCTTGGGGCTCCTCTGTGGATCTCTCCTTTCCCTCCGGATCTCAAGGTAAAATTCCCTGTCCAGCTGGCGTGGCAGCGGCGGCGGTGCTTCACGTGGTCATCCTCTTGTGGGCGTCGTCGGTGAGATTGGGTCCTCCTTGTGAGTGATGGTGGGTCTCATGTGCTTCTTCTCGACAACCTGTTGGGGCTTTAGCGTTCTCGCCTAGTTTTGTCGATTTTCCTTCTCACCAGCTTTTGAAGATTTCCTCAATCCCTTGTATCGGTGTGGTGTGCCTTTATTTATAAAGGGTTGCGAAAGCTTGTATCGAGAGAGACAGAATGTTCAGGTCTACTTTTACTTCTTTTAGATGTTCGACGTGTGATTCGTGTAGTCCGCAGAATCTTGTTTTAATACTTCTTTGCCAGGGTTTTGAATTCAAGACCTCTTGGCTTGGATACTATATAGAATTCAGGCTCCAACTAATTCATTCAAAAGTCCGGACTGATGAAAAGAGGTGGGCAATATATTTCAACAGTTTGTCTCAACACCTCGTTCCAATCAGGGAGCTTGCCATGCGGAATTCCAGCACTACGAAATATCAAATTCCTTGTACAGATATACCAGCTAGAGCAAAGCATTCATTATTAACCCAGCCACACTGACTGGATGTTTCGCTAGTGATGTTTGAAAGCCAATTTGGAATTCAAGCCTACACAAGCTATATCACCTTATCTACTGAGAACTAATGATGTAAATTGGAAGAGGAGGCCATCGAGACAGCGAGCACCCTATTCTACCTCTCGGTAATGGCATAACATGCTCGGTGGCGCGGCCAAAGTAGAACAACCTATTCTCCGGCTCCCTTGCACCCAGGCCCATACCCTCGGCAGCTCTCCTGTCACCACCGCGTTCACCCCCAACCAGCATGAACGGCAGCGCCAATGGCCTTCCTCCAGCCGTCGCTTGGGGCTTGGACTATCCAACGAAAGGATCTACAGGATTTTCAATTGTCGACTGCCCAAAGTGCCCCTCACATTAGGGATGGAACATAATGGATTTAGTTCATTTTGACAAGGTACATTAACAAATCATAATAAAAATGAAATCAAAAGTATCTAAAACTATTTCCTCTTGCACCAAAGCAACGCTCAAACCTATTGGCTGGTTCCGCGTGCTGTTGAAACTTCGTTGTGCTGTTGAAACTTCAATCTCAACTAACTCATCATCTTCTGGTCTTCCTACTATTCTTTTCTATATTAATGACTGGCCATATAACTGAGACGTACATAAGACCATGTATCTACGACAGCAAGTGGGATTAGTTGCACACTCTTTAATGCCAAGATGAGTAGATCGTAGTGAACTACCGTGTCTCGTATGAGTTTATCCTATAACTGATGGTTAATTCTCTGCATGAGATGCATGAGAAGCTTGTAGATACCATGAAAGCAATGTTACTAGGGTGTAATACCACATTGAAAGAACAGGAAGTGTCAAAGGAATATTTTTTGGCGAATGCAGGGAAAAATTAAGTGCCCAAGGTGAGTTGTGCTAAGGGTATGAAACTAAGGGTAAGAAGATTGTTAAGGATGAAACCAAGGAGATCAAAAACAGGTTGCATCACCTTCAAAGTAAAGAAACTTTGTAAAATGGTAAATCTTTACCTTAGTTGAATTTCTTCACTAGTCATTGATAAAGCTCCTCCGTGAAGCCATCTAGAAATAACTAATATTGGATAACAGAAAACATATTCTGACAAATGAGAAATACGTCACCATATTTACACCATGTGTTATACTGTTGAGCCTCACCAAACATGACATGACGTCGAGGGGAGGCATAGGTTCTAGGGGATTCTTTCCAAAAGATATCATGGTCAATGATTATGGATTTTACAGCAAAACATGGGCCTAGTGGGCTTTGCTCTTGTGATTTTTGTCTCAAAAAAAAATCTTGTGATTATTGGCTCCTCCCAGCGAACGCATTGGCTACCGTCGTATGCGCCGCACAGACCTTAACGCGCGCTTGCTTGACATGTCATCTTTTGAAAAATCATTCGCTACAACACAAAAGTTGCGCGAATGTATCTTGTTCAAACACTACCCACAAATTGCACTAGCTCGCGCCACATGCTCCTCGTCTGAGACTTGGGATTGAATCCTGAGTCCTTTTTTTACTAGTGTTCCGTGCAAAAAGAACATGATAATTTTTTAGCTCTATAATTGATACACAATATGGTAAATATCAATCCCAACCATGTCCATACAGAGGACTATGGCTGGATACAACAGCTATAAATGACATATGCATCGTTGCAACTACTCGATACCCAACGAAAATGCAAGTTGCTGATAGTAGCCAACGAAAATGCAAGTTGCAAATCAGTAGTAGCTTGTGCAATTCAATATTTTGTGGTTCTAAGTGACTCCTTTAATTCAGTAGCTTGTTAGCTTACTGAGAGAGTACTTTGTTTTTTGACGTTTAAGAGAATGGTAGGTCTAAGGACAACAAAATACGGACGCAAGATCAAGGGTGGCCAGAAGTTTCAGAGATGGACGATAAACGGCGTGACGCTGTGATGTGAGGAAGGTGTAGAGGAACTGTGGCTAGGCATCCCTGCGTGGCACATATCATAAGCTACACCCTCGCCAATACCTGTCTAGCTACTTTGCACCAGCATTGCTCGTCGTGCCTTAGTTCGTCTGAGAAAACGTGATCGCCTTAAGCCAATCTACAAAACAAATGTCATGCAACTAATTTCTACAGCAATCAATGATCTGCTGGTAGTTAAAAATGGCTTACCTTGCTTCCAAGAGTTCCAGCGGCCGGTGCTCCTGTCAGTTCAGCAATTCTGCTATGAAATTTTAAGCTATTTCTAGGAGTAATTAGTCTGCAAAAAATAATTGAGTTACCCTTTTTGAAAATTTGGAAAAGGTGGTCCACGAAAAATCCTCTTTTTATTTTTTTATATAGAACCTACGTTAAGGACATGGCCTACTGCCATGCTCTTGGCAAGGATGAACACAGTATATTAATTGGTCCTTTAATTATTGAACAGTTGCTTACTAGTTAAACTATGTTCTGGTTTCAACTTTTTTTTTGTTCAAAAAGGAGGTTAAAATCACCTGCCTCTGCATCATTTTGATGCACACATCCGTATTTATTAAAGTAGATGCGTGACAGCAAGGCCAAACTCATCAGCAAATGGAGTACATAAAAATATCAACTACGACCGAACAATTACAACTATGTCGACTTCTTCCGCAGCAACGCCTTGAAGGGATAATAGCCCTCACGCCACAGTCGTCATGGAGAGAATGTCTTCAACAAGATAATGACGCAGGTTCGCCAGCTGCTGAGCCCATCCAGCAAAGGCCAAAACAAGGGTTTTCGCCCCTTCCAAAGACCATCTTGACTACGGATCTTTCGACTGTTGCGCCTGCCAGTTCTCTCCACGCTAGGTGATGATGTCTCTAGCAGATGGGTTTCTGTGACTAACACTTTATTCAGCTGGCTAATATGCTTTTTGTGCCGGCCTGTTATATGCTATGCTAAGTAGTCTTGCATTTCAGACGGTACAATAATTCATGGTCGTGCACGCGTCCTCAATACAAGAGCCACACAATCTTCTGTTATCTAAAGACGACAGTTTCGTACGAAACATTTCCATGGGAGCCATGGTCACATGCCCTTGGTTAATCAGGTTGTTGTAGCCTAGGTAGTACTGCACGTAAGCTAGGTAACACACAGTGGATTCACAAGCAAGGACAAATGAAAAAATAATGACCTGCAGTAGTATGGTACTCTGAAATATACTGAACCTTCACTACTTTGTGTGGTTGAGATCGCCCATCTACCTTGAACACTTTCCCTGCCCATAAGAGGATCTCACGAAAGGCAGGGGCTTGTCCTTTTCCTTTCTAAGGCCCCATTTTCATCAAGACTATATCAGGCCTTCAAGCGCATATATATGCATGCAAGTGTGTAATGTTTGGCCAACACCACCTGCACTTACTTTTTGTCCATAAAAGATTGGGTTCACGGTCTAGTAGAACCGTTGCATAAAGCAAAATATATATATACTTGCGACCATCTTCTCTGTTGCCAGGGAACCATGACCACCAACTAGAGCAGTTTTGTTTTTCACTTGCATTGGAATTGGATGGATCGACCTGTTTTTCCTTTTCCACGCATTATGGAGGGGTTGTACTAGCTAAGATTGGGATGCATTGGGAATTTGGGCTAGAGGTGGACCTGAGATACCTGGGGATATTTCTTTACAGAAATGTCACTGAGCAAACTTTCCGCAGATATAATTTTAGCACCGCCGTGTTTTTGTTGTACGTTCAGTTCGTGCGTCCATGCGCGTACGATCATGACTTGAGTTTGTTTGAGCATCTCAATACACACGTGGAGGGCCTAATTGACCATTCAGTCGAGGAACAACACACAACTGAAGATGGAGGACTGGTTGCCAGGCCCCAGGCGTGGCACAAGAAAGATGAAGACCATGGCATCGTCCGATCACGAGATTGCCTTGTGGCGGCCACGAACCTCCCACCCCTTCTCTTCTTCCCCTCCCTAGGCTCCCTCGATTGTAGTGTTTTGTAGCAAATCATTAACAAGTTGAGTGAAATTGTAGACGGAGAGTTAACTGTGTGATGACAACAGGATCACGTGGAAATAAAAAGGCCTTGCAGTGCGCTAGGTGTCACGCATTTTTATGTCGTGCTAGAGTTGAATTACATCGGGATGGATAAGCTTAACATGTCCATATACAATTGGTGAAACTCTGGTAGAAGCATGTCAACTGTGCGAGAACTATAACTCGCATATGGCGAGATGAAACGAGCTTTGGCTTTAAGGATTGACCTTCACACTCCCAGTACTAGGCCAGCCCGTATTGTTCAGTCGCTCGCGATTAGCTCGCTCCCTTCGGTTTTCTATTGTTTTTGTTCTTTCGTCACTTGTTGTGTTTTTTTAGGTTTTCTTTGTTGTTTCACGGTTTTTTCTGTTTTTCGTTTTTCCTCACATATTTACTTTTTGTTTCCTTGTCAGTTTTCTTGTTTTCTGTTTTCTTTATTTTCTTTTTTGCATTTGTTTTTTCAGGTTTCTTCTTGTTCTCTATTTTTAGTTTTTTCTTGTTTTCTATCCCCATTCTTATATTTTTTTTCTTCATTTTGTCATGGGTTTTCTTCATGTCTTTCATGGTTTTCACTGTTTTACTTTTTCTTTCGTTTTGATTGTGTCTTTCTCACATATTCACTTATTTTTTTTGCTTGTTTATTTCTTTCTTCATTTTTAAGTTTTTTCTGGTTTTGATCGACTTTCTATGTTTTTACTTTCTTTTTCTTGGTTTCCTATGTTTCTATTCATTTGCATTGATTTTATCCGATTAATTTTATGGTTTTTGCTTTTTTGGCTTTCTTTCCTTTCCTTTTTGGTTTTTATTGTATTTCTTCATTTTTCTTTGTTTCTTTATCGTTTTTTCATTGGTCTTGTTTTGTTAAACACCTGGCCACTTTTTTCAATACACATTTAATATTTTCCATACATAATGTACATTTTTCAGCCATGGAAACATAGTTTTTATACATGTTTAAATCTTTTTAAATATATGATTAGCAGTTCTAAAAAACTTATATTATTTTATGTTCTACTCTTTACGATACACATTGTAAATTCTAGGTATATATCTTTCAAATACAATTTTTAATACAGGTTTAACATCTTTCAAATACAAAATTAACATTTTTTGAATACATGGTCAACATTTTTTAGTACACAGTAAACCTTTTATTTGTTGAATTAATGCTCCAGCAGACTCATTCAAAAGTCCAAATTGATGGCGAGAGGCAGGCAATATATTTCAACACTCCCCTGACGTTTAGGCTATTTTAGTCCTTAGACGTGGAATCGATGTAAGCCGCAGAATAATTTTTTAAATACTGCGTTGGCAATGTCTTGAACTCAAGACCTCTTGACTCTCATACCATATTAAATTAAAGCCCTCGCAAACTCATCCAAAACCCTGAACTGATGGAAAGATGCAGGCAATATATTTCAATATTATTAATGAAAAAAACATTTTTTTGCACACAATGTACATTTTTCGTATACGTCAGGAACCTTTTTATATACATATTTAACAGTTTTAAATACAAAATTTTCTTTTTAAAAATATATGTTTTTCAATGTGTACTTTTATTCTAATGTACGTTTTACATTTTTCGTAAGCACTTAAAACATTCTTTTATACACATTTAATTTTTTTTAAATAGGTAATCAAATTTGTTTTATGTATTTTCGTATTTATGACAAAATTGTTTTCTAAACTCATTTAATATTCTTAAAACGCTTACTAACATTTTTCAAATACTTTATTAAGATTTTTTCCAAATGCTTGATAATTATTTTAAATAAAACTAATGTTTAGTTTTTTTGTAATATATAGATATATAGAATATTTGTAAGTAAAAGAAAATTATAAAAAATAAGCAAAAATAAAGAAAACTGAAAACAAAAATAATAAACGAAGTTGTGGCATGTGTCCTCACGTGCATCAGGGCTGGCTAACCACGTGCTTGCCTTCACACGAGGGTTCCCTATGTCACGCTATCAGGGAGATATAGAGGCGCCATTCTCGCTTCATACGAGATGGGCTGGCTCAGGCGTGCAGCCTCATTTCACCTTTTTAATTTTGGTTTTTTGTTTTCTTTTTTAATTTTGTTTATACTTTAAATATTATAAATAAATAAATTAAAAATATCACTTTACCTAAAAATTTTAAACATAATGTTAAATGAACATATGAAAAATGTTAAATGTGTATCGAGAACATATTTAGCATAAGTACGAAAAATGTATACAAAAAATATACAATGTGTGTAAAAAAGTTTGATCATGCATTTAAAAAATAATCAAGAATTTGAAGAAAATGTCAAACAAGTATTTGAAAGAATGTTCTTCAATCATTTGAAGAAACCGAACAAAAAGAATGGAAACGGTCAAAACCGAGGAAAAACTACAAAAGGCAGGTGCTACAAAATAATAAATGAGACGGCTGGGCTAAGCCATGTGCTGCTACTTCTTGGGCCTTGGCTTGCACAAAAGCTACTGAAGGCAGCCGTTACAAATAAGAAAGGAGACGGGCATGTTATGACAGCAACTAATTGAGGGGTGCCCCTTGCATAGCTTTTAAAGGGTCACTTTTTGTGGCTATCAGCGTGTCAGTTGGCACGCTCCCAGATGCCATCACATATCGCATGTTGGGGACTCCCTTCAGAATTTTTTGGGTTTTTAGGTTTTGCCTGATTTTGCCTAGGTTTCGGACAAAAGAAATATCAAAAAGATTGCACGAAAAATCATTTCTTCCGCAAGATGCCTATATTTGCATCTCGTGGAGGCATGTGTTTACTTCCACGAAAGGTACAGGTTTGCTTCCGCGAGTGTGCCTCTCGGGAAGAGTGAAAAAACATTCTTTCACGAGAGGCAGACATTTGTTTCTCCTGGAGGCACGGTTTTTCTTCCGCGAGAGGCACAACTATGCCTCTCGGAAAGGATAAAGAACCTTTTTTTGCGAGAGGCACAAATTTGCATTTCTTTGAGGCACACGTTTGCTTACACGAGATGCATAGCTATCCCTCAGGGAAAGAAAAAAACTTTATTTTTCTTTCACCGAGAGACCGATTTGCTTCGCGTGTAGGCATTTATTTGCTTCCAAGTGAGGCACACCACGAATATATGGCTGATATAAAGGGGAAATGGAAGCAGAGTTCCTTCCACATCACGAATTTTAAATAGGAAGAGAGATACGCCAAAGTATGGGAGGGGCCAGCTTTTTTCTTCACTGCACCAAGTTGATCGCCACAGGGTAGTTGGAGATTCTGAGTCTAGCCATAGTATTAGCGGAGGCTCTCTTTCCAACCCTTCCAGTCTTGCAACCGCCACCGACACCTGCTCTCTAGCAGGTCCTGAGGAAAGAGCCTGCATGGCGCAAGGGTAAGCCCCAAATTTCGCCGCACGGCCAGCATACCAATGGTTGAAACACAAGTCATTTCCTGTCTTCCAAAGAGTCCACACAGCAGTAGCATGAATAACATTATGGGCTGTGTGAATATTATTGGATTTACACCAGGAAGAGAGGTTCATAAGATCATACACCTCCCTCAGTCCTGTTAGACTACCAACCACTCTCATGATTCAACCGCAACCGCACAATCAAAAAAAGAGATGTTGACAAGTTTCCAACCGCAACCTTGTACTGTCGCACATCAAACTACACTCGGTGGGACTAGGGGTATTATCTCTCCGGAGAGCCCCGAACCTGGGTATGTCTTGCGTCCCGCGCTCGCTCATGCCAACCCCGCGTTTGTTGCCCACCAGTGCCCTTGAGCGTCATCCTCTCTTTAGCCATCCCATGGCATCTACCGTGCACACAACACGACAGTTGGCGCCCACCGTGGGGCAGCTCGAGGAGCAGGCTAGGAGCATGCTTCAGACGGGGCCCTTCTCCTACTCCGACGAGTCCGTCGTGCTGGCGAGCAACGTCGTTGAGTCGACGCACTCGCCGCCTCCTTCGCCACGCTGCGCATCTTTGATGCGCCCATGGCCGACAAGTACCCCAGCGAGGTACTCAGCTACTCCGACTCCCCCTCTCCCTCGGCGGTGGCATTTCCGCCGGGGCAATGGACGTCCACATGGAGGTCTTCGTCACCGGCGACGACGCCTCCTCATCATCGAGCAAGACGAGGAAGGCTGCCGAAGCTAGGGCCGCAGCGGAACGGACCGAGCCGGCCAATCCGTTGCGCACCGCGATGCAGAGCCTCCGCGTCCCCATCGGCTCCGACATCGACGCCACCAACGTCGCTGAGGCTCGAGCACAACTCGAGGAAAGGCGTCAGCAGATGCTGGAGCTGACCGAGACGCTCGCCGCCACCCAACATCGCCTGGATTCCGCTCAGCTGGAGCGCAATGCCGCCTACGGACTCACACCCGCCGCGGCCAAGCCGAGCCGGGTCGCCGACGTGCGCGCCTGGGAAGGAGCAATCGGTCAGGCCCTCGGCGCCGTCCGACCGTTTACGAGGACCCAGCGAAGAACATGCGTGCTGCCCAGGCAGCCGCAGTCGACCTGGATCAGCTCACGGGCGAAGAACAGAGGGAGCGCATTGGTGGATGTGCGACCTCCTCAACGCGGCCAACGCCGAGCAGGACCGCCTCAACCAGCTCGCCAAGCCGGCCGGATCCGGCTCCGCCCGCGTCGCCGGACCCGACGAACTTCAGCACACAGAGTCCTCGCCACCCGGCAAGGCACACTCCGGCCGAGCCCGGACTCGGTGTGACCCGGCCGCCACGGCCGCCGGCGGTTTGGGCGATGAGCCCATCACGGAGATCCAGCGCGGACTCGGCTCCAACCGACCCAGCTGGCCGGCGTCCGGCTCCAACCGACCCAGCCCCCCATGGCCTGGTCGCCAGTTGACTCGGCCCGCGCGCCATCGACGACGCCGACGCTCGCCACCGCCTCGACCAGCTCGCTCACTCCTTGGAGGTGGAGGAAAGCGACGCTATCAGGCCGACGTGCTTGGGCCCGCGTATCCGGGAAGAGCCCTGTTCCAAAGGGTTCATGCTTCCCCGCGACACCCCCAAGTACAACGGGACCATGAAGCCGGAAGATTGGCTCATCGACTACACCACCACCATTGGCATCACCGATGCCAATCGCTGACTCGCCGTGCGCTATGCACCGCTCATGCTCGAGGGGTCGGACCGCACCTGGTTGAACAGTCTGCTGATGGGCAGCGTCAACAGGTGGGTCGATTTTGAGCAAGCCTTCGTTCGCAACTTCACGGGGACCTACAAGCGATCCAGCCGCCCTAGCCAGCTCGCCATGTGCATACAAGGGCCTACGGAGACCGGTCGCGAGTACCTCGCACACTGGACCGAGCTCTGAAACAGCTGCGAGGGCGTCCATGAAGTCCAAGCAATCCAGTACTTCGTCAACGGGTGCCGAGACGGCACCCTCCTCAAGACAAGCTCTTACGTTCCGAGCCGGCCACCATGGCCGCGCTCATGGTGACGGCGGACAAATACGCCAACACTGACTCTTCCATGAACATGCAGGTAGCAATGGATGAAGCCGGCAAGGCGAAGCCGGTTCCCCCTCCAAAGCAGGCCGGCGAAAGCGGCCGGCAGCAGCATCACCAACCGGCGCAGCGCTACGACAACCGGCTCGTCGCGGCCACCGAGCCCGCGGCGGACCCGACAGCCAAGCGCCGACGGACCAGCAAGATGGCGTGGCATCCCGCCATGAGCTTCGAAGAGATGCTCGACGCCCCCTGCAAGCACCACAGCGGCGCAAGGCCGTCCACGCACATGATTCGGCAGTGCGGCATCACCAAGCGCATCATGAGGGGCGACGTCCCGCCTGCTTCGGCTCCAGCTCCAGGTGCAGGACAGCCGCCTTCGCCTCCAACGCCGCCTCCAGCCGGTGGAGCAATGCGCGACGACACCTACCAGGACTAGAACACGGCCTATATCGTCTTCACCAGCCTCGGCGATGAAAAGCGCAGCGAGCGCCTCCTTTGGCAGGAGGTGAACACCGTCGTCCCGGCCAAACCAGATTTCATGCACTGGTCGGACCGCCCAGTCACCTGGACCCGGGAGGACCACCCGGCAGTCGTGCCGAATCAGGGTGGCTATGCCCTCGTCCTCAACCCCACCATCGTCGCACGACGCACGTGCAAGTTTTCCTGAGTGCTCATCGACGGCGGTAGCCGCATCAACATCCCCTACCAGGACACGATTACCAAACTCGGCCTCAAGGCCGAGGACCTCGAACCGACCCGAACAATCTTCCCCAGCATCGTACCCGACCTCTCCTGCTCTCCCATTGGCCGGGTTCGGCTCGACGTCCTGTTCGGTGACACCAACCATTTCCGGCGCGAACCAATATGGTTCGAGGTGGTGGACTTGTCCAGCGCGTACCACGCGTTGCTGGGACGACCTGCGCTCGCCAAATTCATGGCGGTCCCCCACAACGCGTATCTGAAGATGAAGATGCCGGGTCCGAAGGGCCTCATCACCATTACCGGCGACTAACCCAAGTCCCTGTAGTGCGCCCGAGATGCGCCAAGTTGGCCGAGTCGCTGGTCATTGCCGAGGAGCAGCGCCAGCTCGACAGGATCGTCGCCATGGCGGGCGAAGCCTCGGCCGCATCGATCCCAACCAAGGACCCAGCTGACGAGGCCGCCTTCAAGCCTTCCAAGGAGACCAAGAAAGTGAAGCTGAACCCGGAAGATCCCAGCTGCAGCAAGTACGTTGTCGTAGGCGCCCGCCTCGACAGCAAATAGGAAGGCGAGCTCGTCGTGAAGACCCGGCCGACGACGTGAAGACGTCCTTCATCACGCCCTTTGTGACATATTGCTACGTCACCATGTCGTTTGGCTTGAAGAATGGCGGTGCCACCTTCCAGCGCTGCATGCATAAATGCCTGCTGCCACAACTCGACCACAATATCCATGTTTACATGGACGGCATCATGGTGAAGACCAAGCAGCACCTCACTCTCCTCGATGATTTGAAGGAAACATTCGCCAACCTCCGCGAATACAAGGTCAAGCTTAACCCGGAAAAATGCGTTTTCGGCGTCCTAGTCGGAAAGATACTCGGCTTCCTCGTCTCGGAACGCGGCATTGAGGCGAACCCAGAGAAGATCAAGGCCATTGAGCGCATGCGCAGGCTGGATCGGCTGCGCGATGTCCAGAAGTTCACCAGCTGTTTGGCCTTGGTCAGCCGGTTTCTAAGCCGGCTGGGCGAGAGGGCGCTCCCCCTGTACCAGCTGATGAAGAAGATGAAGTCGTTCGAATGGAACGACCACGCGGACTAGGCCTTCTGAGACCTCAAGCACATGCTCTCCACTGCACCAGTCCTGGCCGCGCCAGCCGACAAGGAGCCGCTGTTGCTCTACATAGCCGCGACCTCACGGGCGGTCAGCACAGTGCTGGTGGTCGAGCGACTAGAGAAGGGCAAGATCCAAGCCGTCCAGCGCCCAGTCTACTATCTGAGCGAGGTGCTCTCCAACTTCAAGCAGAACTACCCGCACTACCAGAAGATGTGTTCCAGCGTGTACTTTACCGCCAAGAAGCTGGAGCAGTACTTCCAAGAGCACATCATCACCGTGGTCAGCATGACTCCCATCAAATAAATCATCGGGTGCAGGGATGCCTCTGGCCGGGTCGCCAAGTGGGCGCTCCAGCTGGCCTGCCACACCATCCTCCACGAGCCACGCACCACGATCAAGCCACAGACCCTGGCCGACTTCCTCGTCGACTGGACCGAGACCCAGTACCTACCGCCGCCCCCTGACTCGACGCACTGGCGCATGAACTTGGACGGGTCCAAGATGCGACTCAGCCTAGGGGTCGTTATTGTGCCATCGTCCCCAAAGGGCGACCGACTCCGCTACGCACTCCAGATCCACTTCGCCGCCTCCAACAACATCGCCGAGTACGAAGCCCTTGTGCACGGCCTCCGGCTTGCCAAGGAACTCGGCATCCGGCGCATCCTGTGCTACGGCGACTCGGACCTGGTGGTACAACAGTGCTCCGGCGAGTGGGACGCCCGCGATTCCAACATGGCAAGCTATCGCTTCCTCATCCAAAAGCTTTCCGGGTCCTTCGAGGGCTGCGAGTTTCTCCATGTTCCGCACGCGGAAAACAAAGCGGCCGACACGCTCGCCAAAATCGCCTCGTCCCGGTAGTCCATCCGGTCCGTCGTCTCCCTCGAGCACCTGCACAAGCCATCCGTCAAGCCGTCACCGGACTCCGAGTCCATCCACGTTCAGACGACCCGGCCGCATCTCAACCCGGCCTGGGGGCTGCTGAATCCGGCCTGGGGACTACTCAACCCGGCCCGGGGGCTGCTCAGCCCAACCCGGCCACCGTCGCCCCAGACCCGGCCATCGCCATCCTCGACCCTGGGGCTGCTCAACCCGGCTTGGGGGCTGCCAACTCGGAACCCGCCTCGGTGGCTGTCTTCGCCGTGGCAACGGCTCCGTCTTGGGCCCTGCTAATATCAGAATTCCTGGAGAACGGGGTTCTCCCCATGGATGAGACCGTAGCCCGGCAAGTGCAGCACCGGGCGTCCGCCTAAAACATCATCAACAACGAGCTCGTCCAGCGCAGCTCCACCGGTTTCTTCCAGCGCTGCTTCAAGCAGGAGCAGGGCGTCGACATCCTCCTCGACATACACCAGGGCGAATGCGGGCACCACGCCGCGTCGCGAGATCCCTGGTGGCCAAGGCTTTCCGCCACGGTTTCTACTGGCCCATGGCCCTCCAAGAAGCTGAGTCCCTTGTTCTCAAGTGTGAGCTGTGCCAGCGCTTCAGCAAACGCTTCCACTAGCCAGCGTCAGCACTCCGCACCATTCCTATCGCCTTGCCCTTCGCGGTCTGGGGACTCGACATGGTGGGACCCTTCAAAACTGCCAGAGGCGGCATGACGCATCTACTGGTGGTGGTGGACAAGTTCACCAAGTGGATCGATGGGCAGGTCGAGTCGGCCAACGGCCTCATCCTATCCGGCATCAAGCCGCGACTCGTCGAGCCACTCATCCGCTGACTCGATAGCTGGCTCGACGAGTTGCCGGCCGTTCTCTGGAGTCTCCGAACCACGCCGAATCGGTCGACTGGGTTCACCCCATTCTTCCTCGTCTATGGATCCTAAGCCATCATCCCGACCAACATCGAGTTCGACTCGCCGCATGTCGCGATGTACACCGAAGCCGAAGCCAAAGAACCCGCGAAGACGGCGTCGACCTTCTCGAAGGATCCCACCTCCTGGCGCTCAGCCGTTCGGCCATCTACCAGCAAGGCTTGAGGCATTACCACAACAAGAATATCAAGCCCCACGCATTCCGCAAGGGTGACCTCGTCCTCCAACTCGTCCAAGAGCAAGCCAGCCAGCACAAGTTGTCCCCTCCATGGGAGGTCCCATTGATCGTAAGCAGGGCCTTGCGCGATCGCAACGTCTACTGCCTCATCGATGCGCGCAAGTCAAACAAGCGCAAGAGAGACATCGCCGGTGAAGAAACGACCCGGCCGTGGAACGCGGAACTCCTCCACCCGTTTTATAGTTAGCTGCACGAGTGTATGTATCATCACCTTTTGTAAATGCATGAAACTATGGGGCCCCCGAACGAGTCGGTGTTCCGGTTCTTTGCCAGTGTCCCCCTGCAAAAATGTGGCGTTGGGAGGACCCCGTGGCTTAGCGGTTGTGTGGAGGCAGTTTTGGATGCGGGGGCAGCGGCCCCGGTTGGCGGGCTACATAGGCTAGCTTCTCGACAAACCTTGGGTGGCTACTGTAGGTGGCGTTCTTTGGCCATGAGGTTGGCTAGGTGTGTTGTGGTGGGTAATCATGCTGTACCGGTAATCCTCAATGGTAGGTTAGCCTTGGTCTGGATCTGGTGATCATAGTTCGTCATGATGGGTCCCCGTCATGGTGTTTCTTTGATGTGGTGGGAGTTGGGGTCGGGCAAAAGCTTTGCGCCATGGCGCGGTGGTGATAACACATGTGGGTGTTGCGTTCCTCTTGGGGCTCCGACGTGGACCTCTCCTTTCCCTCAGGATCTCAAGGTAAAATTCCATGTCCAGCTGGCGCGGCAGCGGCGGCGGTGCTTCACATCGTCATCCTCTTGTGGGCGTCGCCGGTGAGATTGGGTCCTCCTTGTGAGTGATGGTGGGTCTCCTGTGCTTCTTCTCGACAACCTGTTGGGGCTTTAGCGTTCTCGCCTAGTTTTGTCCATTTTCCTTTTTACCAGCTTTTAAGGATTTCCTCAATACCTTGTATCGGTGTGGTGTGCCTTTATCTATAAAGGGGTGCGAAAGCCTGTATCGAGAGAGAAAATGTTCGGGTCTACTTTGACTCCCAGTAGTTTAGTGTCTTTGATCAATCAACCAGGGAAACAAATATTAATAGACTTCTACTGTACACCCTCACCTCCCCTAGGATGGTTCCAGATTGCACCACCATACCTGACAAGCGCAGCTGCATGGACGGGCGATGACCCCATCAACCGTTGTTCATTACTATTGAATTTTGGCTCCAGCCAATTCATTCAAAAGTCCGAAGTGATGGAGAGAGGTGGGCAATATATTTCAACACTCCCCCTCACGTCTAGGCTATTTTAGACGTTCGATGTGTGATTCGTGTAGTCCGCAGAATCTTGTTTTAATACTTTTTTTGTCAGGGTTTTGAACTCAAGGCCTCTTGGCTTGGATACTATATAGAATTTAGGCTATAGCCAATTCATTCAAAAGTCCGGACTGATGAAAAGAGGTGGGCAAAATTATTTAAACCGTTTGTCTCAACACCTCGTTCCAATCAGGGAGCTTGCCATGCGGAATTCCAGCACTACGAAATATCAAATTCCTTGTACGGACATGCCAGCTAGAGCAAAGCATTCATTATTAACCCACCCACACTGAGTGCATGTTTCGCTCCTGATGTTTGAAAGCCAATTTGGAATTCAAGCCTGCACAAGCTATATCACCTTATCTACTGAGAACTAGTGATGTAAATTGGAAGAGGAGGCCAGCGAGGCAGCGAGCACCCTGTTCTACGGGTCGGTAATGGTATAACATGCTCGGTGGCGCGGCCAAAGTAGAACAACCTATTCTCCGGCTCCCTTGCACCCATGCCCATACCCTCGGCAGCTCTCTAGTCACCACCGAGTTCATCCCCAACCAGCCGTGGGCCCGCACCACTCCGCCAGCAGAATGAACGGCAGCGCCAATGGCCTCCCTCCAGCCGTCGCTTGGGGCTTGGACTATCCAACGAAAGGAGCTACAGGATTTTTAATTGTGGACTGCCCAAAGTGCCCCTCACATTAGGGATGGAACATAGTGGATTTAGTTCATTTTGACAATGTACATTAACAAATAATAATAAAAATGACATCAAAAGTATCTAAAACTATTTCCTCTTGCACCAAAGCAACGCTCAAACCTGTTGGCTGGTTCCACTCGCTGTTGAAACTTCGTTGTGCTATTGAAAGTTCAATCTCAACTAAGTCATCATCTTCTGGTTTTCCTACTGTTCTTTCCTATATTAATGATTGGCCATATAACTGAGACGTACATAAGACCATGTATCTAAGATAGCAAGTGGGATTAGTTGCACACTCTTTAATGCCAAGATGAGTAGATTGTAGTGAACTACTGTGTCTCGTATGAGTTTATCCTATAACTGATGGTTAATTCTCTGCATGAGATGCATGAGAAGCTTGTAGATACCATGAAAGCAATGTTACTAGCGTGTAATACCACATTGAAAGAATAGGAAATGTCAAAGGAATATTTTTTGGCGAATGCAGGCAAAAATTAAGTGCCCCAGGTGAGTTGTGCTAACTGTATGAAACTAAGGGTAAGAAGATTGTTAAGGATGAAACCAAGCAGATCAAAAACAGGTTGCATCACCTTCAAAGTAAAGAAACTCTGTAAAATGGTAAATCTTTACCTTAGTTGAATTTCTTCACTAGTCATTGATAAAGCTCCTCCGTGAAGCCATCAAGATATGACTAATATTGGATAACAGAAAACATATTGTGACAAATTTGAAATACGTCACCATATTTACACCATGTGTTATATTGTTGAGCCTCACCAAACATGACATGACGTCGAGGGGAGGCATAGGTTCTAGGGGATTCTTTCCAAAAGAGATCATGGTCAATGATTATGGATTTTACAGCAACACATGGGCCTAGTGGGCTTTGCTTCACTTGGGCTCATATGAGCCAGTTATCCGAAACTGGCACGCGCCACATACTCCTCCCAGCGATCGCATTGGCTACCGTCGTATCTTGTTCAAACACTACCCACAAATTGCACTAGCACGCGCCACATACTCCTCGTCTGAGACTTGGGATTGAATCCTGAGTCCTTTTTTTTACTAGTGTTCCGTGCAAAAAGAACATGATTAGCTCTATAGTTGATACACAATATGGTAAATATCAATCCCAACCATGTCCATACAGAGGACTATGTCTGGATACAACAACTATAAATGACATATGCATCGTTGCAACTACTCGAGACCCAACGAAGATGCAAGTTGCTGATAGTAGCCAACGAAAATGCAAGTTGCAAATCTGTAGTAGCTTGTGCAATTCAATATTTTGTGGTTCTAAGTGACTCCTTTAATTCAGTAGCTTGTTAGCTTACTGAGAGAGTAGTTTGTTTTTTGACGTTTAAGGGAATGGTAGGTCTAAGGAAAACAAAATACGGACACAAGATCAAGGGTGGCCAGAAGTTTCAGAGAAGGACTATAAACGGCGTGACGCTGTGATGTGAGGTAGGTGAAGAGGAACTGTGGCTAGGCATACCTGCGTGGCACATATCATAAGCTACACCCTTGCCTTTACCTGTCCTCCCTAGCTACTTTGCACCAGCAGAAGTTCCACCATTGCTCGTCGTGTGGCTTAATCTAGTGAAGTTCGTCCGAGAAAATGTGATCGCCTTAAGCCAATCTACGAAACAAATGTCAAGCAACTAATTTCTACAGCAATCAATGATCTGCTGGTAGTTAAAAATGGCTTACCTTGCTTCCAGGAGTTCCTGCGGCCGGTGCTCCTGTCAGTTCAGCAATTCTGCTATGAAATTTCAAGCTATTTCTAGGAGTAATTAGTCTGCAAAAAATAATGGAGTTACCCTTTTTGAAAATTTGGAAAAGGTGGTCCACGAAAAATCCTTTTATTATTTTTTTATATAGAAACTACATTAACGACATGGCCTACTGCCATGTTCTTGGCAAGGATGAACACAGTATATTAATTGGTCCTTTTATTATTGAACAGTTGCTTACTAGTGAAATTATGTTCTGGTTTCAGTTCTTTTTTCTGTTCAAAAAGGAGGTTAAAATCACCGGCCTCTGCATCATTGTGATGCACACATCCATATTTATTAAAGTTGATGCGTGACAACAAGGCCAAACTCATCAGTAAATGGAGTACATAAAAATATCAACTACGACCGCACAATTACAACTATGTCGACTTCTTCTGCATCAATGCCTTGAAGGAATAACAGCCCTCATTCCACAGTCGTCATGGAGAGAGTGTCTTCAACAAGATAATGACGCAGGTTCGCCAGCTGCTGAGCCCGTCCAGCAAAGGCCAAAACAAGGGTTTTTGCCCCTTCCAAAGACCATCTTGACGACGGATCTTTGGACTGTTGCGCCTGCCAGTTCTCTCCACGCTAGGTGGTGGTGTCTCTAGCAGACGGGTTTCTGTGACTAACACTTCATTCACCTAGCTAATATGCTTTTTGTTCCAGCCTGTTACATGCTTTGCTAAGTGTCTTGCATTTCAGACGGTACAATAATTCATGGTTGTGCGCGCGTCCTCAATACAAGACCCACACAATCTTCTTTTATCTAAAGACGACAGTTTCATACGAAACATTTCCATGAGAGCCATGGTCACATGCCCTTGATTAATCAGGTTGTTGTAGCTTAGGTAGTACTACACGTAAGCTAGGTAACACACATGTTACTGTCCAGTTCTTTGAAAGACAGTGGATTCACAAGCAAGGACAAATGAAAAAATAATGACCTGCAGTAGTATGGACTCTGAAATGTACTGAAACTTCACTACTTTGTGTGGTTGAGATCGCCCATCTACCTTGAACACTTTCCCTGCCCATTGGAATTGGAATTGGATCAGTTTTGTTTTTCACTTGCATTGGAATTGGATGGATCGATCTGTTTTTCCTTTTCCACGCACCATGGATTGGGATGCATTGGGAATTTGGATTGGGCAAGGATCCTAATTTGGGCTAGAGGTGGATTGGGATGCATTGGGAATTTGGGCTAGAGATGGACCTGAGATACCTGGTGACGCAGAAGGAATTCAGCCTGATAATGCATAAATTCTGGGGATATTTCTTTACAGAAATGTCACTGAGCAAACGTTCTGCAGATATAATTTTAGCACCGCCGTGTTTGTGTTGTATGTTCACTTGTTCAGTTCGTGCATCCATGCGCGTACGATCATGACTTGAGTTTGTTTGAGGGCCCCAATACACACGTGGAAGGCCTAATTGACCATTCAGCCGAGGAACAAGACACAACTAACGATGGAGGCCTGGTTGCCAGGCCCCCGGCGTGGCACAAGCAAGATGAAGACCATGGCATCGTCCGATCACGAGATTGCCTTGTGACGGCCACGCACCTCCCACCCCTTCTTTTCTTCCCCTCCCTAGGCTCCCTCGATTGTAGTGTTTTGTAGCAAATCATTAACAAGTTGAGTGAAATTGTAGACAAAGAGTTAACTCTGTGATGACAACAGGATCACGTGGAAATAAAAAGGCCTTGCAGTGCGGTAGGTGTCACGCATTTTTATATCGTGCTAGAGTTGAATTACATCGGGACGGATAAGCTTAACATGTCCATATACAATTGGTGAAATTCTAGTAGAAGCATATCAACTGTGCGAGAACTACAACTCGCATATGGCGAGATGAAACGAGCTTTGGCTTTAAGGATTGACCTTCACACTCCCAGCACTAGACCAGCCTGTATTGTTCAGTCGCTCGCGATTAGCTCGCTCCCTCCGGTTTTCTATTGTTTTTGTTCTTTCGTCACTTGTTGTGTTTTTTTAGGTTTTGTTTGTTTCTTCACGGTTTTTTCTGTTTTTCTTTTTTCTTCATATATTTGCTTTTTGTTTCCTTGTCGGTTTTCTCTAGTTTTCTTGTTTTCTATTTTGTTTATTTTCTTTTTTGCATTGGTTTTCTCAGGTTTCTTATTGTTCTCTATTTTTCGTATTTTCTAGTTTTCTTTCTCCAATTTTATGTTTTTCCTTCATTTTCTCGTTGGTTTTCTTCATCTCTTTCATGGTTTTCACTATTTTTTCTTTCGTTTTCATTGTGTCTTTCTCAGTATTCACTTTTTCTGCTTGTTTATTTCTTTCTTCATTTTTAAGCTTTTTCCTGGTTTTGATCGACTTTCTATGTTTTTACTTTCCTTTTCGTGGTTTCCTATGTTTCTATTCATTTGCATTGATTTTATCCGGTTTATTATGGTTTTTGTTTTTCTGGCTTTCTTTCCTTTTCTTTCTGTTTTTTATTGTATTTCTTCATTTTTCTTTGTTTCTTTGTCGTTTTCTCTTTGTTTTTATTCTGTTCAACACCTGGCAACCTTTTTTCAATACATATTTAACATTTTTCGTACACAATGTACATTTTTCAGCCATGCAAACATATTTTGTATTCATGTTTAGACTTATATTATTTTATGTTCTACTCTTTATGATACACATTATAAATTTTAGGTATATGTCTTTCAAATACAATTTTTAATACAGGTTTAACATCTTTCAACTACAAGATTAACATTTTTTTAATACATGGTGAACATTTTTTAGTACACGGTAAACATTTTATTTGTTGAACTAATGCTTCAGCCAACTCATACAAAAGTCTAAACTGATGGAGATAGGCAGGCAATATATTTCAACACTCCCCCTCATGTCTTGGCTATTTTAGTCCTTAGACGTGGAATCGATGCACGCCGCAGAATTATGTTTTTCAATACTGCGTTCGCAGGGTCTTGAACTCAAAACCTCTTGGCTTTCATCCAAAACTCTTAACTAATGGAGGGAGGCAGGCAATATATTACAATATTATTATGAAAAAAGCATATTTTTGCACACAATGTACATTTTTCGTATACGTTAGGAACATTTTTATATAGATGCGCAATTCTTGCTGTAAGGGAGATATAGATGCACCATTCTCGCTTCATACGAGATGAGCTGGCTAAGGCATGCGGGCTCATTTCACCTTTTTCATTTTGTTTTTTGTTTCCTTTTTGAATTTTGTTTATACTTTCAATGTTCTAAATAAGTATATTACAAAAATCACCTTACCTAAAAAATTTAAACAAAATGTTAACCGAGCGTATGAAAAATGTTAAATGTGTATAGAGAAAATATTTCTCATGAGTACGAAAAACGTATACAAGAAATATGCAATGTGTGTGAAAAATGTTGATCATGCATTTAAAGAACAAATCAAGGATTCTAAGAAAATGCCAAACAAGTATTTGAAGAATGTTATTCAATCTTTTGAAGAAACCGAGGCAAAAAGAATGGAAACGGTGAAAACGAAGGAAAAACTACCAAAGGGGGCTGCTACAAATAATAAATGAGACGGCTGGGCTAGGCCATGTGTTGCTACTTCTTGGGCCTTGGCTCGCGTTAAGGGAGCAACTAATCAAGGGGTACCACTCAAAAAAAAAACTAATCGAGAGGTGCCCCTTGCATAGCTTTTAAAGGGTCACTTTTTGTGGCTATAAGCGTGTCACGTGGCACGCACTTACATGACACCACGTATCGCATAGTGGGCACCCCCTTCAGAAATTTTTATCTGTAAGCGTACTTGGGATTTTAGATGAATTTTTTTTGTTTTCATGTTTTGCCAGATTTTGCCTAGGTTTCAGACAAAAAATTATCAAAAATAAATTGCACAAAAAATCCTTTTTTTCTGTGAGATACCTATATTTGCATCTCGTGGGGGCATAGGTTTACTTCCATGAGAGGTACAAGTTTGCTTCCACGGGTGTGCCTCTTTGAAAGAGAGAAAAAAATACTTTTTTTTCTTCCGCAAGAGGTACACATTTGTTTCTCCTGGAGGCACAGTTTTTCTTCCGCGAGATGCATAGCTATGCCCCTCGAAAAATATAATTGCGAGAGGCACAAATTTGAATTACATTGACGCACAGGTTTGCTTCCGCGAGATGACTAGCTATGCCTCATGGAAAGGAAAAAATCCTTTACTTTTCGTCCGCGTGAGAGACTGATTTGCTTCGCGTGTAGGCATCGATTTGTTTCCAGGTGAGGGGTGGGGGATAGTGCTTCCGGATCTTTTATATTTTCTTTTGAGTTTTGATGAAAAAAAGGTTGTTCGAAACCTATTAACATTGGATCTAGGTTCAAAGATCTTGACACGGGAAATCCAACGGTGTAAATGGTTCAAGATAAAACGTTATGAATAGAATCTATAAAAAAGGTAAAACTCATAGGTTGCGACTAACTAATATTAGGGTCCTACTTTATTTTTTGAGGAAAAGGGCCAAAAGCCTTGGCTCCATTGCAGCAAACAAACCAAATTCATACATCATTCTTATTACAGCACACGGAGGCCAGCAGACCAGCTACCTCAGCACAAGCAAAAAGGGAAAAGGACAACACCACACTAAGACAGCCAGGTATAGTAGCTAAATACATGGATGATATGAAAGGGAATGAAAGCAGAGTTTCTTCGACATCACGAATTTTAAACAGGAAGATAGATACGCCACAGTATGGGAGGGGTCGGCTTTTTTCTTCACTGCACCAAGTTGATCGCCATAGTGTAGTTGGAGATTTTCACCCTGGGTCTGGCCTTGGTATTAGCGGAGGCTCTCTTGCCAACCCTTCCAGTCTTGCAACCGCCACCGACACCTGCTCTCTGGCAGGTCCTGAGGAAAGAGCCTCCCATGACACAAGGGTAAGAGCCAAATTTCGCCACACGACCTTCATACCAATCCACCCAGCACGGTTGAAACACAAGTTATTTCTTGTCTTCCAAAGAGTCCACACAACAGCAGCATGAATAACATTATGGGTTGTGTGAATATTGTTGGATTTCCACCAGGAAGAGAGGTTCATAAGATCATACACCTCATCTGTCCTGTTAGACTACCAACCACTCTCCAGAATTCAACCGCAACCGCACAATCAAAAAACGAGATGTTGAAAAGTTTCCAACTCAGTGCAACATTTGCATGTCATATTAGGAAGATGCTATCTCTTTCGGCTAAATTATCTCTGGTCAGAACCTTATTATTACACAAAAGTCAGAGAAAAATCTGAACTCTAGGGGGGGATTTCAAATGCCAAATATCAGGGGTGCTTAGAGGAAGCACACCGCCAAAGTTAACAATACCATAAAATGATTTGATAGTGTAAATCCCATTGGGGGTATATTTCCACAGAGGTTCATCTTCAAAATCACTAAAAGTATAGAGTTAACAATAGCCACAAGGTCCCACCAATCTGCCATCTGATGTGGGGATAGGCACCTCCTAAAAGTGACTTTGAGATTGAGACCATCCCAGACCAACCGAGAGTAACATTAATGGAATATAGATCCCATAATTGGGTGGACGGGGTGGCTACACCACACCACTGGTCTTGCCAGAATCTAATCTGCCTCCCATTAAAAATGTTCCAGAAATACCCCATTTTAGAAGTGTGTAGAGCACCAAGGATCACTTTCCAAAGCGGGAAGCACCATGGCTGGGGCAAGCAAACACATTAGGACTGGGACTTCTATACTTAAGAGTCAATAATCCGCTTCCAGATATTACCACTGTCAGCAAAGTACCTCTTAAACTAGGAGGCCAAAAGGCACAAATTTAAATCAGCTAGGTTTGTAATACCCCTGCCTCCCAACTCCCTCCTCATAGTGATAGAGCCACAAGAAGTTAGGTGATACTACCGAAAAAGGCTTTCGCCCCGCTTTATAGATAAAGCAGACCGCCAAAGGACATACAACCACACCAAGTCCACACACACACACCCAAGTACCACAACAAAGTCATAAGGTTCTGCTGAGGGCACAGCTCAACAAGCCCAAAGAAAGAGAAAAAACAAAGCGAGACCCGCGCCGGGGATTTAGTCAGGCTCCGGCAGCGGCGGCGGCGGCGGTGGCGAAAGGCGGACGGCCATCGAGCGAAGATCGGCGATGAAGGCAGAGATGGCATCGCGCTCCAGGGGACGGCTAAGCGGCCGCCAAAGCTGCAGGAAACCCGAGAATTTGTAGAGAGCGTCAGTAGCACGACGGAGAGGGGTACGCTCGATCACAAGCTTATTACGAATAGTCCAAAGAGTCCAGGCAAGGACCCCAACCTCCAGCCACCTAATGTGGCGGGAGGACGAGGGGGACGTTTGGAGTTCAGCAAATAAGTCGGGGAAGTTGGTGTGGGTCCAACCTCCCCACCCCCCCCACCCCCCCCCGACAATCTCGCGGAAGCAGCTCCAGAGGAACCGGGCGGAGGCGCACGCGAAGAAGATGTGGTTGGAGTCCTCGGGGACAGCACAGAGGGGGCAGATACCAGTGCCTGGGCCATTACG